>NC_134397.1:223716085-224062126 GCF_050003625.1 Haematobia irritans | reverse complement strand
AATGTTGCTTCACACACAGAAAAAATGTTCAACAAAATATTTCCAATTAAAATTTTAATTTAATTTTCAAAAATATTTAAGTAAAAATTTAATTGATTCAACAATTTTTTTATTAAAACAAAAATTAGTAGTATCAATAATTTTTTAATTTACTTCGGTGATTGATTCTATCATTTCTGTGATTGAAGACATTTCAATTAAAAATTAATTGGATCAATTAATTTCATGATTGATTAGGACAAAAATTATAGATAACCACAGAAAACATCAGCAACATATCTAATTTTTTCTCGCAATTGTTAATCGACTTTTGGATCTCCAAATTTATCAAAAGTCGTTTAGTAGAATTTGTGTATTACAAAAATTCGACATCGAATTTAGCATTAGGGGGTATTATTAAAATAAGTTTGTGAGATAAACCTGAATCGCATGCGATGTCGCTGATGCCTCCCATTTTTCCCTTGTCCGCATTTAAGAAAATATGGGGTACATGTTTATGGCAGCTATATCAAAACCGCACCCATTTCAACCCAATTTTGCTCGCATAGCTCGAATAGACTTCCTGTGCAAAATTTCATATAAATTGTAGTAAAACGTTGGCCTCTGTAGTCATATGAATGTATATCGGGTGAATGCTATATATGGGAGCTATATCTATATCTGAACTGATTTCTTCTAAAATCAATAGAGTCTTACTCTGACTGAAAATACATATATGTGCCAAACTGGACTAAAACTTCTACCTAGAATTTGATTACAAAAATGTGTTCACAGGCAGACGGACCCGGTTAAATCGAATCAGTGGCCGGCCCTGAGCAATATTACCAACATAACATGTTTTCAAAAGACTTCGATAGCGCATTTTAGTGGGCCAGGACATGTGAATCTCCAGAATTTTCGTTAGTCACGATATTTTTGTGAGTTATTGACTTCTGATCGTAAGTATTGTTGAATAAAATTGTTCAACTCGTTAGTGTGAGTCTTTCAGAGGTTGTATGGATTTTTATTTCGTGTCAGTTCTCCCAAAAGTATTGTGCGTGAGTAAACATACCTCTAATTTGAGTCGATAAACGGTCAAAATATTTCGAAAGGCAGGAACACTTAAATGGGAAGTCGTACCCCCAGTATAATTCAGACATTGCTCCTTCTGAATTACCTGACAAAAATATATTTTTTTTTTTCAATAGCACTGAACAAAGCATCTCCGATTCCAAAAAGTTTGTCTTTACACTAATTATTTGGTATTATGAGCCAAAAAATCGGTGAATTTAATTAAAGGTATTTTTAGGATACAACTCTATTAAATTTGAATTTATCGTACTTGATACTAAGGAACAAATTTGAATTTATTAGTTTTTATACCTTCCACCATAGGATGGGGGTATATTAACTTTGTCATTCCATTTGTAACACATCGAAATATTGCTCTAATATCCCACAAAGTATATATATTCTGGGTCGTGGTGAATTTCTGAGTCGATCTGAGCATGTCCGTCCGTCCATCCGTCTGTTGAAATCACACTAACTTCCGAACGAAACAAGCTATCGATTTGAAACTTGGCACAAGTAGTTGTTATTGATGTAGGTCGGATGGTATTGCAAATTGGCCATATCGGTCCACTTTTACGTGTAGCCCCCATATCAACGGACCCCCAAATTTGGCTTGCAGACCCTCTAAGAGAAGCAAATTTCATCGGATCCGGCTGAAATTTGGTACATGATATTGATATATGGTCTCTAACAACCGTGATAGAATTGGTCCATATCGGTCCATAATTGTATATAGCCCCCATAGAAACCGATCCCCAGTTTCGGCTTGCGGAGCCTCAAAGAGAAGCATATTTCATCCGATCCGGCTCAACTTTGGTACATGGTGTTGGTATATGGTCTCTAACAACCATTGCCAGAATTGGTCCATATCGGTCCATAGTTATATATAGCCCCCATATAAACCGATCCCCAGATTTGGCTTGCGGAGCCTCTAAGAGAAGCAAATTTCACCGATTCGGCTGAAATTTGGTACATGATATTGATATATGGTCTCTAACAACCATGATAGAATTGGTCCATATCGGTCCATAATTATATATAGCCCCCATATAAACCGATCCCCAGATTTGGCTTGCGGAGCCTCTGAGAGAAGCAAATTTCATCCGATTCGGTTGAAATGTGGAACATGGTGTTAGTATATGATCTCTAACAAGCGCGCCAGAATTGGTCCATATTGGTCCATAATTATATATAGCCCGCATATAAACCGTTCTCCAGATTTGACCTCCGAAGCCTCTTGGAGGACCAAAATTCATCCGATCCAGTTCAAATTTGGAACGTGGTGTTAGTATATGGCCGCTAACAACCATACAAAAATTGGTCCATATCGGTCCATATTGGTTCATAATCATGGTTGCCACTCGAGCCAAAAGTAATCTAACAAAATTTTATTTCAATAGAAAATTTTGTCAAAATTTTATTTCTATAGAAAATTTTGTTAAATTTTTATTTCTATAGAAAATTTTGTCAAATTTTTATTTCTATATAAAATTTTGTCAAACTGTATTTAAACGTATTTAATCGGTCTTTTTTGATTTAATATATACCACGTATGGACTTACTTACAATTTAAAATACGGTGTTAGGAGGTTTTAAGATACCTTGCCATCGGCAAGCGTTACCGTAACTCAAGTAATTCGATTGTGGATGGCAGTGTTAAGAACAAGTTTCTACGCAATCCATGGTGGAGGGTACGTAAGCTTCGGCCTGGCCGAATTTACGGCCGTAAAGGGTGAAACGGTCAAAATTTGGTCAATATAAACTTGACGTATTTCTTTCAATTTTGCATTTAAAAAAACCTGAACACCCCTCATTTTGAAGGTGTGCACGCAAAGAAAAAAAAAACGTTTGGAAAACGTGTACCGAAAACGTTTTTCTTTTGTTAGAGTTTTTTGAATTGCTTCGAAAAATTTCAACTTTTATCACCAAAAAAATTCGTTTGTTACAAAATTTTTATTTTTTCAATAAAAAGAGTTATTTTTGAAACAACAACAAAGTCCATTTCGTTTATATCAAACACTGTTCTTTTCTGACTTTAGGTCTTTAATAAGACACATTTTACATTTCAAAATTTAATATAGTACAATGTAATGTTGAACATTTTTTCTGAATCTTCCGAACATATCTGGAATATATGTAAAAAAAAAAAACAAAAAAAAACTTTGGTCGAAGTAGGGATCGAACCCACGGCCCTTGGCATGCAAGTCGAACGTAGCAACCACTGCTCCACGGTGCCAAACTAAATGTTTGTTTCTGTTAAATAAAATTTGTTTATTCGGTTCGTGGGCGCCGCAAGCTATGCTATATAAATATTAGTTATATGGATATTTATCTATTGATGACCGCAACAGGTACATAGCTCAGTGGTTAGTGTGTTGGCTTACAAAGTGCATGGTCCGCGGTTCGATTCTCCGTCCAGGCGAAAGGTAAAAAAAAATTAAAAAATTTATAAAATTGTATAATTTCTTCTACATTGTTGGTATTACAGGAAAAGGTGTTAAGAACTAAAAAACCTCGTGGATGTGAGAAAGATGTGAGGGAAAATTCAATTAGCAAGAAAACAATGTTTTTTTGTGAGTTAGTCTTTATGAAATTGTTTTTACATCCTGGAAAAGAATAAACGTTTATCACCAAAAGTATATACTTTTCTTCCAAATACACTTCCTTACAGCGAAAAGCAAATGAGAAACGAACTTTGTTTGTTTTCGTTTGGGAGGAAAGAATTATTTTTTTGCGTGTGTGTGTAGAATGTTGCTCCTATTTTGATTTTGGAATTCACTCTTCAGTTGTCAAAATGCCGTCCAAGCAAGAAGAGCAGCGTATCAAAATTTTGCTCGCGCATCGCGAAAATCCGAGCTACTCGCACGCAAAGCTGGCAAAATCGCTAAAAGTTGCCAAATCAACCGTTACAAATGTAATTAAAGTGTTTGGGGAACGTTTGTCGACAGCCAGCAAGTCTGGATCGGGGGGAAATCGAAAACCGGAAGCCGCTGAGACGACAAAGTGAGTTGCCGGTAGTTTCAAGCGAAACCCTAACCTCTCTCTCCGAGATGCCGCAAATAAGCTGGGTGTATCGCCTACAACCGTGCATCGAGCCAAAAAACGAGCCGGACTATCGACTTACAAGAAGGTAGTGACTCCAAATCGCGATGATAAACAAAAGACGACGGCCAAAGCGCGATCCCGGAGGCTGTACACGACGATGCTGACGAAGTTTGACTGCGTGGTAATGGACGACGAAACCTAAGTCAAAGCCGACTACAAGCAGCTTCCGGGACAGGAGTTTTATACGGCAAAAGGAAGGGGAAAGGTAGCAGATATTTTCAAGCACATAAAACTGTCAAAGTTCGCAAAGAAATATCTGGTTTGGCAAGCCATCTGTACCTGTGGCTTGAAAAGCAGCATTTTCATAGCTTCCGGGACTGTCAACCAAGAAATTTACGTGAAAGAGTGTTTGAATAACCGTCTGCTGCCTTTCCTGAAGAAATACGGTTGTTCCGTACTGTTTTGGCCGGATTTGGCATCTTGCCATTACGGTAAAAAGGCCATGGAGTGGTACGCCGCCAACAACGTGCAGGTGGTTCCCAAGGACAAGAACCCTCCCAACACGCCAGAGCTCCGCCCAATAGAGAAATACTGGGCTATTGTCAAGCGGAACCTAAAGAAGACCAAAAAACTGCTAAGGACGAGCAGCAGTTCAAGGCAAACTTGCTTTCTGCGGCGAAGAATGTGGAAGAAGGTGTCAAGCGTGAGGCCCGGCAATTCGGATTTGGGAAAACGAAAGCCTAACTGAATATTTTTCCTGAATTTTATACAAATTGAACTTGAAAAATAAATTTAATTTGATTTTTTAAATAAACGATTTCACCGATGTACACGCGTTTTCTTCACTTTTGTTTTCCAGCAATCGCACTATTACTCATGAATTCTTTAATTCTGAAAAGCTTTTGTAAGCTTGTCAACAATATAACGAACTGTCACTGGGATAAATCTGTCATTTGTCAGAAGAGCTGATTAGAAATGACATCAATTTGCACTTGGTGGCGATAGATATCAGCCATACTGAAAATAATAATTTTCTCTCGGTGTAATATATCAGTTATCTCAATTTTTAAATTTTCCCACTTCTGATTTTATTTAATATCCAATTGTGAATGGAAATTTAAGGACAACTTTGATTGTAGTGATTATCAAACTGCTTCTATTGCCACATAATGCCTAAGCTGTTGTATTTCCTTCCATCTACATCTACATCGACTACCACTGTCAATCCACAAAATTAACCCAAAGGACATGTGAGCACACAATGGACTTCCGGCAAATAGTTAACACTAGCTTAACACATTGCTCAATTTCGGAATGGTTTTAATGGTTTCGCTTTTGCCAATGGTCCAACCATGTAGATAGATGCTATTCCGCAGAGTTTTTGAGGGTGTCTGTGCAATTTTGTGGTCCTCTATCACATCATCATTGAAGCAGCTGCCAATTGACCCTTTCTTAATGCCTTTCATATAAAATTGGACCGTTTTTCATTTGATGCCAAGTAGGAAAAGCATTCATACTTACAATCCTCCAGCAAAATACGTATATCCAGAACAACTTCTCTTGTGTGTGTGTGTTTTTTTGGCCATGGCAATGATTACGGAGAATTTGCCACTTTACTCGCCATTCATTGTTCGCTGCCCTATTTGAGTACATAGGGAATCGAGCATTTCCAGATAAGAAGCTTGATAAGCATTTTGTTAATTGGCCAAGTGCTATTGCCCCAAGTCAATGTTGTAAGTGAAATTTTGTTTTTTTTGGCGATTCTTTTTGATTCGGTTAATGCCAGCTATGGGGGAATACCAGATATCGTATCCTTGTTATCCTTACCAATGCCAATGTAGTAGATTTATTGTTTGTTACAAACTCATTGGAGATGGTTTTGTTCCAGCCAAAAACTCTTTGCAATTTGGTTGGAGTAGAGGTAGTGCAAGAATCCATTAAGATATCACAGCAGTTAGTTCGTCCATTATATTGAGATGATCAGATCGTTATTAGTATCTTTGTGGTTCTTTAGAGAAAATGTTAAGGGATAATAAAGTGAATACTATGTCCTGTTAAAGGATCATTTAAAGTGTAAGAAATTACAATAAAAGAAAGATTTTTATAGGTTTCTTACTCAAAAAAAAAAAAAACAGTTTATTCGGATCCAAAGATTTTGATTTTCATATAGAATTTTAGTATTGATACCGAGTCAAAGAAGAGGGCTATTTAGCTCCATAAAATTGAAGTTAGCATACACAAAAGATAATGAAAAGGTGTACTCACGAGACAGTACCCAGCAAAAAATACTTCAGCAGTAAGAGTTTAGTTGCGCTTTTTGGTATACAATAAAGTAGGCAGTGAATCGGTGGCAATAACGTAAACGAGTAATCAAACTAGTTTATGATCATTCGTTTACGTTATTGCAACCAATTCATGCAGTATAGATGTATGAAAGGTAGTGCTGTTTTCCTTCACGCCAACAATGCTATACTCAAGGTTATATATCACTTCTGAGCAATATTTATATTAAAACTAGCCTTCCCGGCACTCGAAAATCGAGTGCATTGTAAGCCATTAACGGGTGGTATAAAGGTCCTAGATGATATGGAACTCTAGCAAATTCTATATCCACATATCAATTTACACACTTATGTTAGCTTCTTTAGTTGTTTAAACAGTCTTTTCAGAATTCTGTAATTGATATTTTACATTGTTCTTCTATAGTGTGTGCAAGTAAAGTTAAATCGGAGTATGATATAAATGGCGCACTATTTATACAAATGTAGCAGCACACTTTTTTGAAAATTTTATAAAATGTAGTGTTTTTTTGATGTTACGCATATAGAGTTCGAGAACATCCGCTAAACTTTAGAATAAATCTTTAAGAACAGAAGAAATAATAATTTTTTTAAACAATTTATTATAACTTGGTAAGGAATGGCCCAAAGCATAAATTAAAAAAAAAAATAGCCTGCAATAATATCAGGCTAACATAAAAATAAATGTAAAAAGTTTGTCTTTAAAATTAATTATTAAAGAAAAGTAACAGTGCGATAATGTGAACTTAATACCCACCTTTATTGAAAAATGATAAAAACTTATTCGCATACACTAATTTGAAAACAATTTTCTTACTTTTAAACCAACAGTCTTTAAATAAAACAATTTAAAAAAATTCGCCTCGATAATATGTATTGAAGTAAAATACAATTAAAATTCAATGTACACAATCTTTGGTAATGTGAAAATCTAAAGGTGATTTTTAATCAATTTCAATATATTTTATTTTTGAAATCAAATTCTAATTTTTTGTTAACTTAAAATTCAGGAGAATTTTTAAGATAAACTTTATTCTCACTCCCCAGGCCACACATCTCTTAACACACTCACTCTCTCATTCTATCAATGCTCTCCTAATGACTATAAAACTGTATCCCTTGGAAATTTTTATAAAATGGAAATTATAAAGCCATTCGGATCAGATTTACACAAATTGAGCAACAGTTTTTTGAGATTTAAAGGCGTAATGTTAAAAGAGTAAATTACCTTATTCGGTAATATATATTTTAGATTCAAATCAATAAAATATTAGTAAGGGCGAAAAAATAGGAAAATTGTTAAAAAGCGGCTATGAAATTTAGAAAATTCGCATTGTATTTGTTTAAATAAATCGTATTTTTTTTAACATTGCTCTTATACCCAAAACTATAAAATTAATTTGTTTTGCTATTACGAAAGTAAAATCTTTTAACAAACTACTAAAGATTCACATCCGTGACCATTGTTTATAAAACACCCGATCCTATTATTCCAACTTTTGTAACTCATTCTTTTTCTTACAATCAATGCTCTCCCTACGGCTTTGATATTGTTTCAATGTCCGCATAATAAACGACACCACCAATTACATTGGATATTCCATGTCCGCCTTTTTTTCCATGTATTTCTGTATACCAAGTAGTTTTTTAGTTCCGATCAAATTTCGTCGTGTCACAAATCGGTTCATAGTTAAGTCTTCCGCAAACCGATCTTCCTGTAATTGGGTTTATAGTCCTAATCAACATTGTACTGTTAACCTTTTTCATATAGCATAACTCGTGTATTTAAAAATGCCATCCTTAAAATTTTGCAGATATTATTATTTTAACCAAATATTGACATAACTCTCAAATATATGTAGCACCCCATTTATATTTATATGTACCCAAGATTTCAGAATTCAATTTATTAACCCCCATATGCAAAAAAGCTAAAGAAAACTTCGAACCTACTTTTACCATATAAATTGTTTTGCATATAAACATAAATATTTATCAAAGGTAAAAAGTTCATTTTCTGCAAAAGGTCTTGACAAAGACTCAAACATTTTTCACGAAAATGGTATTTCCTTTATTTATTTAAAATTTTATTTCTATAGTAAATTTTGTAAAAATTTTTAGCTAAACTAACGCTAAATTTATCTTAGTTTTATTGGAAAAAAATTGTTTGCATGTAGTTAAATTTTATTATTTTTTTTTTTCGAAATTTTCCAAATCCCAATGAAATTTTATTAAGTATGTGTCAAACATTTCATGAACTAAACGTGGGTATTAAGTTCAATGACCGTACACGTAAATTCATTATGATCTAACGCAAAAGAAAATTTTCATACAATGCCCAAATATACTAACAATGAACTACAGTATGGTTAAAATGGTTATGAATTGTCGCCAATTATTTTTTCTTTACTTTTTTCTTCTATGAGAGGGCGTAATATCGTGAGTTGTAGTTAAAAAATACACCAGAGTATTAAATTTTGAAAATCTCAAAATATAAGCTAAAAATTATTTCAACTTTCGAACGGTGTAATTTATTTAGTTCATTCTTGCTATAAAACACTTTACTTTTTCTGTGAATGTACATAAACATTTCATACGAACATTTTATTCTCCTTTACACTGTCGTATGAAATTTATAGTTATCCAAAATATACCCCCATTGTAACAACCATATATTCGTATATGGCATCCCTATAGCAGCAGGCATAAATAAATTTAAATTAAAATAATGTAATTTATTGTTTAAATTTTCTTTAACAAAATAAGTAAAATAGACACGGCTAACTGATCACTTTACTACGTAAAACTTAAAACCACACACTCCCCCACCCACCCTATATATTACCATCTTACAATTCTATTATTCCCATTGCGTTAGCTCCCAATCAACTCTCACATTATCACTCTCAAACTTACTCTCCCCATGCCAGCATAACAAAACCCAACAGACAATGCACACACACCAACACGAACCCACACGCTACAACAAACCAAACAACAACTCTCTCGCTCTCACTCTCAAATTACAACACAACAACGACAACAACGTCAATAATTTTAGAAAAATGCAATTTTCTCCATGAAAAATTTAAAAAATTAAAACGATTCGCCATATCTACAGAAAATTACCTTTCATTTGATACCAAATTTACCATACAACACCACCTCGCACGCCCACAATATGTACCCAAAAAAAAGTGTAGCGTATTAATATATATACAGTATGTCAAGAAAGTCTTTTGACATTGCCAAATATTTCAAATTCTAGAAATAATTGAAATATTAAATATTTTATTAAATTTTTAATTCTGTGTACGTATGTATACTTTGCAAAATACATAATAAAATATTTTTTTAAAATTTCATTATATTTAATTTTGGAACAAAACATAACTTTTATCCCATTGTCAAAACACTTTCTTGACAAACTGTATATGAGCAATTATATCAGCGCTATGTAGAAGCTGCTCTAAATCGGGACATCACCCACAAAAATCAGCGCTGATTCGGTTGTTTTGTAAGCAGTTGGTACTGCCTTTCTCCCTTACAATCCTACTGAAATAGTGCTCCATTTTTTGCTGGGATATCACTTCTGAGCAATATTTCTGTTAAAATGAGCAATTATATCAGCGCTATTTAGGAGCTGCTCTAAATCGGGACATCACCCACAAAAATCAGCGCTGATTCGGTTGTTTTATAAGCAGTTGGTACTGCATATCTCCCTAACAATTCTGCTGAAATAGTGCTCCATTTTTTGCTGGGTCTATAACATATTTGTTAGGACACCTAACCTATTCCACCACCATTAATTGCATACTTTCGCTTGCATTCATTGCTTCTCATACATAGACAATATAAATTCAGGGTTGCTGATGAGTATTGCAACCATTTTCAGGTTGCTAACATATCTAAACCGCTCATCTGACAGCTGGCCGAATTATTCCAGTATTTCGATATCCCTTCTCTCGCCAATAGCCAAGAAACTTGAGGCATTACTCCTCCCCAGCATTGTGGAGAATTTTGAAGTTGCCAACCATCAACATGGATTCCGTAAAGTACAAAGCATGACATACATTAATGGAGGACTAAATTAACACATTTCGTGTTATAGGACAGTCCTCGGGGCGCTAGAATTATACGGTCAACTATACCCAACTCTTCGAGGTCATCGAAAATACGTCCCTACCGACAGGAACCAAGCGTTGGGTTCTAAATTATCTGTCGCCAGTCGTATGTGGACTTTAGGGACAAGAAGTCAAGACCCCGTAGAGTGAAATAGGGAATTCCTCAAGGTGTGACAATATCTCTGGCACGGTTCAATCTCTACCGGCTCTCTATTCCACCCCCTCCTGACGGCGTCGAGATTTTATCATATGCGGACGATTGCATAACCATGGCATCCGGGTCATGATGCAATGATTGTACAATCGTTGAGAATATCTGCCACCAAATCTTCAGCCAAGGACGGCGGAAGTACGCAGACAGTTGAATGTTACAGTCGATTGCTAGATAATTCCGACTATAAATTACCCCAAGATTATCGGGGTTAGACTCAAGAGTCATTTTAAGTCGTCTGACCATGCCACTGGAATTTGTGATAATCTCCGCGGTAGAAACAATGTCCTCAAGTCGCTTGCCGGCAGCACTTGGACTGCTGACAAAAAAAACCTTGTTGGCTACCAAAGGCCTGCACAAGCCTATTCGAAGCATTCGATGTTCTAGTGAAGGCCATACATACTCCACGAATACTTCGATTAATGAATAAACAGAAACACTGTAAAACGATTACAGTGTCAAGCATTGCAGAGCCATTAACATACATTCAAAAGGAATCGTTGTGTAGTTCTTTTCAGTATTTTGGTTTTGTTGTAATCGTCACGATACGAGTAAAACATAACATTTTTAGTGAAGATAAAACGTTTTGCTCTAGCAAAGACGAAATTTCGTATGGGACACGAAGTAACTATCAATAGAAAAACAAACACAATCGTCGATCAGTTGATTGGCAGAAGTCAGTGAATGCAGGCTGTAAGCGGGTCTCTGCTTTTTATTATATGTGCCAACAACAAACAAAATAGGAATGGATTGTATGTGTGTGTAGCATACTCTTATAGTTGAGAGAACGAAATAACTTCATCTACACAGCTATGGAAATTATGAAACGAATGGAATTGGAATTCCGATTACATTCGAATACTTCAGAACATTGTTTGGTGGTTGCTTTATTGGGTTCTATTTGTTCTGTTTCACAATCTGCAAGGTTTATATTTTACTCATTTTAGAAACGGACAATGTAGTTACTACACAAATTGTGTGACGTGTGCTTGAAGTAATTGCTTGTGTATTCGTTGCAGAGATTTGTTGGCTGCCTATAAGGCAATTGGCCAGTCAGTGGTAAACTATGCAGCTACATACAGAAGTGTCATATCGCTACCCTTAGAACTGCGATAGAATATTCTCCGCAGTACCCCCCTGGATCATCTTTATGCAGGGACCAAGATCATCCCAGTGCCTAGAAACAATTACATGTTGTCAAAGCAGTACCTCCTGGGTTGTTATCGCAGTAGCTGCCCAAGTCACTATCTTGTGGATATGTGGAAACCACCCAGGAATGTGAGGGTTAATATTCACCTTCTAGAGCGTGAATCATGAGGATACCAGTTCTCTGAACTCGAAAACCACCCATAGCTCTGGAGGAAAGATATCTCCCGCGGCAGACTAGGGTAGTTTTGGGCCAACTAAGATCTGGTAAGTCCAGCCAACTAAGATCTGGTAAGTCCTCAATTCCTACCTGTCAGTGATTGATAACAGCGTAGCTGACGTATGTCCCATCTGTTAACTAGGGCCACATTACACTCGTCACCTTTTCGCTTGCCTAGTGACTCACCACGCAATCACTGTGGACAAATACCAGTTTCCATCCCAGAATTTTTCTTCATCTGGATACTAGCTGAAGCATAGAACAAAATGAATGAAACCACATAAAACACTGCTACAACAATAACATTCCAGGGAGAATATATATTATATCTCCAACATCCCATAGTATGCGTATTTTATTATCATAGGAACACTTTTTGCGACCAGTGTAATAAACTTACCACCTCTCCCATAAATACAATTTACTATGGACACTGTGCCTACACCTACATAACTGTGTAATGTCAGTTACATAGAAAAGAGATTTCCAACTACATTCTCTTGGAGTCACTATGGAAATAATTCCCATTCACTTCATGCTTAAGTTAGGTTATGTGGCAGCCCGATGTATAAGGCTCACTTAGAGTATTCAGTACATTGTGATACCACAGTGGTGAACTTCTCTCTTATCACTGAGTGCTGCCCGATTCCATGTTAAGCTCAATGACAAGGAACCTCCTTTTTATAGCCGAGTCCGAACCGCGTTTCACATTCCAGTGAAATCACTATAGAAAATTTTGTCAAAATTTTATTTCCATAGAAAATTGTGTCAAAATTTTATTTCTATAGAAAATTTTGTCAAAATTTTATTTCTATAGAAAATTTTGTCAAAATTTTATTTCCATAGAAAATTGTGTCAAAATTTTATTTCTATAGAAAATTTTGTCAAAATTTTATTTCTATAGAAAATTGTGTCAAAATTTTATTTCTATAGAAAATTTTGTCAAAATTTGATTTCTATAGAAAAATTTGTCAAAATTGTATTTCTATAGTAAATTGTTTCAAAATTTTATTTTCATAGAAAATAATGTCAAAATTTTATTTCTATAGAAAATTGTTTAAAAATTTTATTTCTATAGAAAATTTTGTCAACATTTTATTTCTATAGACAATTTTGTCAAAAGTTTATTTCTATAGAAAATTTTGTGAAAATTGTATTTCTATAGAAAATTTTGTCAAAATTTTATTTCTATTGAAAATATTGTCATAATTTTATTTCTATAGAAAATTTTGTAAAAATGTTATTTCCATAGAAAATATTGTCAAAATTAAATTTCTATAAAAAATTTTGTTAAACTTTTATTTCTATAGAAAATTTTGTCAAAATTTGATTTCTATAGAAAATTTTGTCAAAATATGATTTCTATAGAAAATTTTGCAAAATTTTATTTCTATAGAAAACATTGTCATAATTTTATTTCTATAGAAAATTTTGTCAAAATTTTATTTCTATAGAAAATTTTGTCAAAATTTTATTTCTGTAGAAAATTTTGTCAAAATTTATTTCTATAGAAAATTTTGTCAAAATTTTATTTCTATACAAAATTTTATTTCTATGGGAAAATTTGTCAAAATTTTTTTTTCTATAGAAAATTTGTGAAGTACCTCTTAATTGGAGGGGAATATTTTTGAAAATCTCCCAAAATATCAAGAATTCTACCAATTTACCAAACAGTAAAAAATCTACCTTTTTTGGTACAATTCTACCAACTATGGCAACCTTGTTACCGACGCCATATAACCGAATCTTCAACAAATGGTAGTTAAAAAGTCAAAAACCTCAGTAAATTCTCGCATTATTACAATCTCAAAAAATTGAATACAATGAACTATCTCGTTCACTTTTGTTTTCTCTGAATTGACATTAAAACAGGACTCAGCACAAGTCAACTAAGAATGACTTAAAAAAGAGGTTCCTCGCTTTATTTTCGCAGCACAATGGCCATCAATCCGAATCTCAATCCTTTGGACTTTTTTGCCTGTGTCATTTTGGAGAGTGGAAAGTGTCCATCATCTCAAGACGCTGCGCCGAGGCTACCGCAGAGCCTCTTTCGTTCAGCGTGTGATGGCTTTATCGGCCACTTGAAGGCCATAATTCGAGTCAAAAGGAGCCATAGTAATAATGGGATTGAAATTATTAAACATACAAGAAATTAAATAAGATAATGTATTCACCCAGAAAAAAGTGACCCCTTCTTTAAGTTAAAATGAACTCATTGTGAAGAAAGTTGAACTTCGTATAGCGCCAAAGACATTTTTATTTGTTTGAATGATGTGATTTTCGTAGAAATTAGGTAGAATGCATTCCGTATATTAGTTAAAATTTTCCTATATTTATGTACCACTATACTACAGAATGAAAAAATTTAACTGAATTGAATTCATATATGGAATGATTTTATTGAACTTTTTTTCATTCATTTGGACAAATCTTACATATTTGTGGTAAACCTTTTACATCAAAGTTAGATCTGCTTACCTTCGTTTTAAATACAATTTAATGTATTTATATAAGCAATTCTTTCTTCAATAAAAGACATGTTTTATTAATATATTAAATATATTTATTTAGAATCAACAGCACGACTGGCCTTGAAATATTAAAGCACATTTTTTCTTCTTGTAGTACCTTTCACTTTGAATAATTTGCTGCCTAGCAATTTTGTCCACCTTCTATAATTTCAATACCTACAAATATAAACAAAAAAAATCCAAAACCAATTTTTTCACAAAAGGTTAGCGTCACTGAATATTACCTGTTAATTGAAGATTCCAAATGAAGTTGAATGAAGGGGTTGTTATTTTGTTGGTGTTTTCTTTTTTATAAACCAATTTTTAAAAAACGAACATATTTCTCACTAATTTAAAATAACAAATATTTTATATATTTTATTTGTTTTTTTTTATAATATTATTTTACTATATTATTTTTTAACAATCTCTCCGTATACCATAACAACGCGATTCCAACTAAACAAAAAACAACCCACGCGCAAACATATCGATTACATCAAAGACAGGTATCGATTACAGGTAGATAAAAGAAATGTAGGAAATTTTCCTATATTCTAACAAGTGTGTTTCCTTAAGTTTTGAAAGGATTGAATACTTCTTAGTACGAATGAACTAAAATATTTTTCTATGTCAAGTGTTATTCGTATGTATGATAAGCTTTCTATAATAAAGTAAGTCAGAATTATCATTTTATAAGAAATCTTGCTAAATTTGAGGAAACTTGGTTTTAGTTCGGTTTTTGTTTATTTTTACGAATGCTTTGTTATCAGTGAATAAAATTTTCTTGTTCAGTAGAAAATTCTTATACCCAGCGAAGAAAACAGTATTAGTAAAATTCCATGCCCTATTCTAGTTTATGAACTATTCCTAACTGCTTTCAGTTTAGTATTTTTTTTACTGAAACAAGTAAATTTTATTATTTCACACAAAATATTAACTGAGTGGAAATAAAATGGCTAAACTAAATTGATGAACATTTTTTCCTTTAGTTTCGAAGACACTTTTTTCTGGGTGTTCCACGATAAATTAGTTCTGTATTCTAATTTCAATTTAAAACAACTTATACTTAGACATTTGGAATAACCTTATTAAACCAAAACCCGTGTTTAGCTCAGATTAAACATCAAAAATTTTAAGTGAATATTAAAATGTTTTTATCCAAGTAACATGTAAGTGACGTATAATCAGAGAAATTCATTCACCTTAAGCAATGAAATTAAATAAAATAAAGTCTTCTATTTAAAATTCATAACTTAATACAAATGGTCTCATATAGTTGGCCAGATTGGTATGCTTAAATCTATAAAAATCATAAGATTAAATTATTCATATTTTCATTAAACGCCAAGACTTTATGCAAACGTGCCTGCCGAATAAGGGCCAACCAATAAACGCTACATTTTTCTGCTGTTGTAGATTTCATGAGGTCTCACAGTTTTCGATTTATTTATTTAGCTCCCTTTTAATAAATCTTCCCATAAAGGAAACCATAATGATGTGAATAATTTTATTCACCAACAATATAAATATTCAAAGGGCAAATGGTAGATTCCCACTTTGGCCAAACTCTGTTGGAAATTTCAACGCAATTCCACTTTGGCCAATGCAAAAGGACCACAAACTCAAGTGGGTATATAAATAATAAAATTGTAATGGTTACTAATAATTTCCGTCGCATTTCAACGAGAAATAGTAGACGACAAACAAAAATATAATAAGGCCATAAACATTTACATTCACTTATTCATAATATTTTATTTTGCCAAATGCGACACAGTGATGCTAATGCTTAAGTGATGCTAATGCTTAAGGCACGAATGAAACTTTTATTGTGAACTTTTTTAGAAAATTTTTTTTCCAGAAATTTTCGTCGAAATTCTATTTCTAAAAAAATATCCGTCGAAATTTTGTCTCTATAGAAATATCGAAATTTTAGATTTATAAAAATTTCTTCAAAATGTTAAAGCTTTGTCGAAATTTATCACTATTAGAAATTTCGTCAAAATTTTATCGCTATACAAAATTTGCGTGAAAGTATGCATCTATAGAAAATTTTGTCGTAATCTTATATCCAAAGAAAATTTAATCGTAATTTTATATCCACAAAAAAAAATCGTCAAAATTAAAAAGAAAAAAAAAAACTTAATAAAATTCCTTCAAAATTTTATCTTTTCTTGAAAGTTTATCCCTATAGAAAATGTTATTAAAATTTATCTCTATAGCAAATTTCTAAAAAAAATTTTACCTCTATAGAAATGTCCCAGAAATGTTATCCCTATAGAAAATTCCCTGGAAATTTGGTATATACAGAAAATTTCCTGGAAATGTTATCTTTTTTAATTTACCCAACATTTTAACTCTATGAAAAATTTCGTCGAAATTTTTTTTAAAGATACATTTTTCAGGAAATTTTCTATAAAGATAAAATTTTGGGGAAATTATCCATAGAGATAAAATTTTCAGGCAATTTCCATAGGGATTAAATTTTTAGGGAAATTTCTATAGAAATTAAGTTTCAAGAAAATGTTCTATAGATATTATATTCTATAAATTTACTATTTACTATAGATATAAAATTTTGAAGAAATTTTCCATAGAGAAAAAAATTTCGGGAAATTTTCTATAGAGAAGAAATTTTTGGGAAATTAACTATGGATATACAATTTCAACTAAATAATTCTATATTTATATATACAATTTCCATGAAATTTTCTATAAAGAAAAATTTTTATAAAATTTTCTACAAAGAAAAATTTGCATGAAATTTTCAATAAAAAATTTTCGGGATCTCTATTCTATTGAGATAAAATTTCCAGTTAATTTTCTATAGATATTTCTTTGTCCAGTAAATTTTCTTTACAGATAAAATTTCCAATAAATTTCTATAAAGATAAAATTTCTAGAATTTTTTTGTAGAGATTTTCTGTAGAGATAAAAAAAAAATGGGTGGAAAATTTGCATGAAATTTTCTATATCAAATTTTGGGGATCTCTATAAAAGATGTCCCAAAAGTTTTAACCCTATAGAAAATTCCCTGGAAATTGTATCTCTTTTACTTTACCCAACATTTTATCTCTATGAAAACTTTCCTCAAAATTTTCTTTAAAGATAAAATTTTGAAAAAAATTTCTATAGATAGAAAATTTTAGAAAAATTTTCTATAGATATAAAATTTTAAGAAAATTTTCTATAAAGATAACATTTTGGAGAAATGATCTATAGAGATAAATTTTTCGGAAACTTTTCTATAGAAATTAAAGTTTTAGGAAATTTTCTATAGACATAACATACAATTTTAAGAAAATTTTCTATTGAGATAAAATGTCCAGTTAATTTTCTATAAATATTTCTTTTTCCAGTAAATTTTCTTTAGAGATAAAATTTCCAATAAATTTCTATAAAGATAAAATTTCTAGAATTTTTTATAGTGATTTTGTGTAGAGATAAAATTTCGAAAATTTTATTTCTAAAAAAATTGGGCGGAAAATTTGCATGAAATTTTCTATATCAAATTTTGGGAATCTCTATAAAAGATGTTCCAGAAATTTTATCCCTATAGAAAATTACCTAGAAATTTTATCAATTTCACTTTACCCAACATTTTATCTTTATGAATTTCCTCAAAATTTTCTTTAAAGATAGAATTTTGAAAAAAAAAATGTCTATAGATATAAAATTTTGAAAAAAATTTTCTATAGATATAAAATTTTAAGAAAATTTTCTATAAAGAAAAATTTGTGGGAAAATTTTCTATTAAGATAACATTTTGGAGAAATTATCTATATAGATAAATTTTTCGGAAATTAAAGTTTTAGGAAATTTTCCATAGACATACAATTTTAAGAAAATTTTCTATTGAGATAAAATGTCCAGTTAATTTTCTATAAATATTTCTTTTTCCAGTATATTTTCTTTAGAGATAAAATTTTCAATAAATTTCTATGTTATAAAGATAACATTTAAAAAATTTTTATAGAGGTTTTCTGTAGAGATAAAAATTCGAAAATTTTATTTCTAAAAAAATTGGGTGGAAAATTTGCATGACATTTTCTATATAAATACCCTGTTTCTGTATGTCGAACAAGAGTATTTCAAATGAAAAAAAGAAAAAAAATATTTGGTTTCTCTATGTCGACAGGCAAATCACTTCGTATTTTGTTGTCGAGTTACAAACGAACATATAAAATAAGTGTCAAGAAAAAAGTAAACAAAAGTTTGGAATTTGAATCAATTCTCAAGCCAAAAATTTGAAAATGTTCATTTTGGACAATCAATGTACTCTCAAACAAACGATATGAACTTTCAAAAATAGAGAAACCCAAATTGATTCGAATTCGAGTGACTGCTTTTCAGTTGACTGGGTTGTCGTTCGACATACAAAAACAGGGTAAAAAATTTGGGCATCTCTATGAAAGATGTCCCAGAAATTTTATCCCTATAGAAAATTCCCAGGAAATTTTATCTCTTTTAATTTACCAAACATTTTATCTCTATGAAAAATTTCCTCAAAATTTTCTTTAAAGATAAAATTTTGAAAAAAATTTCTATAGTATAAAATTTTGGAAAAAAATGCTATAGATAGATTTTAAGAAATTTTTCTACAAAGAAAAATTTGTGGGAAAATGTTCTATAAAGATAACATTTTGGAGAAATGATCTATAAAGATAAATTTTTCGGAAGCTTTTCTATAGAAATTAAAGTTTTAGGAAAGTTTCTATAGACATAAAATTTTAAGAAAATTTTCTATTGAGATAAAATGTCCAGTTAATTTTCTATAGATATTTCTTTTTCCAGTATATTTTCTTTAGAGATTTCTATAAAGATAATATTTATAGATTTTTTTTATAGAGATTTTCTGTAGAGAGAAAAATTCGAAAACCTTTATCAAAATTTTATTTCTAAAAAAAAAAAATAAAAAAAAAACAAGTAAGGAAAGTCTAAAGTCGGGCGGGGCCGACTATATTATACCCTGCACCACTTTGTAGATCAAAATGTTCGATACCATATCACATCCGTCAAATGTGTTGGGTGCTGAATATATAGAGGTTTGTCCCAAATACATACATTTAAATATCACTCGATCTGGACAGAATTTGGTAGACTTCTACAAAATCTATAGAGTCAAAATTTAAGTCGCCTAATGCACTAGGGTGGAACACAATGCTCCATTGTGTGGCGCAGGGTATAACTATGGGAAATATTTAAATCTGAAGCAATTTTAAGGAAACTTAGCAAAAGTTTATTTATGATTTATATGTATTAGAAGTTTAGGAAAATTAGAGTCATTTTTACAACTTTTCGGCTAAGCAGTGGCGATTTTACAAGGAAAATTTTGGTATTTTGACCATTTTTGTCGAAATCAGAAAAACATATCTATGGGAACCAATTTCAATCAAATTTGGTACAGACAGTTAGAATGTTAACTCTACTTCCTATGCAAAATTTCAAGTAAATCGGAGTGAAAGATTGGCCACTGTGGTCATATGAGTGTAAATCGGGCGAACGATATATAAGGGAGCTATATCTAAATCTGAACCGATTTCAATAAAATTTGGCACACTTGACTATAGTACTAATTGTTCTTCTTGTGCAAAATTTTAAGCAAATTAGGGTAAAACTCTGGCTTCTGGGACCATATAAGTCCATATCGGGTGAAATATGTATATGGGAGCTATATCTAAATTTGAACCGACTTCTTCCAAAATCAATAGGGTTCTATTCTGAGCCAAAACACATACTTGTGCCAAATTTGAAGTCGATTTGACTAAAACTGCGACCTAGACTTTTGTTAACAAAAATGTGTTCACGGACAGACGGACATGGCTATATGGACTCAGGAGCCCACCCTGAGCATTTTTGTCAAAGACACCATGTGTCTATCTCGTCTCCTTCTGGGTTTTGCAATCATATGCACTAACTTATAATACCCTGTTTCACAGTGTGGCGCAAGGTATAAAAATTGGGTGTAAATTTTATCTCTATAGATAATTTGCTTGGAATTTTATTGCTATAGAAAGCTTCGAAGAAATTTTATCTCAATAGAAACTTTCCTGAAATTTTTATCGCGCAATTTTATCTCCATAGAAAATGTCGTCCAAACTTTAGCTGTAGAGAAAAATTCCTCAAAATTTTTTCTTTTTTGAAAATGTTCAGCAAATTTTACCTCTATAGAAAATTTCCTGGAAACTAATGTCATTAAAAATTTTCTCTATCGAAAATTTCGCAGAAATTTTATCTCTAAAGAAAAATTCATCGAAATTTTTTATCCATAGAAAATTTTGTTATTGTAGAAATATATGTAGGAATTTTATATCTAAAGAAAATGTTCTGGAAATGTTATCTCTATGAAAATTTCCTCAAAATTTTATATGTATAGGAAATTCCCTAAAAATATTGTGCCTATGGAAAACTATCTCGAAATTTTATTTCTATAGAATATTATCTTAATATTTTATCTCGATAGGAAATTTCCCTAAAATATTTTTTTCATAGAAAATTTCGTAATTTTTTTTTTTTGTATAGAAAATTTCCCAAAAATTCATTTCCTCCAACATTTTATCTCTTTATAAAATTTCGTCAAAAAAATTATCTCTATATAAAATTTCCTCAAAATTTCATGTTTAAAAAAAATTTCCTGGAAATTTTTTCTCTTTAGAAAATTTCCTCGAAATTTTTTCAGAAAATATCCTCGAAATTTTAGTTTTACAGAAAATTTCGCCGAAAGGAATTTATATGAATTCCATAGTTCAAAATCACTGTGGATTTATACAGAAAAAAAATTGAAATTAGTTGTTATTTGTTAAAGGATGTTTATATTGTTATTGTTGCTGTTGTGGCTGTTGACAAACAGTTAGGGGTTTCTTCACTACAACGACCAATTCCGTTTCCCATGGCTTTTTTTTAAAGAAAATTTCATTGAAATTTTTTATATGTAGGAAATATACGTAGGAATTTTATATCTAAAGAAAAAGGTTCTGGAAATGTTATCTCTATGAAAATTTCCTCAAAATTGTATCTTTATAGGAAATTTCCTAAAAATATTGTGCCTATAGAAAACTTTCTCGAAATTTTATTTCTATAGAATATTATATTAATATTTTATCTCGATAGGAAATTTCCCCAAAATATTTTCTTCATAGAAAATTTCGTAAAATTTTTTTTTGTATAGAAAATTTCCCAAAAATTAAATTCCTCCAACATTTTATCTCTTTATAAAATTTCGTCAAAAAAAATTATCTCTTTATAAAATTTCGTCAAAATTTCATGTTTACAAAAAATGTCCTCGAAATTTTATCTCTAAAGAAAATTTCGTCGATATTTTTTATCCATAGAAAATTTTGTTATTGTATATACATAGAAATATATGTAGGAATTTTATATCTAAAGAAACTGTTCTGGAAATGTTATCTCTGAAAATTTCCTCAAAATTTTATCTTTATAGGAAATTTCCTAAAAATATTGTGCCTATGGAAAACTTTCTCGAAATTTTATTTCTATAGAATATTATCTTAATATTTTATCTCGATTGGAAATTTCCCCAAAATATTTTCATTATAGAAAATTTCGTAAAATTTTTTTTTGTATAGAAAATTTCCCTAAAATTCATTTCCTCCAACATTTTATCTTTATAAAATTTCTATCTTTATGAAATTTCATCAAAAAAATTATATCTTTAGAAAATTTCCTCAAAATTTCATATTTACAAAAAATTTCCTCGAAATTTCCTCAGAAAATATTCTCGAAATTTTAGTTTTACAGAAAATTTCGTCGAAAGAAATTTATATGAATTTCATAGTTCGAAATCACTGTGGATTTATACAGAAAAAAAATTGAAATTAGTTGTTATTTGTTAAAGGATGTTTATATTGTTGTTGTTGTGGCTGTTGACAAACAGTTAGGGGTTTCTTCACTACAACGACCAATTCCGTTTCCCATGGCTTTTCCAATAGCAAACAATTCAATTACGGAGTTTCTTGTAAGTTTGTTTTGCGTTTGTCGCCTTTCGTTTCTCCTTATATCTCACACAACTCCCGCTTCTCTCTCGCTCACACCTACACTACAGTCTTTCCCACTTGTTCAAAAAACATCTACCAAGTCAAAAGGAAACAGGAAATCAAAAGTAGTGGCAGTGAATGGTACTCGTTTCTATTTAACATATTCTAGTGTGTCGACAACAAATGGAAACTATGGGTGCTGACTGACTGTATTTGCACTTAGATTCTTGTTTTTTTTTTTGTGGGTCTTTTTGCCTCTTTCTCGGTGTTAACATCGACAAATGTCGACATAAATTCACAGGAACCATTGGTGGTTTCCATATATATGGGTGTATGTGTGTGTGTGCAAAGTGTTAATGAACTTTAAGTTGTTTTTATGTCAAAGGAATAAATCAATATTATTTTTTTGGAAATATTTTCAATAAAGTCTTTGTGTGAGTGAAATGTGACAACTTGCTAAGCGTCCTAGCGCATATATATTGACAACATTTGTGTGGTGCAAGGTTTTTGCAGACTTTTCGAGTTTGTAACAAATTGAAATATTGATGGTAGACACAATTACATATTCTATGAAAAATATTTTTACAGAAAAAATGACTTCGATATAGTTCCTCGTCTATGTGTCTCAGTATAGCACGTATATCTAAGGTGATAAACAAAACATTAGTTCCCATATTGCCGTAGTACAAATAACCCACAAAAGAAAATTGATTTTGTTGGACTCCAAATTACGAGAATTGCCTTTTTATTTTCGGATTAAGGACCCAAATTCTTGTTCAAAACATTCCCTACACTTTTGCATTCGTTTGACCCAATTATCGAACCACTTTTGTCACTCTGATTGAGGTATCTCCAAAACATATATTTTGAACGCATAGCCTCAAAAATGTCCAGCTTTACGATAGAGGTGTCGGTTCGCAGATTAACATACAACACTACATTAAATTTAAATTTCGGCCCCCAGAAATTTTTCTAGAAAAGTTATCCTACAGAAAATTTTGTCGAAATGTTACCCTACAGAAAATTTTGCCGAATTTTTTTTTGCCGTAGAAAATTTTGTCAAATTTTTGTGTCTACACACAAAAAATTAATTTAGTGATTGAATCAATTAATTTAGTGATTGAATCAGAAAAAAAAATTTTTGTGTGTAGAAAATTTCCTCGAAATTTTATCTCTGTAGAAAATTTTCTCGAAAATTTAAGTCCATAGAAAAAAAAACATAAAATTTTGTGAAAACGTTCCCGACATAAAAATTAACAGAATATTTCCTTTTTTTAATCTTTTATTTCAAGATCAAAAATTTCAAGCTTTACGCTATAGATGTCAGTTGGCAGATTGCAACACTGGGGTTGTCTAATCGCAAAATATAATTGTTTTTATGAAAAACGAATACTAAACTGAAGGATATTGCATGTGTCAAATGTCACAAAAGAACGTTAATTTCTGATCAAAATTTTTTATAATTTTCAAGGAATTTGGATTTTTGGGGGGGTGATGATGAAATAAGCTTCATTTTGCTGTAGAAAATTTTGTCAAAATTTTATTTCTATAGAAAATTTTGTAACAATTTTATTTCAGCAGAAAATTTGTCAATATTTTATTTCTACAGAAACTTTTGTCACAATTTTATTTCTACAGGAAAAATTTGTCAAAATTTTAATTTTATGAAAAAAAAAAAAAAAATTATCAACATTTTGTCAAAAAAAAAAAAAAATCAATATCTTATTTCTATAGAAAATTTTCTTAAAATTTTATTTCAATAGAAAAATTTCTCAATATTTTTTTCTACAGAAAATTTTGTCAGAATTTTATTTCTACAGGAAAATTTTGTCAAAATTTTAATTTTATAAAAAAAAATATCAAAATTTTATTTCTATAGAAAATGTTGTCAAAATTTAATTTCTATAGCAAATTTTGTAACAATTGTATTTCTGCAGGAAATTTTGTTAAAATTTTATATCTATAGAAAATTTTGTCAACATTTTATTTCTTTAGAAAATTTGTAAAAATTTTATTTCTAAGGAAAATTTTGTCAAATGTTTATTTCTATAGAAAATTTTGTCAACATTTATTTCTAAAGAAAATTTTGTAACAATTTTATTTCAGCAATATTTTTTTCTACAGGAAAATTTTGTCAAAATTTTAATTTTATAAAAAAAAATTTGGCCAAAATTTTATTTCTATAGAAAATGTTGTCCAAATTTTATCTCTATAGAAAATTTTGTTAAAATTTTATTTCTATAGAAAATTTTGTCAAAATTATATTTCTATAGAAAATTTTGTCAAAATTCTGTATCTGTAGAAAAAATTGTCAACATTTTATTTCTATAGAAAATGTTGTCAAAAATTTATTTCCATAGAAAATGTTGTCAACAATTTATTTCCATAGAATATTTTAGAAAACTTGTATTTCTATAGAAAATTTTGTCGAAAAATTTTATTTCTATAGAAAATTTTGTCAAAATTTTACTTCTATAGAAAATTTTGTCAACATTTTATTTCTATAGAAAATTTTGTCAAAATTTTATTTCTATAGAAAATTTTGTCAAAATTTTATTTCTATAGAAAATTTTGTCAAAATTTTATTTCTATAGAAAATTTTGTCAAAATTTTATTTCTAGAGAAAATTTTGTCAGAATTTTATTTCTATAGAAAATTTTGTAAAAATTTTATTTCTATAGAAAATTTTGTCAAAATTTTATTTCTATAGAAAATTTTCTCAAACTTTTATTTCTATAGAAAATTTTCTCAAAGTTTTATATCTATTGAAAATGTTGTCAACATTTTATTTCTAGAGAAAATTTTGTCAAAATTTTATTTATAAAGAAAATTTTGTCATAATTGTATCTCTACAGAAAATTTTGTCAAAATTTTAATTTTATAAAAAAAAAATTGTCAAAATTTTATTTCTATAGAAAATGTTGTCCAAATTTTATATCTATAGAAAATTTTGTTAAAATTTTATTTCTATAGAAAATTTTGTCAAAATTATATTTCTATAGAAAAATTTGTCAAAATTCTGTATCTGTAGAAAAAATTGTCAACATTTTATTTCTATAGAAAATTTTGTCAAAATTTTATTTCTATAGAAAATGTTGTCAAAAATTTATTTCCATAGAATATTTTAGAAAAATTGTATTTCTATAGAAAATTTTGTCGAAAAATTTTATTTTTATAGAAAATTTTTTCAAAATTTTACTTCTACAGGAAAATTTTGTCAAAATTTTAATTTTATGAAAAAAAAAAATTATCAACATTTTGTCAAAAAAAAATTATCAATATCTTATTTCTGTAGAAAATTTTCTTAAAATTTTATTCCAATAGAAAAATTTCTCAATATTTTTTCTACAGAATATTTTGTCAGAATTTTATTTCTACAGGAAAATTTTGTCAAAATTTTAATTTTACAAAAAAAATTATCAAAATTTTATTTCTATAGAAAATGTTGTCAAAATTTAATTTCTATAGCAAATTTTGTAACAATTGTATTTCTGCAGGAAATTTTGTTAAAATTTTATATCTATAGAAAATTTTGTCAACATTTTATTTCTTTAGAAAATTTGTAAAAATTTTATTTCTAAAGTAAATTTTGTCAAATGTTTATTTCTATAGAAAATTTTGTCAACATTTTATTTCTAAAGAAAATTTTGTAACAATTTTATTTCACCAATATTTTTTTCTACAGGAAAATTTTTTAAAAATTTTAATTTTATAAAAAAAAATTGCCAAAATTTTATTTCTATAGAAAATGTTGTCCAAATTTTATCTCTATAGAAAATTTTGTTAAAATTTTATTTCTATAGAAAATTTTGTCAAAATTTTATTTCTATAGGAAATTTTGTCAAAATTTTATTTCTAGAGAAAATTTTGTCAGAATTTTATTTCTATAGAAAATTTTGTAAAAATTTTATTTCTATAGAAAATTTTGTCAAAATTTTATTTCTATAGAAAATTTTCTCAAACTTTTATTTCTATAGAAAATTTTCTCAATGTTTTATTTCTATTGAAAATGTTGTCAACATTTTATTTCTAGAGAAAATTTTGTCAAAATTTTATTTATAAAGAAAATTTTGTCAAAATTTTATTTCTATAGAAAATGTTGTCCAAATTTTATATCTATAGAAAATTTTGTTAAAATTTTATTTCTATAGAAAATTTTGTCAAAATTATATTTCTATAGAAAAATTTGTCAAAATTCTGTATCTGTAGAAAAAATTGTCAACATTTTATTTCTATAGAAAATTTTGTCAAAATTTTATTTCTATAGAAAATGTTGTCAAAAATTTATTTCCATAGAATATTTTAGAAAAATTGTATTTCTATAGAAAATTTTGTCGAAAAATTTTATTTTTATAGAAAATTTTTTCAAAATTTTACTTCTATTGAAAATTTTGTCAACATTTTATTTCTAGAGAAAATTTTGTAAAAATTTTATTTCTATAGAAAATTTTGTCAAAATTTTATTTCTATAGAAAATTTTGTCAAAATTTTATTTCTATAGAAAATTTTGTAAAAATTTTATTTCTATAGAAAATTTTCTCAAAGTTTTATTTCTATAGAAAATTTTCTCAAAGTTTTATTTCTATTGAAAATTTTGTCAACATTTTATTTCTAGAGAAAATTTTGTCAAAATTTTATTTATAAAGAAAATTTTGTCATAATTGTATCTCTACAGAAAATTTTGTCAAAATTTTATTTCTATAGAAAATGTTGTCAAAATTTTAGTTTTATAAAAAAAAATTGCAAAAATTTTATTTCTATAGAAAATGTTGTCCAAATTTTATCTCTATAGAAAATTTTGTTAAAATTTTATTTCTATAGAAAATTTTGTCAAAATTATATTCTATAGAAAATGTTGTCAAAATTCTGTATCTGTAGAAAAAATTGTCAACATTTTATTTCTATAGAAAATTTTATCAAAATTTTATTTCTATAGAAAATTTTGTCAAAATTTTATTTCTATAGAAAATGTTGTCAAAATTTTAATTTTATAAAAAAAAAATTGTCAAAATTTTATTTCTATAGAAAATGTTGTCCAAATTTTATCTCTATAGAAAATTTTGTTAAAATTTTGTAAAAATTGTCAACATTTTATTTCTATAGAAAATTTTATCAAAATTTTATTTCTATAGAAAATTTTGTCAAAATTTTATTTCTATAGAAAATTTTGTCAAAATTTTATTTCTAGAGAAAATTTTGTCAAAATTTTATTTCTATAGAAAATTTTGTAAAAATTTTATTTCTATAGAAAATTTTATCAAAATTTTATTTCTATAGAAAATTTTCTCAAAGTTTTATATCTATAGAAAATTTTCTCAAAGTTTTATTTCTATTGAAAATTTTGTCAACATTTTATTTCTAGAGAAAATTTTGTCAAAATTTTATTTCTATAGAAAAAGTTTGTCAAAATTTTATTTATAAAGAAAATTTTGTCATAATTGTATCTCTATAGAAAATTTTGTCAAAATTTTATTTCTATAGAAAATTTTGCCAAAATTTTATTTCAAAAGAAAATTTTTTCAACATTTTATTTCTATAGAGATTTTTTTCTAAATTTTATTTCTATAGAAAAATTTTTTTAAAAAATTTATTTCTATAGAAAATTTTGTCCACGATATTTTTTTAACAAATAGTCTCAGAAAGGCGAAACGGGCCGGCTTCGGTCTTATTTTTCATTTTTGGGGTTTACAGATTAAAGGCGATTTCTATTCGGCGAAGAGGTGTAACACTAGAATTGCACTACTTCTTCTCTAATTTTTCTTAAATTGTTAAATTGTAGTCTCATCCTAAAAAGCTTGCCAAACTATAATGCCGTCATTGATCCTAAACTCAAAAGCTACAGAGAAGGTGTTTATTTTTTGTAAACAATTTCGTAAATGTTGTACTTTTAATTACAATCGAAATTGTCATAAGATTTAAAATTTAAATTTCTCATAAAAATGTAAAAGCCTATTTTGGCCATTATAACCAAAAATGGAATACATGATTTTTGGCTTTTAATTGATTTCTGCTATTAAAATATAATTTGCCAGTCATAGGAGCTTTTAATTACACTTGGTTAAGCAGAATTCATGTAATACTGTGCAACAATACTGCACTCTCTGGTCTGGCACCACAATGTCAGATGTGTTCGTGACAGTAACATCCATCGTAGAAGTATGCGGCGGATGGGACTGGAAATAAACAAAATCAAGGGAGAAACTTAATGAAAATTAAAACACAACGAACTGGAGGACGTAGCTAGCGTAAATTTTAATTGCCAAGTTAAGCATCAAGTGTCCAAAGTTGAGTGGTTCCCCACTCCCTCGTCCACCTCGCTGCATGCCAGCACATTACTTCTATGGGCTCATCACTTGCCACAAAATGTTTGTTTTTCATTCTCCATTGTTTTTTTTTCGGCTGAGGAATTGAGGGTACTTTTAGCAATTTTGCTGCTTAAAATGTATGTAGACATAATGATGGCCGACCACTATGTCTTGTGTTTGCGGAAAGGACACTAACACACCACCAAACAGCCGAAGCCACTATCGACACGTCAAATTGCCTAGAGATGGAGAAATACTGGCGGTGGCGTTTTTGGTGTGGTTACTTGCTGGTGAGCTATCCTCTGCTGCCTTCCAGAGAAGAAGAAATCGAAAACCAAAAAAACAACAAAACTTTGTACATTTTATACTCTACTAAAATTTCACGTTCTAATTGAGTTTGGAGTGGTAGTGGAATTTAGTATCCTTTTTCTGTTGTTGATGTTGACGTTGATGTTGTGCTGTGCTGGTCTTGGATATACCAACGACCATCATTTCCATCACAACACTCTTTGCTGCTGAGACGACATCATTTTCACTGAGTTGGGTCTGACTTTAAGCATACTTTAATTTAGAAGATTGCAATTCAAGTGAACAGGAAACCGAAGGGCCAATATCCTGAGAACAGTGTCAAGATCACGTAAGAACAAAATTGAAATAATAGTTTTTTGGACGGACGAGATGACGCTTGAAATAATTAATAAAATGTTCAGATTCCACTACGGGATTTATTGGCAACGTTGTTCAAGTTATATAGGAAAATCCACTTGCCCCGGAAAACTAGGAAGTTCTAAAACTGATCTCCGTAGCAGTATTGAAAGTATATCGCAGCATCGTAATTTTGCCATTAAAATTGAACCAATGAAATGAAACTTTTTTTGTTGTAATGAATCCACAAAATAGACTATAAGTGGCTTTGAAACCTTTAAGTCCATTTCCTCCTCTTAATGTTGTCTTGTGGTAGTCCATAGTACAATGCCAACACTCAAATTGTGTCATGCAAATCCTGTTGTTATTATAGGATAACTCAATCACACTATTAGACCAATAGAAAAAATTACATTTCAAAATCGTGAACGGACGGTAACAAAATGAAACTCGAACTTTCACGAAAAATCAAACCGATGTTCACGATTTCATGAACGGCTTTCGTTTATCCTTGGTCACGAAAAGTCATCAAATATTCGTTAGTACATTTAAACTCAGTAGTGCAAGATATTTTTTGACCTAAAATCTACAAAAATGGAGTTCAACAAATAAGATGCTAGTCCCTCAGTTCGAGCAGGCCGAGTCTTCAATACCACAACAATGAATCTAATATTATAAAGGGTGATTTGTTAAGAGCTTGATAACTTTTTTTAAAAAAAAAACGCATAAAATTTGCAAAATCTCATCGGTTCTTTATTTGAAACGTTAGATTGGTCCATGACATTTACTTTTTGAAGATAATTTCATTTAAATGTTGACCGCGGCTGCGTCTTAGGTGGTCCATTCGGAAAGTCCAATTTTGGGCAACTTTTTCGAGCATTTCGGCCGGAATAGCCCGAATTTCTTCGGAAATGTTGTCTTCCAAAGCTGGAATAGTTGCTGGCTTATTTCTGTAGACTTTAGACTTGACGTAGCCCCACAAAAAATAGTCTAAAGGCGTCAAATCGCATGATCTTGGTGGCCAACTTACCGGTCCATTTCTTGAGATGAATTGTTCTCCGAAGTTTTCCCTCAAAATGGCCATAGAATCGCGAGCTGTGTGGCATGTAGCGCCATCTTGTTGAAACCACATGTCAACCAAGTTCAGTTCTTCCATTTTTGGCAACAAAAAGTTTGTTAGCATCGAACGATAGCGATCGCCATTCACCGTAACGTTGCGTCCAACAGCATCTTTGAAAAAATACGGTCCAATGATTCCACCAGCGTACAAACCACACCAAACAGTGCATTTTTCGGGATGCATGGGCAGTTCTTGAACGGCTTCTGGTTGCTCTTCACTCCAAATGCGGCAATTTTGCTTATTTACGTAGCCATTCAACCAGAAATGAGCCTCATCGCTGAACAAAATTTGTCGATAAAAAAGCGGATTTTCTGCCACTGATTTTGGTAATAAAATTCAATGATTTGCAAGCGTTGCTCGTTAGTAAGTCTATTCATGATGAAATGTCAAAGCATACTGAGCATCTTTCTCTTTGACACCATGTCTGAAATCCCACGTGATCTGTCAAATACTAATGCATGAAAATCCTAACCTCAAAAGAATCACCCTTTAGTTTCCTTTGAAAATCCCTCATCGGAGCAAGTTACTTGATATTATATACACTACAAAACAAGTAAGTAAAGTCTAAAGTCGGGCGGGGCCGACTATATTATACCCTTCACCACACTGGTAGAAAAAGTTTCGTTATATTAATGAAATGTGTCATTAAAATTGAGCCAATGAAACAAATTCATTGATATAATGAAATTTTTCGTTATTATAACGAAATTTCTGTTAGTCAATGAAATATTTCATACTATCAACGAATATTTTCATTGTCTGAATGAAAATGTTTCATTGTATCAATGAAAAAATTTCGTTGGCTCAATTTTAATGAAATTTTCTTTGTGTGCATTATGTAGACCAAAATTCGTGTTACCATATCAACTCCTTCAAATTTGTTGGGAGTTATTATCAAAATTTATATTCCTATATACAAATATTTATATCTGAAACGATTTGGAGACAATTTTTTGTACTTTTACAAAATCGCTAGAATTAAAAATTAAATCGGCTAACACCTTGGGATGAAACATATACATATGTATTCGAAATATAGGACAATTTGAGTAATATTTACAATTTTTGCTACTCAGCAGTGGCGATTAGTGGCGATCTCCCCCAAGATATGTGGTCAATTGTGGGTTGTGATATATTATTTGGCCAATTCGGGTGATATTTCCACAAGCCGGAGCTTTATTTAAAATTCGACCATTCTGTGAAAAGTTTGGCATTGCAGTGTGTAGAATATGACTACGATATGGCGAAATTATCACAGAATTTTGTGTAAAATGTGGGTATTTTGCCAATATTAGATTAAAACAAGTAAGTAAAGTCTAAAGTCGGGCGGGGCCGACTATATTATACCCTTCACCACTACGTGGACCAACAATTTGTGTTACCATTTCAAATCCTTCAAATTTGTTGGGAGTTATTATGAAGGCTATTATTAGAAATATTTATATAATTTATATACAATATGGATACAATTTTTTGTACTTCTATAAAATCTCTATAATTAAAATTTAAATCGACTAACACCCTGGGATGAAACGCAATGTTAGTTACAAAATATGGTAAATATAAAGTTAGAGCAATTTTAATGCAATTGTACGAAATAATATTTACGATTTATCGAGCGAGAAATACGTATTCGAGATAAAGGAAAATTTAAGTAATATTTAAAATTTTTGCTACAGTGGCGCTTTTACAAGGATGTTGGTTAAATCTCGGCATTATATGTGGTCAATTGTGGGTTGTGATATATTATTTGGCCTAGTTTATTTAAAAGTCGACCGTTTTGTGGAAAGTGTGGTATTACAGTGTGAAATATGACTACGAAATTTGAACCAATTAGGTCAAAAAGCATATTAAATATATTCTCTGTGGAAACTATCGAGTCAACTGAAGGAAACTCCCATTGAAAATGGGTCTAAAATATGAAATATTCTACTCAACTCTGGCGTATATATACAAAATTTGAAGCAAATCAGGCTTCAACTCTGGCTTTTGTGCAAATCGAAATATATATATGGGAGCTATATCTAAATCTGAACCGAGTTCAAACAAATTTGGCACATTTAACGATACTATTAAACGCACTCCTTTTGCAAAATTTGAATCAAATTAGGGCAAAATTCTGGCTTTTGAAGCCATATAAGTGCAAATCGGACCAAAGATATATATGGGAGCTATATCTAAATCTGAACCGATTTTAACCAAATTTGGCACAGTTAACAATATTATTAAATGTACTCCTTGTGCTAAATTTGAAGCAAATCAGGGTAAAATTCTGGCTTTTGAAGCCATATAAGTGCAAATCGGACGAAAGGTATATATGGGAGCTATATCTAAATCTGAACCGATTTTAACCAAATTTGGCACAGTTAACAATATTATTAAACGTACTCTTTGTGCTAAATTTGAAGCAAATCAGGGTAAAATTCTGGCTTTTGAAGCCATATAAGTGCAAATCGGACGAAAGATATATATGGGAGCTATATCTAAATCTGAACCGATTTTAACCAAATTTGGCACAGTTAACAATATTATTAAATGTACTCCTTGTGCTAAATTTGAAGCAAATTAGGGTAAAATTCTGGCTTTTGGGGCCATATAAGTCCAAATCGGACGAAAGGTATATATGGGAGCTATATCTAAATCTGAACCGATTTTAACCAAATTTGGCACAGTTAACAATATTATTAAACGTACTCTTTGTGCTAAATTTGAAGCAAATCAGCGTAAAATTCTGGCTTTTGAAGCCATATAAGTGCAAATCGGACGAAAGATATATATGGGAGCTATATCTAAATCTGAACCGATTTGGCTGATGTTTTGCAGGTTTTACGTGACTGACAAAACATTCAGATGTACAAAATTTGAAGAAGATCGGTTCATAAATACGTGAATCAAATCGGCGATAAATATATATGGCAGCTATATCTAAATCTGAACCGATTTTTTCCAAAATCAATAGCGATTGTCTTTGACCCGAAGAAAGACCCCATGCCAAAATTGAGAACGATCGGACTTAAATTGCGAGCTGTACTTTGTGCACAAAATTACATATACAGACAGACAGACAGACGGACATCGCTAAATCAACTCAGAATTTAATTCTAAGCCGATCGGTATACTAAAAGATGGGTCTATGACTATTATTTCTTGGCGTTACATACAAATGCAAAAACTTATTATACCCTGTACCACAGTAGTGGTGAAGGGTATAAATATTAACATTCCAGCAACAAAAGCGTCGCTAAAAAGTATGGAAAATGTTTTTTTTTTTTGATCCGGCAGTGAGGCAAAATTGGCGCAGAAGCGATGAATTTAATATGGGCTTGTCATAGGACGGTTGTCCACCATTTCAACAGCCATTGCACTGAATTTGCATCACTTCTTAATGAGTGAACCGAATTCAGTATTTTCGATGTGATGTAAAAAATTTTGTGATATTTTCCCAAATAAATAATTTTTATAATTTTTTATAATTTGTAATGCATACTTAAAGGGTGATACGGTCAAAATTTGGTCAAGGGAAAAATCGTGTAAATCGGTGAAATCGTTTATTTAAAAAATCAAATTAAATTTCTTTTTCAAGTTCAATTAGTATAAAATTCAGGAAAAATATTCAGTTAGCTTTCGCTTTTACAAATCCGAATTGCCGGGCCTCACGCTTGACACCTGCCATCAGATTTTGTACAGCCACCTTGTCCACTTTCTTCGCCGCAGAAAGCCAGTTTGCCTTGAACTGCTGCTCGTCCTTAGCAGTTTGGTTGGTTTTCTTTAGGTTCCGCTTGACAATATCCCAGTATTTCTCAATTGGGCGGAGCTCTGGCGTGTTGGGAGGGTTCTTGTCGTTGGGAAGTACCTGCACGTTGTTGGCGGCGTACCACTCCATGGCCTTTTTACCGTAATGGCAAAATGCCAAATCCGGCCAAAACAGTACGGAACAACCGTGTTTCTTCAGGAAAGGCAGCAGACGTTTATTCAAACACTCTTTCACGTAAATTTCTTGGTTGACAGTCCCGGAAGCTATGAAAATGCTGCTTTTCAAGCCACAGGTACAGATGGCTTGCCAAACCAGATATTTCTTTGCGAACTTTGACAGTTTTATGTGCTTGATAATATCTGCTACCTTTCCCCTTCCTTTTGCCGTATAAAACTCATGTCCCGGAAGCTGCTTGTAGTCGGCTTTGACGTAGGTTTCGTCGTCCATTACCACGCAGTCAAACTTCGTCAGCATCGTCGTGTACAGCCTCCGGGATCGCGCTTTGGCCGTCGTATTTTGTTTATCATCGCGATTTGGAGTCACTACCTTCTTGTAAGTCGATAGTCCGGCTCGTTTTTTGGCTCGATGCACGGTTGTAGACGATACACCCAGCTTATTTGCGGCATCTCGTAGAGAGAGGTTAGGGTTTCGCTTGAAACTACCGGCAACTCTTTTTGTCGTCTCAGCGGCTTCCGGTTTTCGATTTCCCCCCGATCCAGACTTCCTGGCTATCGACAATCGTTCCCCAAACACTTTAATTACATTTGTAACGGTTGATTTGGCAACTTTTAGCGACTTTTTAGCAACTTTTACGATAGTCTGAAACTTTTACCCTCGAATATTTTCAAAAATTATCGATTTTTCTAGTATGGACATATTATTTTTTCGGCAAAATTTTAATAATTTATACCATTTTACTAATTCTAACTATTTTTAGCCTATTAAAAAAAAAAATACCCATACAAATATGAAAAAAACGAGTCATAGAAAATTGAATTAAAAAAACTTCCTGTGTAATTAAAATAACTAACTTCTTTGTGAGGACATTTTTTGATGTGCTTTTAAAGTTGTGCCTTTGGAACAACTCCCAATTGTTTTGATGGGAAAATGTGTGGAACTACTTTTAGTTGCTTTATTATAAGTTATTTTCATGTCTGATTAATTTTTAGCTAGGGGGGGGGGGGGGGGGCTATAGCCTAATAAAGACCATTAAAAATTCCAAAAATCTTGTCTCTTGTAACAAAGTAGTGGTCAGCTTCTGACTCATCTAAATTATTTGCTCTCTTTTCATCTGAAAAAGTTGTAACAGTACAATTTCTATATTCAAAATTATTTTTACTAAGAATTTCCTAAAAAACTCATCTACTTGCACTTGCAAGCAATTTGCTGAATCAATATCTTTGTATGAGTGGACACTTTCCAAATAAGCACCAACCCGAATCAAGAATTTTTAGGATCAACATTAGTCAATTTCTTTCGAATATATTTATTAAAGTTGACCGTCAAATTGTCCTTTATCAGTTTTCTAATTAGTTGCAGTCTAGCCTTCGCTAAAGTAAGATCCCGTTCTTGAACTGAATGTCCAAGACGGTTATGCTTCTTAATAATGGTCAAAAGTTTGCTTTTTTCCGAGTATAGCTTCCTAATAAGATGGCTATCGTATTTAACGTTTGAACCAGAAATAGTGAATTTCAGCGTTGCTCTCTCTATAGAGTCCCCAATTATATCTTCAAACATGCCTAAATACAAATCAATCTCAGAGTTAAGCAAGTTTCTGTTATTCGGAATCTTTTCTCCGTTTTCAATAGTATCTGTGATCGTCTTTCTAACTCGTTTCCAGTTGGTTTTCCGATAATCATATTTAGGTATTATATTTTCCGTATTTTATTTGTTACAGCACGTCGAGCAGATTTAAATGCCTCATCATAAGAGGGGGTTTTATATCGCTTCCACAGTTTGTAAGCTAACACACGATGTGTGATTAGCGATTTGATATATCTGTTAAACCAAGGCTTCGAGTCATTTTTATTAAATTTACGATTAACTTTGATATGTTTATCATACAGATATTTGACATTGGTGGTTAGTAAATCAAGTTTTCCATCCAATGTTGTGATGGAATAAATTTCATCCCAGTCATGTTCCAGGTCAGTTAGATTTACATGTTTAAAATCTCTATAGGTAAATGTATCATGGCAACCAGAATTTCTAGAGATTTGTCAGTTATACAACAGAAATATTATATCATGTTTAGAAAATGCCGAACCACACAATTGTTCATATTTCAGTACATCGCTCAAGTTATTAACAAAGAAGATGTCAATTAGTGTATTGATAGATGATGAATAATGAGTGGGTATGGTTTTATTCACTAGTGTTAGGTTTATTGCCTCCATATTACCGAGAATGTTTGTATGCCCTAGTAAGTTGCTATTAAAATCGCCTGCTATTACTATGTCGTTATACGAAATACTAATTTGTTCAAGAAGACTTATCAGTGGTTGAATGTCAATTCTACAGTTTGGACGGTAGACACATCCTAACAGCATTTTACTCACAGCACCCTGAATTTCAAAAAATAAATAGAATTTCAGATCGGCATATTAACTTTGACTTTAATGTTTCTTTGACATATATAGCAACTCCACCAGCATGGGATGGTCTGTCTGTTCTATACAGTTTGTACACAGTTATATTGTAAATGTGTGACATGTGACCACTGTATCTCTACAAAATTCATTTTAATTTCGTTGCACGATGCTCATTGTGGATGCGGATGTATGTCGTGGTGTGCTATACTCGCACAAGTCCTATACTCGTATATAACTCAGTTCAGCTTTGAGTTTCCTGTTTTTATTTTCCGAACCTTTCGCCAATAAATGTGTCTGTCAATCAAAAGTCGGGTTTGTTTACTAAATTCGTCCGTTTACTTTTTGTTTTTTTTTTCATTGGGTGAAGTCACGTTTTTATGCGTGCTTTAGATTAAATGTATTATTTTTCCAATTTTCGCCAATTTCATTTTTGTTGAGGTCCAAATCCAAGTTTGATGCTGTTTTAGAAATGCATGAATGACCTTTTTCATTCTCTATCTCTCTCTCCCTCACTCTCTTTTTGAATAAGGCTAATAAAATTGGTAACTTTTTTTTGTTATGCTTAGCTACCTTTGTTTTAGTTTTGTATTTTAGAGAAGAAAAAAAGGATTATTTTGATACTATGCTGCTTTTTGGGCGATGATTTTGGTTTGGGTTTTTGTAAATAAATCATGAACTCATGTTGCTAACCATAAGGGTGAAGGGATTCGAGTACTTGGGGGATTTCTATGGAACTCAAATATCATTTTTTTTTTTTTTTGTTTTTTACCATCTAAGATACAAAGGAAAGAATATGGTAATTTTGTGATACAATTTAGGCATTTTTCCCTTTTTCTCTGATGGAGGTTTTTCTTCCTTGTTTTGTTAGGCATCGTTTTAATAATGTGTTGTTTACTTTTCGTGGGATTGGCTAGGCTGAATAACAAAAAAAAATATCAGCCGGTTAATTTATTAAATTGAATAGGAAGGAAATATTTTATTAAAAACAAAAAAAAAAAAAAAAAACAATAAACTGGACACTGAAATTCTTCAGACCGAAACCCACACATACGACATTGATTTGAAATAGGTTCCAATTTTAATATAGCTTCTGGCTGGTATACATTACAACAAAATACCGGTTGCTATCATTTCAAAATCACTCAGATGACAGATATATTTTAGTGACAGTTAATTTTATTATTTACAAGCTTACAAAATCATTTTGATCTATTACATTCAGAAACAGAAAGTTATTTGTGATGGAATCCAAGCGTGATTGTGTGATTGCTTTATATTTTACTAAAAATCCACAAGTGGATATAGTTAACGCCCTCCAGCATTTAAGTGTGAATACATTTTTTGTACCATTTCTTGTTACCGTGATTGTGGCAGTGTTGCATCGCTTCAAAAAAAAAAAAAAAACAAGTAAGGATAGTCTAAAGTCGGGCGGGGCCGACTATATTATACCCTGCACCACTTTGTAGATCTAAATTTTCGATACCATATCACATCCGTCAAATGTGTTGGGTGCTATATATAAAGATTTGTCCCAAATACATACATTTAAATATCACTCGATCTGGACAGAATTTGGCTTCTACAAAATCTATAGATTCAAAATGCAAGTCGGCTAATGCTAGTGGGTGGAACACAATGTTAGTAAAAAAACAAGTATATACAGCAGTAAATTCGGCCGGGCCGAATTTTAAATACCCACTACCATGAATCAAGTATAATAGTTTACTATGAAAACTCTTGGTCGTTGTGAGTTACTTGATAATATATAGAATTGTAGGGGGTTTGATGACAAATCTTCTTCCACACGAGCCAGCTCCCGAAGACAAATTTTAACGATTCTACCTATGAAGACCAGATAAGATTCTGGATTTATGAGAACCAATTTTGTTAGAGTTTTAGAGAAAATATAAACATGTCGTGTATATATTGAAATTACGCCTTGATTTAAAATCTTAAATCTGTAGATTTTTCCGCATTTATTTAAATACGATGAGTAAAATCTGGAACTTTTACTTTCAGTTTGAAGCAATTTTCATGATCAGTGCGCCTGCTATATCCTGAAAGAAGTGTATTCTTTTTTGAGAAACGTAATTTTAGACAAGCAAAGTTTTCTTTTGACACAAATTTTAGAGACAATCGTTGAATAAACGAAAACACTTTATAATTTTATTATAGATTACTAATTTCCAGCAAATCGGATGAAAACTACGGATTCTAGAAGTCCAAGAAATAGAGCGGGGAGTTCGGTGTATATGGGGGCTATACCAAAACATGGACCGATGGGCACCATTTTCGGCACACCTTTTTATGGTCCCAAAAGAACTCTAGATTTTCAATTTCAGGAAAATCGGATAGAAAATATAGTTTCTAGAAGCCCAAGAAGCAAAATCGGGAAATCAGTCTCTATGGGGGCTATATCAAAACATGGACCGATGAGCACCATTTTCGGTACACATTTTTATTGTCCTCAAATACCTCTAGATTTCCAATTTCAGGCAAATCGGATGGTAAATATAGTTTCTAGAAGCCCTAAAAGCAAAATCGGGATATCGGTCTATATGGGGGCTATACCAAAACATGGACCGATGAGCACCATTTTCGGCACACCCTTTTATGGTCCCAAAAGAACTCTAGATTTTCAATTTCAGGAAAATCGGATAGAAAATATAGTTTCTAGAAGCCCAAGAAGCAAAATCGGGAAATCAGTCTCTATGGCGGCTATATCACAACATGGACCGATGAGCACCATTTTCGGCACACCTTTTTATGGTCCTCAAATACCTCTAGATTTCCAATTTCAGGCAAATTGGATAAAAACTACGGTTTTTATAGGCCCAAGACTCCAAATCGGGAGGTTGGTTTATATGGGGGCTATATCAAAACTTGGACCGATTCGGACCATTTTCGACACACCTCTTTATGATCCCAAAATACCTTTAGATTTTCAATTTCATACAAATCGGATAGAAAATACTGTTTCTAGACGCGTAAGAAGCAACATCGGGAGATCGGTCTATATGGGGGCTATACCAAAACATGGACCGATATGGACCATTTTCGACACACCTCTTTATAGTCCCAAATCAGGCAAATCTCATGGTTCAGGCAAATCGGATGGTAAATATATTTTCTAGACGCCCAAGAAGCAAAATCGGGAGATCGGTCTATATGGGGGCTATATCAAAACATGGACCGATACGAACGATTTTCGACACACTTCCTTATGGTCCTAAAATACCTCTAGATTTTCACTTTCAGACAAATCGGATAGAAAATACTGTTTCTAGACGCCTAAGAAGCAAAATCGGGAGATCGGCCTATATGGGGGCTATACTAAAACATGGACCGATACGGACCATTTTCGACACACCTCTTTATGGTCCCAAAATACCTCTTGATTTCCAATTTCAGGCAAATCTGATAAAAACTACGGTTTTTATAGGCCCAAGACCCCAAATCGGGAGGTCGGTTTATATGGGGACTATATCAAAACTTGGACCGATATAGCCCATCTTCGAACTTGACCTGCCTGCAAACAAAAAACTAATCTGTGGCAAATTTCGGGACGATAGCGCCATTATTGAAGGCTGTAGCGTGATTACAACAGACAGACAGACAGACAGACAGACAGACGGACAGACGGACATGCTTATATCGTCTTAGAATTTCTCCCTGATCAAGAATATATATACTTTATATAGTCGGAAATCGATATTTCGATGTGTTACAAACGGAATGACAAACTTATTATACACCCGTCACCATTTTATGGTGGTGGGTATAACAAGTATATACGGCCGTAAGTTCGGCCAGGCCGAAGCTTATGTACCTTCCATCATGGATTGCGTAGAAACTTCTTCTAAACACTGCCAGCCACAATCGAATTACTTAAGTTGCGGTAACGCTTGCCGATGGCAAGGTATCTTAAAACCTCCTAACACCATCTTCTAAAATGTATGTAAGTCCATACGTGGTATATATTAAATCAAAAAAGATCGATCCAATACGTATATAATACAGTTTGACAAATTAGACATAAAATTTTGACAAAATTTTCTACAGAAATAAAATTTTAACAAAATTTTCTATAGAAATAAAATTTTCACAAAATTTTCTATAGAAATAAACTTTTGGTAGATTATTTTAGGCTCGAGTGGCAACCATGATTATGAACCGAATAAAATTTGAATAAAATTTTCTATAGAAATACAATTTTGACAATGATGAAAATTTTATTATGAACCGAATAAAATTTTAACAAAATTTTCTCTAGAAATAAAATTTTGACAAAATTTTCTATAGAAATAAGATTTTGACAAAATTTTCTATAGAAATAAAATTTTGACAAAATTTTCTATAGAAATAAAATTTTGACAAAATTTTCTATAGAAATAAAATTTTGGTAGACTATTTTTGGCTCTAATGGCAACCATGATTATGAACCGATATGGACCAATTTTGGTATGGTTGTTAGCGACCATATACTAACACCACGTTCCTAATTTGAACCGGATCGGATGAATTTTGCTCCTCCAAGAGGCTCCGGAGGTCAAATGTGGAGAATGTTTTATATGGGGGCTATATATAATTATGGACCGATATGGACCAATTCTGGCACGCTTGTTAAAGATCATATACTAACCCATGTTCCAAATTACAACCGGATTGGATGAAATTTGCTTCTCTTGGAGACTTCGCAAGCCAAATCTGGGGATCGGTTTATATGGGGGCTATATATAATTATGAACCGATGTGGACAAATTTTTGCATGGTTGTTAGAGACCATATGCCAATATCATGTACCAAATTTCAGGCGGATCGGATGAAATTTGCTCCTCTTTGAGGCTCCGGAACCCAAATCTGGGGATCGGTTTATATGGGCGCTATATATAATTATGGACCGATGTGGACCAATTTTTGCACAGTTGTTAGATACCATATACCAACACCATGTACCAAATCTCAGCCGGATCGGATGCAATTTGCTTCTCTTTGAGGCTTCGCAAGCCAAATCTGGAGATCGGTTTATATGGGTTCTATATATAATTATTGACCGATGTGGACCAATTTTTGCATGGTTGTTAGAGACCATATACCAACATCATGTACCGAATTTCAGCCGGATCGGATGAAATTTGCTTCTCTTTGAGGCTCCGCAAGCCAAATCTGGGGATCGGTTTATATGGGGGCTATATATAATTATGGACCGATGTGGACTAATGTTTGCATGATCGTTACAGACCATATGCCAACACCATGTACCAAATTTCAGCCGGATCGGATGAAATTTGCTTCTCTTTTAGGCTCCGCAAGCCAAATCTGGGGATCGGTTTATATGGGGGCTATATATAATTATGGACCGATGTGGACCAATTTTTGCATGGTTGTTAGAGACCATATACCAACACCATGTACCAAATTTCAGCCGGATCGGATGAAATATGCTTCTGTTAGAGGCTCCAAAAACCAAATCTGAGGGTCCCTTTATATGGGGGCTATACGTAAAAGTGGACCGATATGGCCCATTTTCAATACCATCCGACCTACATCGATAACAACTACTTGTGCCAAGTTTCAAGTCGATAGCTTGTTTCGTTCGGAAGTTAGCGTGATTTCAACAGACGGACGGACGGACGGACATGCTCAGATCGACTCAGAATTTCACCACGACCCAGAATATATATATATACTTTATGGGGTCTTAGAGCAATATTTCGATGTGTTACAAACGGAATGACAAAGTTAATATACCCCCATCCTATGATGGAGGGCATAATATGGGAAATATTTAAATCTGAAGCAATTTTAAGGAAACTTCGCAAAAGTTTATTTGTGATTTATTGCTCAATATATATGTATTAAAAGCTTAGGAAAATTAGAATCATTTGCACAACTTTTCGACTAAGCAGTGGCGATTTTACAAGGAAAATTTTGGTATTTTGACCACTTCTGTCGAAATCGGAAAAACATATATATGGGAGCTATATCTAAATCTGAACCGATTTCAACCAAATTTGGCACGCATAGCTGCAATGCTAATTCTACTCCCTGTGCAAAATTTCAATTAAATCGGAGTTAGAGATTGGCCACTGTGGTCATATCAGTGTAAATAGGGCGAACGATGTATATGGGAGCTATATCTAAATCTGAACCGATTTCAATAAAATTTAGCACACTTGACTACACTACTAATTGTACTTCTAGTGCAAAATTTCAACCAAATCTGGGTAAAACTCTGGCTTCTAGGACCGTATTAGTCCATATCGGGCGAAAGATATATATGGGAGCTACATCTAAATCTGAACCGATTTCAATAAAATTTGGCACGCATAGCTACAATGCTAAATCTACTTCCTGCTTCAAAATTCCAACCAAATTGGGTCAAAACTCTGGCTTTTAGAACCATATTAGTCCATATCAGGCGAAAGATATATATGGGAGCTATATCTAAATCTGAACCGATTTCAATCAAATTTTGGACACTTGACTATATTACCAATTGTACTCCTAGTGCAAAATTTTAACCAAATTCGGCCAAAAATCTGGCTTCTGGGGCCACATAAGTCCATATATATGGGAGCTATATCGAAATCTGAACCGATTTTTTCCAAAATCAATAGGGTTCTATTCTGACCCAAATTAGGAATATGTGCCAAATTTGAAGGCGATTGGACTTAAATTGCGACCTAAATACCAAATGTTGCATTTATCAGATTTTTTTTTTAACTTTATTAACAAATAATATGAAATTTTTAGTTAATTAATGTTAGCTATTGCTACATAGGCCTTAAGCTTAACATATAGTTAGGTACATAGTTGGTAAGTTAGATTTTAGTTTTGGTTATGTCTTAGATGTATCTATACAGGTTTGATTCTTTTAAAAATTTTAATAAAATGGATACGTTATGTGTAGTAGGATTGGATATAAATGAAATAGGGTTTTCTCCTTTAAATGCATTATGTTGTATGGTTCGCGTGTCATTGCATTCACGCATAATATGATCAAGTGTTCTATTAGGCACATTACAATTACAACTTGGGAGGTTGGGGGCATTGATGAGGTGACCGTGTGAAAGTAAAGTATAAGCCTAATCTTAATCTAAAAATCTTTATTAGGTCTAATCTTGAAAGTTTTGATAGTTCAGAGTTTAGGTAATCCTTGATTGAAATTCTGCTAGGATTTATTGATCTATACCAAGGACTCGGATATAAAAAGGGGATATCATTGGCTTTTAAATGCTCTTGAACGAACCTGTATGAATGAATCTCTTAAATTAAAATTCCCTGTTCCTATCAAAGGAGCTTTTAAGCCCTACTTTGCTACATTATCTGCGAATTCATTACCTGTTATATTGCAGTGACCAGGGGTCCAAATAAGTACAATTTTAGGATGTTTATCGATCAATTTACTTCTTATGTAATCTGTGTAGAAGTCGTTCGCAGTAATATTCATGATCCTTTTAAGGGCGGACAGTGAATCAGTTCAAATTGCAAATTTCCCTCTCTTGGTGGAGACTATCTTAATTGCTTCGAATATTGCTATTAATTCAGCGGTAAATGTTGAAGTGTGGCTAGGAAGAATTGATGTTTTCAAAATACTTTGGTTCCCTACTACGCTGTATGACACACAATCCTGTGATTTCGAAGCATCTGTGTAAAGAAATTCGTGGCTAGGCATATCCTCTTGGCTTTTCTTATGTAAAGTTTCAAATAAAATTGGATTATGTTGAAGGTTGTTATATCTACTAAGGGTCAAATCTACGCATCCTGACATTAGAAACCATGGAGGGAAGCGTTTCAGACGGTTAGTTTTGGGTAGTTCTGAAAATAGACCTAGTTTTTTACATTCCTCAGTAAACCTATAAATCACTGATGGTATTCTACACGGATGAAAAAGACTGTTTTTCATATGTTGGCTATAAACATTATATGTTTGGAACACAAATTTTTAAACACAATATTTTTGAGTGCAAGCATATAATGTTCATAAACTAGCATAACATGTTTGGGACATATATGTTAATATGTTAGAACATATTATGTTTGGGACATAAAATGGTTGTAAATATAATATGCTTGGATGCAAACATATATTAATTTAGAAATAGCCTATAAACATATATGTGTTTAGTAGCTTGGAGCACTATTTAACAGGGAGCGATATTGAATTAAGTTGGTGGTTGTTGCTTGTTATTACAAAATTAACATTTTATTTTCCCTTGGGCAATTGATCAGCTACTTCTTTGATCCTTACAAACTGTGTGGTCCGCTGTTCGAATCCCCGTCCGGCAAAATGTAAAATTAAAATAAAAAAAATCATAAAATTGATTAATTTCTTTTACAATGTTTGTATTACAGAAAAAGGTGCTAAGAACTAAAAAATCTCGTGGAAGTGAGAAAGATGTGAGGGAATATACAATTAGGCAGAAACAAAATTTTGAGCATTCAGGTCGAAAACCTATGTTGTTAGCACCTATATTACCTGTTTATTTTCATAATTCATTATGATTGTAAATATATAAATAAATAAATAAAATTTTGAGCACAATATTGTTTGGGAGAATTTTTTTTAAGCATATAATATTTTTGGGTGCAAAATGCTTCCAAACATATTATATGTTCACATAATAACATATTGTTTTTTGGAAGACAACATTATTGAATTTGGATGCAAAAATACAAAATGTTTGGAACTTAGACTACTCAAACATATATTGTTTAGACAAATATGCTTTCAAACATATTATATATTGGAAGAGATCAAACATATAAATGTTTGGGCAATACCCAAAAATGTATATGCTTGAAGCAAAATATGTTTGGGAGTATATGGTACAGAAGCGATTTTTTGTGAGGGTGTAGGTTCTTTTTTCCTATTAAGGCATTTCCGAAGAACTATTCTTAAAGGATCATTGGGTTCATATAAGTAGATTCTGGCTTGCTTATATAACGATAATCTAAATTGTGCAGTTAAAGGCAATATATTGGACTCAATATATAGATTACTAGTAGGAGTTGTTCTAAACGCTCCGAAGCAGAGTCTAAGAGCAGAATTAATTACTGTGTTGATTTTATTAAGATAAGACTTAGGGGAGGAACCGTAGAAGGGAAGCGTAAACCGTATACGAGATAGAATCAATGCATTCACAATGGATATGAGTGTGTCTGTACTGCAATTGTAGGACTTGCACGCTAAACACTTTATAATGTTCAAATGTTTTTGAAGGGAGCCAATGAGTTTGTCAATATGAGTACTCCAAGAGTATCTCTTATTTATATTTATATGGAATTTGCTTCATTTAGTATGTAATCAGAAGATTCTAGTAGGCATACGCAAGATTGTTTGCGGCAGATGTGAATAAATTTACATTTTGTAGAGGATAAGGAAGCTCCCGATGTAACACTCCACCGTTGGATTTATTGAATGTTTCGTTTAGGTTAATCCGCGGATTTTTCTATTTATTGGAAGAAACAATAATGTTAAAGTCGTCAGCAAAAGCGGTAAAATCAATTGATTTGTTCAAGCGGAAGATTTTATCAGATTAGTTTAATACATGTTTGTAATCTTTTAGTTGTTTTTCGTTTTTATTATACCCTCCACCATAGGATGGGGGTATATTAACTTTGTCATTCCGTTTGTAACACATCGAAATAGTGCTCCAAGACCCCATAAAGTATATATATTCTGGGTCGTGGTGAAATTCTGAGTCGATCTGAGCATGTCCGTCCGTCTGTTGAAATCACGCTAACTTCCGAACGAAACAAGCTATCGACTTGAAACTTGGCACAAGTAGTTATTATTGATGCAGGTCGGATGCTATTGCAAATGGGCCATATCGGTTCACTTTTACGTATAGCCCCCATATAAACGGACCCCCAAATTTGGCTTGCCGATCCTCAAAGAGAAGCAAATTTCATCCGATCCGGCTGAAATGTGGTACATGGTGTTGGTATATGGTCTCTAACAACCATGCAAAAATTGGTCCACATCGGTCCATAATTATATATAGCCCCCATATATACCGATCCCCAGATTTGGCTTGCGGAGCCTCTAAGTGAAGCAAATTTCATCCGATCGTGTTGAAATTTGGTACATGGTGTTAGTATATGGTCTCTAACAACCGTGCAAAAATTGGTCCACATCGGTCCATAATTATAAACCGATCCCCAGAATTGAACTCCAAAGCCTCGTGGAAGAGCAAAATTTAACCGATTCGGTTGAAATTTGTTACGTGGTGTTAATATATGGCCTGAAACACTCATGCAAAAATTTGTCGAAATCGGTCCATAAATATATATAGCCCCCATATAAACCGATCCCAAGATTTGACCTCCGGAGCCCCTTGGAAGAGCAATATTCGTCCGATTCGGTTGAAAATTGGTACGTGATGTTAGTATATGATATTCAATAACCATGCCTAAAGTGGTTCATATCAGTCCATAATCATATATAGCCCCCATATAAACCGATCCAGAGATTTGGTTTTGGAGCCTCTTGGAGGAGCATAATTTCATCCGAGTCAGATGAAATTTGGTACATTGTTCTAGTATATGACCGTTAACAACCCTGCCTAATTAGGTCCATATCGGTCTATAGTTATATATAGCCCTCAGATAAATCGATCCTCAATCACACAAAAATTGGTCCATATCAAGCGACCCCCATATTTCAATTCTGGCTCTCTACGTACCGTACAAAAGTCCATATCGATTCGTAATTATTTGTAGACTTATACATTTTTTGTCTAATATATACCACGTACGGACTAACTCACAATTTAGAAAACGATGTTAAGAAGTTTTAAGATACCACAACCCAAGTAATTCGATTGTGGATGACAGTCTTTCGTAGAAGTTTCTACGCAATCCATGGTGGAGGGTACATAAGATTCGGCCTGGCCGAACTTACGGCCGTATATACTTGTTTTTATACCCACCACCATAAAATGGTGACGGGGGTATAATAAGTTTGTCATTCCGTTTGTAACACATCGAAATATCGATTTCCGACTATATAAAGTATATATATTCTTGATCAGGGAGAAATTCTAAGACGATATAAGCATGTCCGTCTGTCCGTCTGTCTGTCTGTCTGTTGTAATCACGCTACAGCCTTCAATAATGGCGCTATCGTCCCGAAATTTGCCACAGATTAGTTTTTTGTTTGCAGGCAGGTCATGTTCGAAGATGGGCTATATCGGTCCAAGTTTTGATATAGTCCCCATATAAACCGACCTCCCGATTTGGGGTCTTGGGCCTATAAAAACCGTAGTTTTTATCAGATTTGCCTGAAATTGGAAATCTAGAGGTATTTTGGGACCATAAAGAGGTGTGTCGAAAATGGTCCGTATCGGTCCATGTTTTGATATAGCCCCCATATAGACCGATCTCCCGATTTTGCTTCTTGGGCGTCTAGAAAATATATTTACCATCCGATTTGCCTGAAATTGGAAATCTAGAGGTCTTATGGGACTATAAAGAGGTGTGTCGAAAATGGTCCATATCGGTCCATGTTTTGGTATAGCCCCCATATAGACCGATCTCCCGATGTTGCTTCTTACGCGTCTAGAAACAGTATTTTCTATCCGATTTGTATGAAATTGAAAATCTAAAGGTATTTTGGGACCATAAAGAGGTGTGTCGAAAATGGTCCGAATCGGTCCAAGTTTTGATATAGCCCCCATATAATCCAACCTCCCGATTTGGAGTCTTGGGCCTATAAAAACCGTAGTTTTTATCCAATTTGCCTGAAATTGGAAATCTACACACAAAAAATTATCACCAAAATTTTTTCAATTAAACACTTAATTGAATTTGGAAACGGATTCAATTAATATGTTAATTGATTCAATTAATTATTTAATCAAATCCGAATAAAAACCAATTAAAAAAATGATTGATATTTGTTACGTTTCCAATTAAAATATTAATTGATTCAATCAATTTGTTAATCATTTCGGAAATAATTTTCAATTACAAACGTGATTGAAATTTTTTCCGTTTCCAATTACACATGTGATTGATCCAATCACCTTTGTGATTGAAACTGAATAATTTTTAGCAATGGAAAGAGCGAAAAGAGAACAAGAGAATGGGTATTTATTCAACAATGTATAATGGAGAGATCAGTCTGTGGAAGTAACTCGTAACGAACGGTTGGGTTTTTGTTTTTCGCGTAAATTGAAAAACATGATTGGCGACATTCTGTCGGCTGCATTCAAAATGTGTGCATAAATATTTTGAACGCAACAACAAATCATAGCAAAGGGTTGAAATAAATAATGTGTGCAACAACAAACGGCCACGTGGTAAGGGTTTGAAAAAATATATGACAGAACGCATTTGAAATTACCTGTGTTTGTGGTATTGTAAAAATGGAAAACAATCTACGTTTATTGAAGGTAAGAAATTGTGAAATGTGAATACCGTTTTCCATTGAAGCCTGTTTACATTAAACGGATTAAAATAATATATTTTTTATTCATTTCTTTTAGTGACCAATTTTATTTCGTGAAATTGACCAATCAATCCCATCAACTCCATCATTTTATCAAATACATAATAATATGTTTGCAATAAAAAAGTGGGTACCGTATTGATCTTTTAAAATTATAAATTTTTTCACTCCTAGTTTTCTTAAAACCATGAGCGGTATGGGTTTGTTGGAAGATTCACATTGGAGTTGCGAAATAGCATTGACATTAAATTGCATTTTTGTTTTACCTGCCTTTTTCAGTTTGAACCCAAGTAGAGAGCAGTATATCTGGTATATAAACTAATGAGCTGAATTATGTAATGGTAAAAAAGTTCTTTCTTTTGGATTTAAAAATATGAAAAATATCTGAAAATAATAAAAATATGTGTTTTCCATTTATATTTTTTCTATTTCCTGAATTTACAAGGTATCATCAATATAATACCAAATATTACAATCAAAGAGATTGGTTCAAATTTTAATAGTGTGGAAATGTTGGAAAGGAATTGTTACTAAAATTAAATTACCGAGCTACTTAATACACCTTTTTATGCTAAAAGACTACAACTGCAAAAGAAGATTATAAATCTGCAACCTGGAACTAAGAGAACTTGATATTCTATGCAGGTAATGTTTAACAAAATTAACTTTTAATTGAACAAAATTAAATTCGAATTATTCTGTTTACTTTCAGAAAACCTAATTTAGCTTACAGGCTGCTGATTTATTGGAAATCTAGGCGCATCTAAAGGGTGATTTGTTAAGAGCTTGATAACTTTTTTTTAAAAAAAAACGCATAAAATTTGCAAAATCTCATCGGTTCTTTATTTGAAACGTTAGATTGGTCCATGACATTTACTTTTTGAAGATAATTTCATTTAAATGTTGACCGCGGCTGCGTCTTAGGTGGTCCATTCCGAAAGTCCAATTTTGGGCAACTTTTTCGAGCATTTCGGCCGGAATAGCCCGAATTTCTTCGGAAATGTTGTCTTCCAAAGCTGGAATAGTTGCTGGCTTATTTCTGTAGACTTTAGACTTGACGTAGCCCCACAAAAAATAGTCTAAAGGCGTCAAATCGCATGATCTTGGTGGCCAACTTACCGGTCCATTTCTTGAGATGAATTGTTCTCCGAAGTTTTCCCTCAAAATGGCCATAGAATCGCGAGCTGTGTGGCATGTAGCGCCATCTTGTTGAAACCACATGTCAACCAAGTTCAGTTCTTCCATTTTTGGCAACAAAAAGTTTGTTAGCATCGAACGATAGCGATCGCCATTCACCGTAACGTTGCGTCCAACAGCATCTTTGAAAAAATGGTCCAATGATTCCACCAGCGTACAAACCACACCAAACAGTGCATTTTTCGGGATGCATGGGCAGTTCTTGAACGGCTTCTGGTTGCTCTTCACTCCAAATGCGGCAATTTTGCTTATTTACGTAGCCATTCAACCAGAAATGAGCCTCATCGCTGAACAAAATTTGTCGATAAAAAAGCGGATTTTCTGCCAACTTTTCTAGGGCCCATTCACTGAAAATTCGACGTTGTGGCTCGTTAGTAAGTCTATTCATGATGAAATGTCAAAGCATACTGAGCATCTTTCTCTTTGACACCATGTCTGAAATCCCACGTGATCTGTCAAATACTAATGCATGAAAATCCTAACCTCAAAAGAATCACCCTTTACATATTAGAAGGAACATGCTAACATGGTTATTATTATAAGGAAGATAATGATTTATATAATTTATTTTTTCACCCTATAGTTGTTATTGATAGTACTTGTATTTGTAAGTTATGTTAGAACAAAACACAAATGACAAGAACCAAATTTATTTGTCTATTGCATAATTCAAAAAATAATAAAATATTAAATATGTTTTATAAGAAACACAAATTTTCTTTTTTTTTCAAAAGAAAAAAACTAAATACGATATTGGGGTCGTAATATATAAATTTTTTGATCGAAATTTATAGCCAATTTCAATTAATTATTTAATTGAATGAATCAAATAGTTGATTGATTTTTGTCGCGAAATTTATTAAAATTTTAATTAATTCAATTAAAACTGTGATTGAATTTTATGTTAAAAATCAATCACGTCTTTAATTGATTCAATCACACAATTAATTGATTCCGTGACAAAAGTCAATTAAATTTTTAATTAAAAATCGTGTTGGTTTTCAATCAAAATGGGTGATTGATACTATCATTTTCGTGATTGAAGACATTTCAATTAAAAAAATGATTGAATCCGCGATTTTCGTGATTGAAATCAAAAATTTTTTTTTTGTGTGTAGAGGTATTTGAGGACCATAAAAAGGTGTGCCGAAAATGGTGCTCATCGGTCCATGTTTTGATATAGCCCCCATAGAGACTGATTTCCCGATTTTGCTTCTTGGGCTTCTAGAAACTATATTTTCTATCCGATTTTCCTGAAATTGAAAATCTAGAGTTCTTTTGGGACCATAAAAAGGTGTGCCGAAAATGGTGCCCATCGGTCCATGTTTTGGTATAGCCCCCATATACACCGAACTCCCGGCTCTATTTCTTGGACTTCTAGAATCCGTAGTTTTCATCCGATTTGCTGGAAATTAGTAATCTATAATAAAATTATAAAGTGTTTTCGTTTATTCAACGATTGTCTCTAAAATTTGTGTCAAAAGAAAACTTTGCTTGTCTAAAATTACGTTTCTCAAAAAAGAATACACTTCTTTCAGGGTATAGCAGGCGCACTGATCATGAAAATTGCTTCAAACTGAAAGTAAAAGTTCCAGATTTTACTCATCGTATTTAAATAAATGCGGAAAAATCTACAGATTTAAGATTTTAAATCAAGGCGTAATTTCAATATATACACGACATGTTTATATTTTCTCTAAAACTCTAACAAAATTGGTTCTCATAAATCCAGAATCTTATCTGGTCTTCATAGGTAGAATCGATAAAATTTGTCTTCGGGAGCTGGCTCGTTTGGAAGAAGATTTGTCATCAAACCCCCTACAATTCTATATATTATCAAGTGAATCACAACGACCAACAGTTTTCATAGTAAACTATTATACTTGATTCATGGTGGTGGGTATTTAAAATTCGGCCCGGCCGAATTTACTGCTGTATATACTTGTTTAACTTACGGCCGTATATATTTGTTTTTTAAATGAAAAATGTAATTATCTTAATGAAACAATGTTAAATTTTAGGCAACAGCATAAAAAAAAAAACAAAAATTACATTTGTCCCTTTATGGAAATTTATTTCGTGCTCTTAATTTCTTTTTATTTGCATTTTAATGCTATGTCAATACTTGTCGTATACGCGTGTGGTTCGAGTATTAAACTAATGTGGTAAATGGTTTGATGTGCTCAATAGCCAATCTCCCATCTTCCTCTTCTATAATCCTTGGTCAGATTGACACCGTCTGTTCACAGTTTGACAACACATGTGTGTTGATTCACTTTAATGAATGGATCGTTTCGAAATGATCACGCCGTTCATGATTTTTTCTATGGTTGTAATCGGTAATCCTGCACTCAAAAAAAAAGTGAACTCTCTATTTCACTAAAGCCAATTTAACTTTATTTTAGTTCATGGAGTTATTATGTTTGGAGAAAGTTTCCTTTACTCTAATAATTTTTTGTGTACGTTAGTTAAATTAAAACCGAGAAAAAAATATACTCAAATGAAGCATACAGATTAAATAAATTTGTGTCTTCCACAAAATAGTTCAGAATTTCTTTAAATTTGTAAATTTTACCAAAAATGCGTCCATCATGAACTTCGTATGTCACTAAAGACATTCTTGCAATTTTGAACTCCAAGTTTTTCCTTCAAACAACAAAATTTTCTTTAACAAGTGAAAAAACTTAATTATGTCTAATAAATTTTCTTGAATTTGTCGAAAAATATTTACTTATTTTTATGACATCGGCGTGATGCCAACGTTTGTAATACTGTTTAGTTAAAATTTTCTACAAATATTCAAAATTTTCTAAAATTAACCGAAAGTTTTCTTCCTTGTTGGTTCACTGTTTTTTCAGTGTGCATTACTAATTTGCGTACCCAATAATTTACCCAATTTCTATCTATATATGCAGTGTTTCTTTGACCTCCCATATTTCTATTTCCTTAATGAATTTTATTAAGACTTTCGTTTAACTAAATATGTATATTGAATTTTTCGCATTTATTTTCAAGGCAATAAAACTACCAACAATTTCAATTTTAAAACATTTTTCACCAATTGCTGCCACTGACCAAAGGCAAGAGTTGACTGTGTCAGCCACAAATTATGTCAGTTTACAAGATGTCCGCAGCATTCGCTCATTAAAAACATAAATCGTAACTAATTAAAATAAAACTTAATTGCTATAACTACTGCTACTACTACGGCTGCTGTTGGTGATTTTGCCACTTGTAATGTTGCAAGAACTTGCCAAGTTGTCAGTTACAATCATTTGGAGAAAATTATTTATTATTCGCTTTTGCCTGGTAAGTGTCCACCTCCCTCTGGTTCTATCTCGCCAACACACAACATCACCGTCTCCATTATCGTTGTCGTTGTGGTTGCCCTTGCTGCTAGCAACGTCAGCAGAACACAGATAAGACACAACCTAACTAAGGACCCAAACAACCCGCACGTAGATGGTTACAGGAATGTCTGGCAATGCAGGGACATCCCGCTAAAAAAGGCATAGCAACAAAGTTGCATCACAACAGCAATTTACCAACAACAAAAACCACTCACGCACACACACACACATACAAACGATGTCACATTTCACTCACCAACCAAAGGCAGACTGGGCTGTAAACAGGGATTCAGTGAACATAAGTTTTTGTCTCGGCGAATAAAATAAAGTGAGTGAGCGCAGAGTGCTGGGACAATAGAGTTCACATAACAGAAACCACAAATTCGTTTTAAAACTCTCTCTCTCTCTCTCTGTCTCCCTATCTCTTTTACATAGAACCAAACACCCACCCACACAACCCACACAAAGTTCTTTCGTACAATAAGTATCAGCAAGGAGAAAACAAAAATTACAATAACAAAATGAATACAGATAAACGAAACAACAGCAACAGCAACAATTTGTCAAAACTCATTGCCAACAGAAAGGAAAATGTGGTCGCATTCGTTGTCACCGAAACAAAAAAAAAGTGGAATAAAGGATCACTAATTAATTGAATATAAACAGCCTTAAGCTGCATCAACTTGTATATGGTGATAACATCCCATCCCAGTTCTACTACAGTTTAAAATGCCGTAAGTCAGTTTAGCTTTAGACCGTTTCTAGCTTGCCGTGAATAATGGACAGCACTAAGGAGTGGAAAGGAAAACTGAAATCATTTTAGATTTAATTGGAAGTTAAGGTATAGAGATTGTGCAAAAATGTACTACGAAAACAAATGATTTCCGAAAATGTTTTAATGTCGGGTAATGGAATCCTGCAGGATAAAAAAGCATATACATACGTACATCCAGGGTCTGTGCAAATCTTATTTACACCCAAAGAAAAAATACTTTACTCCGGAACGAAATTTTAGACTAAAAAAATCCTTACAAATTATTTTGATCATGAGCGAATATGGTTACGAATTTATGAACAGAATTAAAAAAAAGATTTCCGCTACCGTGACTCGAACCTGTGTTTTCTGAACCATATGCATTAACAGTCACCTTAGCACATTGCACCACCGAGGGAGTTGCCATAATAACGTCTAACGATTATTTTAAGACTTTTCATGGCCAAAGAAAAACGAATGCCGCTCATTAAATCGTGAACGCCCGTGGACGAAATTGTGAACATTCCGTTTTGATTTTTTGTGAACGTTTCCGTTTCATTTTGTCACCGTCTGTTCACGACTATGGAACGTAATTTTTTCTATTAGTGTAATGGTGTGGACCGCCGTACCGACCGATGGTTGCTCCCCGCTTGTATTCATCGAAGGTGGGGTCAAAGTAAATTCCGACATTATCGAAAATATACCCTTAAGACATATTCAAGAATTGAAGCCCTTTGCAGACAAACGTTTCGACCGCAGACCATAGGCATTGCACCAGGACCCAGCGGACTCCAAGAATTACTCAAAAAGATTTTCTGTCTTAATTTCTACTGCACCATTGTAACCAAAATCTCAGGATCTTGTGTCAATCATCTTAAGATGGCGTTTCGTCGAGAACATGCCTAAAGAAACGCACATCCACTTTTGTACAAACAGAAACAAGTATATACGGCCGTAAGTTCGGCCAGGCCGAAGCTTATGTACCCTCCATCATGGATTGCGTAGAAACTTCTTCTAAAAACTGCCATCCACAATCGAATTACTTAAGCTGCGGTAACGCTTGCCGATGGCAAGGTATCTTAAAACTTCCTAACACCATCTTCTAAATTGTATGTCCATACGTGGTATATATTAAATCAAAAAAGATCGACCCAATACGTATATAATTCAGTTTGACAAAGTAGACATAAAATTTTGACAAAATTTTCTACAGAAAGAAAATATTAAAAAATTTTCTATGGAAATAAAATTTTCACAAAATTTTCTATAGAAATAAAAATTTTGACAAAATTTTCTATAGAAAGAAAATTTTTAAAAAAATTTCTACAGAAATAAAATTTTAACAAAATTTTCTATAGAAATAAACTTTTGACAAAATTTTCTATAGAAATAAAATCTTGGTCGATTATTTTTGGCTCGAGTGGCAACTATGATTATGAACCGATATGGACCAATTTTTGTGTGATTGGACCAATTTTGGTATGGCTGTTAGCGACCATATACTACACCACGTTCCTACTTTGAACCGGATCGGATGAATTTTGCTCCTCCAAGAGGCTCCGGAGGTCAAATCTGGAGAACGTTTTATATGGGGGCTATATTTAATTATGGACCGATATGGACCATGTTCCAAATTACAACCGGATTGGATGAAATTTGCTTCCCTTTGAGGCTTCGCAAGCCAAATCTGGGGATCGGTTTATATGGGGTCTATATATAATTATGGACCGATGTGGACCCATTTTTGCATGATTGTTAGAGACCATATACCAACACCATGTACCAAATTTCAGCCGGATCGGATGAAATACGCTTCTCTTAGAGGCTCCACTAGCCAAATCTGGGGATCGGTTTATATGGGGGCTATATATAATTAAGGACCGATATGGACCAATTTTTGCATGGTTGTTAGAGACCATATACCAACATAATGTACCAAATTTCAGCCGGATCGGATGAAATTTTCTTCTCTTTGAGGCTCCGCAAGCCAAATCTGGGGACCGGTTTATATGGGGGCTATATATAATTATGGACCGATGGGAACCAATTTTTGCATGGTTGTTGGAGACCATATACCAGCACCATGTACCATATTTCAGCCGGATCGGATGAAATTTGCTTCTCTTTTAGGCTCCGCAAGCCAAATCTGGGGCTCGGTTTATATGGGAGCTATATATAATTATGGACCGATGTGAACCAATTTTTGCATGGTTGTTAGAGACCATATACCAACACCATATACCAAATTTCAGCCGGATCGGATGAAATATGCTTCTATTAGAGGCTCCACAAGCCAAATCTGGGGATCGGTTTATATGGGGGCTATATATAATTATGAACCGATGTGGACCAATTTTTGCATGATTGTTAGAGACCACATACCAACACCATGTACCAAATTTCAGCCGGATCGGATGAAATATGCTTCTCTTTTAGGCTCCGCAAGCCAAATCTGGGGATCGGTTTATATGGGGGCTATATATAATTATGGACCGATGTGAACCATTTTTTGCATGGTTGTTAGAGACCATATACCAACACCATATACCCAATTTCAGCCGGATCGGATGAAATATGCTTGTGTTAGAGGCTCCACAAGCCAAATCTGGGGATCGGTTTATATGGGGGCTATATATAATTATGGACCGATGTGAACCATTTTTTGCATGGTTGTTAGAGACCATATACCAACACCATATACCCAATTTCAGCCGGATCGGATGAAATATGCTTCTGTTAGAGGCTCCACAAGCCAAATCTGGGGATCGGTTTATATGGGGGCTATATATAATTATCGACCGATGTGGACCAATTTTTGCATAATTGTTAGAGATCATATAACAACACCATATACCAAATTTCAGCCGGATCGGATGAAATATGCTTCTTTTAGAGGCTCCACAAGCCAAATCTGAGGGTCCCTTTATATGGGGGCTATACGTAAAAGTGGACCGATATGGCCCATTTTCAATACCATCCGACCTACATCGATAACAACTACTTGTGCCAAGTTGCAAGTCGATAGCGTGTTTCGTTCGGAAGTTAGCGTGATTTCAACAGACGGACGGACGGACGGACGGACATGCTTAGATCGACTCAGAATTTCACCACGACCCAGAATATATATACTTTATGGGGTCTCAGAGCAATATTTCGATGTGTTACAAACGGAATGACAAAGTTAATATACCCCCATCCTATGATGGAGGGTATAATAATTGGAAATTGTTCTAAAGGTACAACTTTAAAAGCACTACCAAAGATGTCCTCCCAAAGATGTTTTTTATTTTAATTGCACATAATGTTCTTTAACTGCAATATTTATACCCTGCGCCACACTGTGGAACAGGGTATTATAAGTTAGTGCATATGTTTATAACACCCAGAAGGAGACGAGATAGACACATGGTGTCTTTGGCAATAATGCTCAGGGTGGGTCCCTGAGTCGATATAACCATGTCCGTCTGTCCGTCCGTCCGTCTGTGAACACATTTTTGTCGCAATTTAAGTCCAATCGCTTTCAAATTTGACACATGTTCCTAATTTCGGTCAGAATAGAACTCTATTGATTTTGGTAGAAATCGGTTCAGATTTAGATATAGCTCCCATATATATCTTTCGCCCGATATGCACTAATATGGACCCAGTAGCCAGAGTTTTATACTGATTTGCTTGAAATTTTGTACAAACATAACACTTAGTCGTATAGTCAAGTGTGCAAAATTTTATTGAAATCGGTTCAGATTTAGATATAGCTCCCATATATATCTTTCGCCCGATATGGACTAATGTGGTCCTAAAAGCCAGAGTTTTGGCCCAATTTGTTTGAAATTTTGCACAGGGAGTAGATTTAGCATTGTAGCTATGCGTGCTAAATTTGGTTGAAATCGATTCAGATTTAGATATAGCTCCCATATATATCTTTCGCCCGATATGCACTTATATGGACCCAGAAGCCAGAGTTTTATCCCGATTAGCTTGAAATTTTGCACAAGGAGTACAATTTGTAGTATAGTCATGTGTGCCAAATTTGATTGAAATCGGTTCAGATTTAGATATAGCTTCCATATATATTTTTCGCCCGATATGGACTTATATGGCCCCAGAAACCAGAGTTTTGGCCCAATTTGGTTGAAATTTTGCACTAGGAGTACAATTAGTAATATAGTTATGTGTGCCAAATTTGATTGAAATCGCTTCAGATTTAGATATAGCTCCCATATATATGTTTTTCTGATTTCGACAAAAATGGTCAAAATACCAACATTTTCCTTGTTAAATCACCACTGCTTAGTCAAAAAGTTGTACAAATGACTCTAATTTTCCTAAACTTCTAATACATATATATCGAGCGATAAATCATAAATAAACTTTTGCGAAGTTTCCATAAAATAGCTTCAGATTTAAATGTTTCCCATATTTTTTTTACTAAAATTGTGTTCCACCCTAGTGCATTGGCCAACTTAAATTTTGAGTCTATAGATTTTGTAAAAGTCTATCAAATTCTGTCCAAATCGAGTGATATTTAAATGTATGTGTTTGGGACAAACCTTTATATATAGCACCCAACACATTTGACGGATTGGATATGGTATCGAAAATTTAGATCTCCAAAGTGGTGCAGGGTATAATATAGTCGGCCCCGCCCGACTTTAGACTTTCCTTACTTGTTTATAACTCGCTTTTTTTCATATTTGTAAAGGGTAATTTAAACTTTTTTGTTTCAAACATTTATTTGACAAAGGATCACAAATTCTGTGCAACGGCGGTTAAAATGATGGACATCAGTCCTATGACAAGTCCATGTTAAATCAATCGCTTCTGCGCCAATTATGCACCATATCCGAATCCAAAAAGAACATTTGAACTACTTTTTTGACGACGCTTCTTTTGCTGGGTAATTGAATCAGTAAAAGCAATGATTTAATTTTGAATAAAATATATTTTGTTATATCTAATTAACTCTGTGGTTGATAATGCCATTTTTATGATTGATGCATTTCAATTTGAAACATTAATTTTTTCTGTGTATATTACCCGGAAGACCAAATAAAATTTTTGGAAAAACAAAAACTTTAATATTTTCAATTAATTTTTAAACAAATACTTAATTCACACTCTATTGCAAATGTTTGTTTTCGTTCACACGCATACGCTCTCAAACACACATATCACCACACTCACCGATGGCATTACTGAATGCAAAACTTTCAGCTGCTGCTACTGCTACTGCTTTTCACTCACTCATCGGATATGTTCACTGGAAAAGTTCTTCCGTTTTGAGCGAGTAATGGAGAAATTTTTAAATTATGTTCACACAACATTGAGTGTCAAAAGATTTGTTCAAACTTTCTGTTACAATGTACAACAAAAGCAACAACAGCAACAACATTAACCAGTATTGGGGCCAAGAATGAAAACGCTGAACAAGTCAAAAGTTATTCTTTAGCTTTTTGTGTTGAAAACTGCAAATATTCGATGGACTTTTGATGACAGCAGCAGCAGCAGCTCTCGCTCTTGCTGCGACTAAGTCTGCCACGAAAAGTAAGTGCGTTGAAAGTGAATAAGATTTCGGTGGAAAATATTACATGACATTATGTATAATTTGCAAAGTTCTTTCTGTTTTGTATTTTTAGTAAAAAACAAAAAGCCAAACGAAACAAAAATAACGAAAATCAAGAAACTTTTTCGATTATTTACAGAATTCGCATAGTACGTAATAAAGTTTTCACTTAATTTGAGGGTGTGAAATGAATGCCATAATGAAGTGAAGTGTTGTTTTGAAGTATTAGCTAAAGCTGTCACGTTTCGCTATGCCTTGTTAAGTGATTCGCGGAATGGAATTTTATTTAAATTTTGTTTTCGTAAGAAGGCATACTATAGATGGTAGCAATATTCAGTTTTTGGACCGAAAACTACCTCGCTTTCAAAAAATTGAAATAGAGCCAAAGAAAATTTTTTCCATTGACATCGTAACGCTTTTTATTTTGGGAATGAAAGTAATACAAAAATCCCCCTAATAATAAAAAGTTTCATTGCATTTATGAAATAAACATACAGGATTGCTGATATGTATTGCTATAATTTCTAAGCCTTACCTCTGATTTAATCCAGTGATACATCGTTTTATGGCTTATGACCATACAAAAGCATTTGGGTTTATTGCATTCAGAAACAAAACTATTCCTGATGAAATTCAAGTGTGATAGAGTGATTGCTTTATATTTTGGCTCATTAGAGGCCTCCACCATTCACCCCCTCTTTCATGAAGTGCTGCGTTAGCTAACGAAACCATACTATGGACTTATCCGCCACCTTAACATACCTATGATTCGTGTCAAAATTTGACGTCTGTAAGTCAATTAGTTTGTGAGATAGAGCGTCTTTTGTGAAGCAACTTTTGTTATTGTGAAAAAAAAAAAATGGAAAAAAGGAATTTCGTGTTTTGATAAAATACTGTTTTCTGAAGGGACAAAATACGGTGGAAGCAAAAACTTGGCTTGATAATGAGTTTCCGGACTCTGCCCCAGGGAAATCAACAATAATTGATTGGTATGCAAAATTCAAGCGTGGTGAAACGAGCACGGAGGACGGTGAACGCAGTGGACGCCCGAAAGAGGTGGTGGAATCACCGTAAAATGAAGTTGATCGAGATAGCAGAGGCCTTAAAGATATCAAGGAACCTGTTGGTCATATCATTCATCAATATTTGGATATGCGGAAGCTCTGTGCAAAATGGGTGCCGCGCGAGCTAACATTTGACCAAAAACAACAATGTGTTGATGATTCTGAGCAATGTTTGCAGTTGATAACTCCTAATACACCCGAGTTTTTCCGTCGATATGTGACAATGACAACTTTTGTTATTGTGAAAAAAAAAAATGGAAAAAAGGAATTTCGTGTTTTGGAAATGGGTGCCGCGCGAGCTAACATTTGACCAAAAACAACAACGTGTTGATGATTCTGAGCGATGTTTGCAGTTGATAACTCCTAATACACCCGAGTTTTTCCGTCGATATGTGACAATAGATGAAACATGGCTCCATCACTACACTCCTGAGTCCAATCGACAGTCGGCTGAGTGGACAGCGATCGGTGAACCGTCTCCGAAGCGTGGAAAGACTCAAAAGTCCGCTGTCAAAGTAATGGCCTCTGTTTTTTGGGATGAGCATGGAATAATTTTTATCGATTATCTTGAGAAGGGAAAAACCATCAACAGTGACTATTATATGGCGTTATTGGAGCGTTTGAAGGTCGAAATCGCGGCAAAACGGCCCCATATGAAGAAGAAAAAAGTGTTGTTCCACCAAGACAACGCATCGTGCCACAAGTTATTGAGAACAATGGCAAAACTACATGAATTGGGCTTCGAATTGCTTCCCCACCCACCGTATTCTCCAGATCTGGCCCCAGCGACTTTTTCTTGTTCTCAGACCTCAAAAGGATGCTCGCAGGGAAAAATTTGGCTGCAATGAAAAGGTGATCGCCGAAACTGAGGCTTATTTTGAGGCAAAACCGAAGGAGTACTACCAAAATGGTATAAAAAAATTGGAAGGTCGTTATAATCGTTGTATCGCTCTTGAAGGGAACTACACGCAAAGAAAAAAAAACGTTTGGAAAACGTGTACCGAAAACATTTTTCTTTTGTTAGAGTTTTTTGAATTTCTTCAAAAGTTTATCAAAGTTTATCACCAAAAAAATCGTTTGTTACAAAATGTTTATTTTTTTAATAAAAAAAGTTATTTTTGAACCAAGAACACAGTCCATTTCGTTTAAATCAAACACTGTTCTTTTTTGACTTTAGGTTTTTAATAAGACACAGTTTACAGTTTATAGTAAAAATTTAATATAGTAGAATGTAATGTTGAACATTTTTTCGGAATCTTCCGACCATATCTGGAATATATGTACAAAAAATTTTTGGTCGAAACAGGGATCGAACCCACGACCCTTGGCATGCAAGTCGGACGTAGCAACCACTGCTCCACGGTGCCCAACTAAATTTATTTTTCTGTTAAACAAACTTTGTTTAATCGGCTCGTGGGCGCCGCAAGCTATGCTATATATATGTGTAATTGTCTATTGATGACAATAACGGCTACATAGCTCAGTGGCTAGTGTGTTGGCTTACAAATTGCATGGTCCGCGGTTCGATTCTCCGTCCAGGCGAAAGTTAAAAAAAATTTTAAAAATTTATAAAATCCTATAATTTCTTCTACATTGTTTGTATTACAGAAAAAGGTGCTAATAACTAAAAAACTTCGTGGAAGTGAGAAAGATGTGAGAGAAAATGCAATTAGCCAGAAAAAAATTTTTTTTTTGAGCTAGGCTTTATGAAATTGTTTTTATATCCTGGAAAAGAATAAACGTTTATCACAAAAAGTATATACTTTTCTTCCAAATACACTTCCTTTCAACGAAAAGCAAATGAGAAACGAACTTTGTTTGTCTAAAATTTCGTTTAGGAGGAAAGAATTATTTTTTGCGTGTATGTTAAATAATAAAAACGAATTTTGACAAAAAATGTGTTTTTCTTTGTTAGACCGGGGACTTATCAGCCAACCTATTACACCGAAAGAATTCTCTTCGTTAATTTTACGAAGAATTCTTCATTAACTATTCTTCCTAAATTCTTCATTAAAATAACGAAATTTTCATTCATTTTCATAAATTTTACGAAGAACATTTTACGAATGTACGAAACTTCTACGAAACATTCTACATTAACTTTTCTTCGTAAAAAGTTCGTACTTTTAACGAAACTTTCTTCATATTTCATGAATTTTGTGAAGAAGTTTTTACGAATATTTTACGAAACATTCTGCATTAAAATTTCTTCATAAAAAGTACGAAACATTTTCTTTGAAATAACGAAGAAGTTTCATTGAAATTGTAAAATTTCCGTTCGCGGCATTAAATTGTCTTTTATAATGTGCGTGAGTGTATTCCTTTATTCTTTTTTTTATGCAAGTCTATGCTACTTCTCATGTGGGTGATAGCGCGCTATGAATAAAAGTGAAGCAATAAAACTAAAAATTATTCAAAAACTTAAGATGTAAAGTAGTGATGTCATTTTTCACACTTGCAACTACAACCAAATGCACTTTCGACTATAAATTTTTTTTTCTAAAAGTTCGAACATTTTTCAGGAAAAAGTACGAAAGCTTTTCATAAAAAGTACGAACATTTTTCATAAAAACTACGAAAATTTTTCATAAAAAGTACGAAACATTTTCATAAAAAGAACGAAATTGTTTCATAAAAAGTACGAAGATTTTTCATAAAAAGTACGAAGATTCTTCATAAAAAGTACGATTTTTTTTCTTACAAACTACGAAAATTTTGGAAGAACTTTTCTTCGTAAAAAGTACGAAATATTTCGTACTTTTAATGAAAAGTTTCTTTGGTTGTAAAACAATGACAAATTTCGTACTTTTAACGAAATTTTTCGTTCTTTTTACGAAGAAAATTCTTTCGGTGTAGAATATCAACACTGCTCTCTATGCAAAATTTCACGAAAATCGGTAGTAGTAATGACCACAGAGGCCAAAGTCGTATGAGTCTAAATCGGACGAAAGATATATATGGGAGCTATATCTAAATCTGAACCGATTTGGCTGATATTTTGCAAATTTTTCGACATTCATAAAATATTCGGATGTACGGAATTTGAAGAAAATCGGTTCATAAACACGCCAACTATGACCAGATCGGGGATAAATATATATGGCAGCTATATCTAAATCTGAACCAATTTTTTTCCAAAACCAATAGCGATTGTTTCTGTCCCAAGAAATGGTCCTATGCCAATTTGGAGGACGATCGGACTTAAACTGCGACCTGTACTTTGCACACAAAAATACATGAACAGACAGACAGACAGACAGACAAGGCCGTATTCAGGGGGTGGGGATGGGGGGGATCAACCCCCTCCCCCCCCCCGAAATGAATGAATATTTTAATATAAATAAATATATATTTTTAGCTGCATAGAAAAATCTTATCGAAGATGTTGAAGAAAAGCTGGAGGTTTTATTTTGAAAAACGCTTACCTATAAAACTTGAACAAATCATAGAATACTAGTTGAAAAGCCCGTCAAACGACGGTCGAAAAAAACAAATAGTTTTTGTTCTCGCACCAGAAATTCCATTTTTGGAAAATGTCTTTCTGCTTTTTATTTGTATTTGTTGTTCTTTTTGTGAACATGACTCGCGAAACAGCCAAACACACATGTGTAAATGAAATGGCGCAAAACCTGCGAAAAGAACCTGCCTAATTCAGCGATGGAAGCACTTGGAGAGTGCAATAAAGAGATATTTCCAAACATGCATATTCTTTTAAAAATTTTGGTCACTTTGCCAGTTACTCAGGGATGGAAAATACAATTTTTAAGAAAGTACAAAAGAGGTATTTTTTGAGCGGAAAGGTACTTTTTACTAAATTTCAACAAAAGTTTCACTGGAAAATTATTGTCAAGAGACTAAATTTTAAAGAAAATAAAATTTTGACAAAATTTTCTATATAAATAAAATTTTGCAAAAATTGTCTATAGAAATAAAATTTTGCAAAAAAAATCTGTAGAAAAAAAATGTTGCAAACTTTTTTCTATAGAAATAAAATTTTGCAAAAATTTCCTATAGAAATAAAATTTGTACAAAATTTTCAATTGAAATAAATTTTTGACAAAATTTTCTATAAAAATAAAATTTTGCAAAAATTCTATATAGAAATAAAATTTTGACAACATTTTCTACCGAAATAAAAAATCGATAATATAGAATCACATTCTTTTTTCGACCAAAACATTCTTGAAGTTCAATAAAATCCGGTTTTTGACTATGTCTTTTACAAAATCGAGATTTTCTTCCCACATGAACATGTTTGTTTTGCCATATTTGTAAAAGACTATTAGCAAATAAGGTTGATAAAGACTTTCTCAAAATATTAAAATATTTTGTCAAAGCTATTGTACCATAAATCCGATATCGACTCAAAAATGTCTACACAAAAGGTACTAAATCATTCGCGGGGGTACTACGGTACTGACCGGGGTGAAAAAGTATTGAAAAAAGTACTATAGTACTGCATTTTCCATCCCTGCAGTTACTACGTACTCATCCGAACTTTCATTTTCAACAATGAAGAGATTAAAGACGTATCTTAGAAATTCGACTAGCGAGAGTAGACTCAATGGATTGGCATTAATGTCGGTTCATCGCCGAATAAATGTGCCGACTGAAGAAGTCATTGATTTATTTGCTGCCCAAAAAGCCCGTCGGCTCAATTTAATATTATAAAACAAGTAGGGAAAGTCTAAAGTCGGGCGGGGCCGACTATATTATACCCTGCACCACTTTGTAGATCTCAATTTTCGATACCATATCACATCCGTCAAATGTTTGTCCCAAATACATACATTTAAATATCACTCGATCTAGACAGAATTTGATAGACTTCTACAAATCTATAGACTCAAAATTTAAGTCGGCTAATGCACTAGGGTGGAACACAATATTAGTAAAAAAATATGTGAAACATTTAAATCTGAAGCAATTTTAAGGAAACTTCGCAAAAGTTTATTTGTGATTTATCGCTCGATATATATGTATTGGAAGTTTAGGAAAATTAGAGTCATTTTAACAACTTTTGGACTAAGCAGTGGCAATTTTACAAGGAAAATGTTGGTATTTTGACCATTTTTGTCGAAATCAGAAAAACATATATATGGGAGCTATATCTAAATTTGAACCGATTTCAACCAAATTTGGCACGCATAGCTATAATGATAATTCTACTCCCTGTGCAAAATTTCAACTAAATCGGAGTTAAAAATTGGCCTGTGTGGTCATATGAGTGTAAATCGGGCGAAAGCTATATATGGGAGATATATCCAAATCTGAACCGATTTCAACCAAATTTGGCACGCATAGTTACAATGCTAATTCTACTCCCTATGCAAAATTTCAACTAAATCGGAGCAAACAATTGGCCTCTGTGAGCAAATGAGTGTAAATCAGGCGAAAGCTATATATGGGAGCTATATCTAAATCTGAACCGATTTGGCTGATATTTTGCAAGTTTTTCGAGACCCATAAAATATTCGGATGTACAGAATTTGAGGAAGATCGGTTGATATACACGCCAATTATGACCAGATCGGTGAAAAATATATATGGCAGTTATATCTAAATCTGAACCGATTTTTTCCAAAATCAATAGGGATCGTCTTTGAGCCAAAACAGGACCCTATACCAAATTTTAGGACAATCGGACTAAAACTGCGAGCTGTACTTTGCTCACAAAAATACATCAACAGACAGACAGACGGACAGACAGACAGACAGACAGACAGACAGACAGACAGACAGACGTACATCGCAAAATCGACTCAGAATTTAATTCTAAGCCGATCCGTATACTAAAAGGTTGGTGTACGATTACTCCTTCTTGGCGTTACATACAAATGCACAAACTTATTATACCCTGTACCACAGTAGTGGTGAAGGGTATAAATATTGTATACATACCTATGCATAAATAAAATTTTCTACACATGAGATTATATGAATATTTTTTTTAAGTTGAACCCCCCCCCCACCCACGAATTAAAATCCTGGCTACGGCCTTGCAGACAGAAATCGCTAAATCGACTCAGAATTTAATTCTAAGACGATCGGTATACTAAACGATGGGTCTCAGACTTTTCCTTCATGGCGTTACATACAAATGCACAAACTTATTATACTCTGTACCACAGTAGTGGTGAAGGGTATAAATACATAGCACTTTAGAGTTTAACATTAAATATCAGCCACCTTGTCTATGTGCCACCAACATTTTATAGTAATTTATGAACATATCACCCAATCATTTCAAATTCATGTGATTTTAATATTCTCTTCATTTACCATAAATCCCTAGTCCAAAATAAAACCCAACTTGTAACCACAATCAATTCCTAATTCATTTTCGGCAATTTTCCTTTACTCATTTTATTATCGATAAAGATGTGGGCTTGCTACATTTAAATCCAACAAATCATTTTCTAAATGCTTTTTTTCGTTTTTGTTTGTTACTAAATATGTAAGTCAATTTACTTACCATTAGATTTGTTTCTTGCCTGCATTTCAGTTTTTTTTTCTCCATTGTTTGGTTTGTCCAACTTACAATGGGAATAAAATGGACCAAATGAAAAATCACAGAGTCAACTGGCATTAGCAGCCATCAATATTTGATATATTTGTATTGTGAGCAATCTTTTTCGGCTCCAATGGATAGCTAAAAGTCCAAGTCCAAGAAAGAAATATGAAACAGGACACAAGCCAAGTGCTAGTGAAAAAACGAAGGATATGTGAAAAAATGAACAATACCAACAACAGACCTAAAAAGAAATGAAACGAATCGGAAGGGAAAAATGTCACAACAAAATTGTTTACGATACCAAAAGTCAATTACTTGAAAGACAATAACAAAACAAAAAAATATACATTAGTTGTGTTCCTTTACGTACTACTAGTTACTACTTTTACTAGTTTTTACTAGAAACCGTTCCTCAACCCCAAAAAATAGTAAAAGTAGTAAACAATTTTAAGAGAACAATGTCAAAATGCATGTCTCTTTTAAAATTTTTTTACTACAAGTTACTCGACAAATTCTTTCGAGTAAAAGTTGTAGATATGTCATGACAAAAATAATTATTTGTTTTCAAATTTTCCAAACTAAAGTAGTTCCAAATCGCTTTTTTTGGAAATAATTCTGTAACTTTTTAATGGATTAAGATATCATAATAATTTTTTCTTTGTGCCAAAGCTGAAATGTTTTTCTCTATATTTAGAAGTTTGTAGGTCCCTAGTGGATTCACGGGCTGGTCTATAGACGTTGGAAGTTGGACACCTCGGATGTATGAAATTTAGTGTTACTTGGCAAACGCGCAATTATGCACCGATTTTCATGATTTTTGCTTTGCTGGATAGAACTTATAAACTAACATGAAAAGATTGTGTATGTGTGCGAATATATCTAATATATGCGAGATAGGGCCTTACAATCTATTTTTTTGCAAAATTTGAACAAAGAGGGGTCTGTATTTTGAGTCTAGAAGGACTACATTCCTTCTAAAATTCTACGTATTCTGGAGGAGAATTTTGTGCACCTTGTGCTTTAGATTTAACGTGTAGACTCCACAATTTGGAATTTCAAAACAATGCCGAACCAATACCACTTGTTTCGAAAAAAGTACCAAAATATTGACCGACTCACACCAAATTCGGCACACCCTTTAATGGACCAAAAGTACCTCTATGTTTTGAATTTCATGCAAATCGGATAAAAGTTTTAATGTCTATGTCATGAAGACCCCAATTGGGGGGTCGGTTCATATGGAAGCAAAATCGAAACTTAGGCCGAAGTAGTCCCATCTTCAAAATTGACCTGCATGTAGAAGAAAAACGTGTCTGGTAAAATTTCAGCACTATAGGTTCATTATTTAAGGAAGTAGCCTGATTACAACAGATAGCCAGACAGAGAGACATCGTCTTATAATTTCTCCCTGATCAAGACTATATATACTTTCTATAGTCAGAATTCGTTATTTGTATGTGTTACAAACGGAATGAAAAACCCCACCTTATAAGATACTGATAATATGCGCTATTACTCTACTTTATGGCCCAGAAGCCAGAGTTTTACTTTGATTAAAAATTTTGCAAAAGGAGTACTTTTTATAACAAAGTAAAAACCATAGCTTCTTTCTATCGTAATAAGGATTTCGAAGTTTCCTGCAAAAAATCTGCCATTTGTCAAAAAAATGTCGATATAAAAGTATTTAATTTACCTACATGTTTTGCAAATATTTATTCAAATCACAATGCTTCTTTTGTTTTTTATTTGACATTTTTACAAATTTTACTATATTTTCGTTCCTGTACATTTAACAAATATAGAAATCTGAGAGGATTTTCAATATTTCTCTCTTTTACTACTTTTTACTACGAGTAAAGTAAAGGAACACACCTATTATTATGTTACATTGCGAATATTTACAGATGTAGTAGTTTTGTATTTTTGTATACACTAGGGTGGATTGTAGCAATACCATATCCAAATATATGGGGTAATCGCCAATAGATGTGGTATTTTGTCAATAGATGTCGTTGGAATAGTTTATCATCACACTAATAGAAACAAGTATATACGGCCGTAAGTTCGGCCAGGCCGAATCTTATGTACCCTCCACCATGGATTGCGTAGAAACTTCTACGAAAGACTGTCATCCACAATCGAATTAATTGGGTTGTAAAGGGTGATACGGTCAAAATTTGGTCAAGGGAAAACGCGTGTAAATCGGTGAAATCGTTTATTTAAAAAATCAAATTAAATTTCTTTTTCAAGTTCAATTAGTATAAAATTCAGGAAAAATATTCAGTTAGGCTTTCGCTTTTCCAAATCCGAATTGCCGGGCCTCACGCTTGACACCTGCCATCAGATTTTGTACAGCCACCTTGTCCACCTTCTTTGCCGCAGAAAGCCAGTTTGCCTTGAACTGCTGCTCGTCCTTAGCAGTTTTTTTTGTCTTCTTTAGGTTCCGCTTGACAATAGTCCAGTATTTCTCAATTGGGCGGAGTTCTGGCGTGTTGGGAGGGTTCTTGTCCTTGGGAACCACCTGCACGTTGTTGGCGGCGTACCACTCCATGGCCTTTTTACCGTAATGACAAGATGCCAAATCCGGCCAAAACAGTACGGAAAAACCGTGTTTCTTAAGGAAAGGCAGCAGACGTTTATTCAAACACTCTTTCACGTAAATTTCTTGGTTGACAGTCCCGGAAGCTATGAAAATGCTGCTTTTCAAGCCACAGGTACAGATGGCTTGCCAAACCAGATATTTCTTTGCGAACTTTGACAGTTTTATGTGCTACCTTTCCCCTTCCTTTTGCCGTATAAAACTCCTGTCCGGAAGCTGCTTGTAGTCGGCTTTGACGTAGGTTTCGCCGTCCATTACCACGCAGTCAAACTTCGTCAGCATCGTCGTGTACAGCCTCCGGGATCGCGATTTGGCCGTCGTATTTTGTTTATCATCGTGATTTGGAGTCACTACCTTCTTGTAAGTCGATAGTACGGCTCGTTTTTTGGCTCGATGCACGGTTGTAGACGATACACCCAGCTTATTTGCGGCATCTCGGAGAGAGAGGTTAGGGTTTCGCTTGAAACTACCGGCAACTCTCTTTGTCGTCTCAGCGGCTTCTGGTTTTCGATTTCCCCCTATCCAGACTTCCTGGCTGTCGACAAACGTTCGCCAAACACTTTAATTACATTTGTAACGGTTGATTTGGCAACTTTTAGCGATTTTGCCAGCTTTGCGTGCGAGTAGCTCGGATTTTCGCGATGCGCGACCAAATTTTGATACGCTGCTCTTCTTGCTTGGACGGCATTTTGACAACTGAAGAGTGAATTCCAAAATCAAAATAGGAGCAACATTCTACATACACACACCTTCAAAAAGAGGGGTGTTCAGGTTTTTTAAATGCAAAATTGAAAGAAATACGTCAAGTTTATTTTGACCAAATTTTGACCGTATCACCCTTTATGTGGGCTATATACAATTATGAACTTGATATGGACCAATTTTGCTTCTCTTAGAGGATCGGCAAACCAATCAGTCCATAATTAAATATGTTATAGCCCCCATATAAACCGATCCCCAGATTTGACCTCCGGTGCCTTTTGAAGAAACAAAATTCTTCCGATCTATTTGAAATGTGGTACGTGGTGGTAGTATATGATATTTAACAACCATGCCAAAAGTGGTCCATATCAGTCCATAATCATATATAGCCCCCATATAAACCGATCCTGAGATTTGGTTTTGGAGCCACTTGGAGGAGCGAATTTCATCCGAGACAGTTGAAATTTGGTACATTGTGCTAGTATATGGGCGTTAAAAACCATGCCTAACTAAGTCCACATCGGTCTATAGTTATATATAGCCCTCAGATAAATCGATCCCCAATCACACAAAAATTGGTCCATATCAAGTTCATAATTGTATATAGCCCACATATAAGCGACCCCCATATTTCAATTCTGGCTCTCTACGTACCGTGCAAGTCTATATCGATTCGTAATTATTTGTAGGTTGTAGTACCAAATTTCAACCAGATCGGATGAATTTTGCTTCTCCAAGAGGAACCGGAGGTCAACACTGGGAATCGGTTTATATGGGGGCTATATATAATTATTGAACGATTTCGATTAATTTTTGCATGGGTGTTTGAGGCCATATATTAACACCACGTACCGAATATCAACTGAATCAGATGAATTTTGGTCTTTCATGAGGCTCCGGAGGTCAAATCTGGTGATCGGTTTATATGGGGGCTATATAGAATTATGTACCGATGTGGACCAATTTGTGCATGGTCATTAGAGACCGTATACTAAAAATATGTACCGAATTTCAGCCGGATCGGATGAAATTTGCTTCTCTTAGACGCTCCGCAAAACAAAAGGGGGGGGTTGTCGGTTTATATGGGGCTATATATAATTATTGACCGATTTGGACCAATTTTTGCATAGTTGTTAGAGACCATATACTAACACCATGTTCCAAATTTCAACCGGATCGTATGAAATTTTCTTCTCTTAGAGGCTCCGCATGCCAAATCTGGAGATCGGTTTATATGGGGGCTATATATAATTATGGACCGATGTGAACCAATTTTTGCTTGGTCATTAGAGAACATATACTAACACCATGTACAAAAGTTCAGCCAGATCGGATAAAATTTGCTCCTCCAAGAGGCTCCGAAAGCCAAATCTGGGAATCGGTTTTTATGGGGGCTATATATAATTATGAACCGATGTACACCAATTTTTGCATGGTTGTTAGAGACCATATACTAACACCGGATCGTATGAAATTTGCTTCTCTTAGAGCGTCTCCAAGCCAAATTTGGGGGTCCGTTTATATGGGGGCTATACGTAAAAGTGGACCGATATGGCCCATTTGCCAAGTTTCAAGTCGATAGCTTTTTTCGTTCGGAAGTTAGTGTGATTTCAACAGACGGACGGACGGACATGCTCAGATCAACTCAGAATTTCACCACGACCCAGAATATATATACTTTATGGGGTCTTAGAGCAATATTTCGATGTGTTACAAACGGAATGACAAAGTTTATATACCCCCATCCTATGGTGGAGGGTATAAAAAGTTAAAATTACCCATTAAAAGTATGCAAAAACCAAGTTATAAAAAATTGAATTAAAATAACTTTCTGGGTAGTTAAAATAAAGAACATCATTGGGAGTGCATCTTCTGGAGGTGCCTTTAAAGTTGTGCCTTTGGAAGAACTTCCAAATTTTTTTTTACTGGGTAATGATACTTTTAAGACACAATTCTCTTTTAAATTTGGGTTTTGTGTACTTTCTTCTAGGCAGAAATTTTTAATTTTTCGCTTTTTCAGCTTTATTTCTTCATATGTTATCAAAGTCCTTTAAAAACGAGTTAACGACATTTTTATTTTCCAAATTAAGTGTTGAAAAACATGTCCTATTTTTGAACGATTTTTTGCTTTGTAGTCAAGATGCAAAAAGACAATTTCATTAATTTTAAAGATTTTTTTCTGAATTTATAAAGTCAAGTTGACCTTACCCCAAAAAATTTTTCTTTCATGTTATGATATCCAGTTTTAAGTCAAATCACCTAAATATAAGGACAATACGACATCTTTGAAAAGTTTATCGACTTTTGGACAAAGAAAATAAATTTATATTAGAGAAATGCGTCTTTTATGTTAAGCAAAATTTGCATTCGTATTTTAAGGACATGAAATCTTTGACCTCATGACAATATTTTTTCAGGTAAAGAAAAAAAAAAGTTAAAGATATTATATATTTTAACGTAGTTCACCTTTGTAAGAGAATTTAAGGGTATGAGCCCGAAAGCAAACAGCATTCGACTGTTCGACATCTGAAAATTTGGTTGATATGTTCAGAATCCATATTTTTGAGCAACTCATTGAACATTGCTATGATAACTACGCCAAATACTACGAAACAGGGTGTAGTTTTTTTCGATTTTATTGATCAGTGTCATTCATTATCCTTAACGTTATGCCTTTCCAAGTTCTTCTAGCATATCGTTTCAAATGAATATATTTATTTATAGATACACATATGAATAAAAATGTCGTTGGGTTTATGCCTCTGTGACTGCAATGTAGAGCATTTTCATTTCAGTAATAATGGATGAATTGTAGCTGTATTGTAACACATTCACAGTAACGATTGCATGCATGTCGGTTTATACACACAATCTTACAATAAATATAAATCACTGATGTGGATTTGTAAACTCGAGCAAAATTTAAGTAAGGTCCCAAAAAAATTTTAAAAGAGATTCGTTGGCTCATCTTTAATAACACATTTCGTTGATATAACGAAATTTTTTCTATCAATGCGTCAACGATTGTGGACTTTAAACCTAGATATGCAGAGGTTATGAGCGGGGCCGCAATGAGAAATGATAATAGATTACAGAAAAGATAAGAAATAGACTGGAACGGTGGGTCGGTTTGTATTTTGCTTCAAGCATATACATTTTTGGGTATTGCCCAAACATTTATATGTTTGATTTCTTCCAATATATAATATGTTTGAAAGCATATTGGTCTAAACAATATAGTATGTTTGGGTAGTCTAAGTTCCAAACATTTTGTATTTTTCCATCCAAATTCAATAATGTTGTCTTCCAAAAAACTATATGTTCTTATGTGAACATATAATATGTTTGGAAACATTTTGAACCCAAAAATATTATATGCTTAGAAGAATTTTCTCCCAAAGAAGATTGATCTCAAATTTTTTTTCTGCCTAATTGTATATTCCCTCACATTTTTCTCACTTCCACGGGTTTTTTTAGTTTTTAGCACCTTTTTCTGTAATACAAACATTTTAGAAGAAATTATTATATTTTATAATTTTTTTTTTTAATTTTACCTTTTGCCGGACGGGGATTCGAACAGCGGACTACACAGTTTGTAAGCCAGCACACTAACCACTGGCCTACGTAGCTGTTATGGTCATCAAGAGATAATTATCGTTATAAGTTATATTTATATAGCATAGCTTGCGGCGCCCACAAGCCGATGCAAACATAACATTGTTTAACAACATAACATTGTTAAACATACATTTGTTGGCAGCGTGGATCAGTGGTTGGTCGTCCGCCTTGCGTGACAGGGGTCCTGGGTTCGATCCCTGCTTCGACCAACACCATTTTTTTATTTATTATTATTATTTTTTTTTTTTTTTTGATATATTTTAACATATATTCCAGATACGTTCGGAAGTTCCCGAAAAGGTGTTCAGCATTACATACTATTATATTAAATTTTTACTACGAAATTTTAAAGTGTGTTTTATAAAAGACTTAAAGTCAGAAAAGAAAAGTGCTTGATATAAACGAAATGGACTGAGTTCAAATCAAATATTATTTTTTTATTGCAAAAATAAAAATTGTGTAACAAATAAAGGTTTTTGTGTGTATACAAAAGATTTGAATTCTTTTAAACAAATCGGACTACTTTATTTTTCGTTTATAGGTACAAATACGGCGGGAGAGGGTGTGCCTTCTTCTATATTACTTGTGAATTTTAAGTGTGGTTTGTCAAGTAAAGGTATCCTTCTCCTCAACATATCTGAAAATTAAGCACTATATTATAATAACATACAAAGAATTACTGTTTCCCATCCAATAAATCGGAAAAAGCAAAAATAGTAAAAAAAATTTACCACATTAACATTTGCTAAAATGCTAGAAAATGATGCAACCTCTACGTTTGCTGCCAATTCCATGTAAATTTAAGTTCTTTACTAAAAAGAAGCCTGTGCAAAAATCATAAAATTATGTACCGAGTTCCCATTTACGGACAACCCTCTACTTTCAATTTAAGAAAAAAAAACGGACAAAAGGGAACCCTCCCCCACCTTCGCTCCACTCCGACCTGATATCGGACTATCACGTACCCTATATTAATTTAACAACTACTCAATTGTCCCTACAAATTCTATCGAAGTAAATCGACAAAGTTTATTTAAATTTTCCCCTTCCCCAACCAGATATCGAAAAATCATCTACTAATTTAAAAATCGAGTATAAATTTAATCACCTCTTCCCACGTTCCCTGTAAATTTCATGTAGATCGACGATGTTTAAATTTTGCTCTATTGTTTTAAAGGGACGTCACTTTCCCCGATACAATATCGACAAACACCGTAGTGAATAGCACCCCTAACCTTCCCTGAAAATTCTTGAAACTTTCCTTCAAGTGTGGGGGGGGGGGGGAAGGAAGTGTCCTCTTCGTTCATAACCTTCCCCCACTGCCTATGTAAATTTCAAGAGAACTTAAGAATTGTTTTTTTTTTTCAGTTTTAGAGGAGGACCTCCTCCCCGACTAAATATTGAAAAGTGATGTAGCGTATCTTTTGTAAACGCCCCAGAAAATGTCAAGCAAATTATAAGCCTAAAAGGGCGGCCTCTCTTCCGTCCAAATATCACAAAATCAAGTATCAACTATTAATATCGTAACCTCTCCCCAGTCCTCTGTAAATTTCAAGTAATTCGGTAAAAGTTTAATTGTTTCTCTGTATGTACTTAAGAGAAGCGGATTTCTCCCTATGCCCTTTTATTTTTATTAAAAAATCAAGAACCTGATATAAATTTCAAAACCCATTTTTTCCGTAAAATTTCAATCGGGGAGTTTAGTTTTGTTTGTACTTTCAAACAAAAAAATTCGGGCTAAGGGGTGGTCCCCTCCCCGACCAAATATCGAAAAATAATGTAGGGGATTTTTGTCTAGATGCCCACCCCAACATTCAATGAAAATTTCAAGCAAATCGCATAATTTTGTTTCAAGTTTCAAAAAGTAGGGCAAGGGGGAGGTCCCCCTCCCCATCCACATATGAAATCATCGGATACCCCATATTTATTCCATATCCTCATCACAAGTTCTCTGTAAATCGCAAATAATTTAGAGAATTTTAGTTTTTTCACTGTACTTAAAAAAAAAGTCGAACAAAGGGGAGGCCCCCCTCCGCCGCCAAATATCGAAATAAAAAGTAGCGGATCTCTGTCTAGATGCAAACCCCAATTTTCTATGAAAATTTCAAGAAAATCGGTCAACTTTGGTCTAATTTTCAAAAAGTCGGACAAAGGGGAGGTTCCTCTCCGCGACCATATGTCAAAAAATGAGGTACCCTATTTTCAGCACATGTGTGCACCCCACGATCTCTGAAAGTTTAAAGTAAATCAGTTCAGCCGTTTTCGCGCCAACCCGGAACATACAAATAAACAAATAAACAAACATAATTTGAATTTTATATATATATATATATATATATATATATATATATATATATATATATATATATATATATATATATATATATATATATATATATATATATATATATATATATATATATATATATATATATATATATATATATATATATATATATATATATATATATATATATATATATATATATATATATATATTTATTTATTTATTTATTCTGGGTCGTGGTGAAATTCTGAGTCGATCTTAGCATGTCCGTCCGTCTGTTGAAATCACGCTAACTTCCGAACGAAACAAGCTATCGCCTTGAAACCTGGCACAAGTAGTTGTTATTGATGTAGGTCGGATGGTATTGCAAATGGGCCTTATCGGCCCACTTTTACGTATAGCCCCCATATAAACGGACCCCCAGATTTGGTTTGCGGAGCCTCTAAGAGAAGCCTATTTCATCCGATCTGGCTGAAATTTGGTACATGACGTTGGTATATGGTCTCCAACAACTATGCAAGAATTGGTCCACATCGATTCAAAATTATATATAGCCCCCATATAAACCGATCCCCAGATTTGACCTCCGGAGCCTCTTGAAAGACCAAAATTCATCGGATCCGGTTGAAATTTGGAACATTTCGCTAGTATATGGCCGAGAACAACCATGCCAAAATTGGCTCGCATCGATCTATTATGTATAGCCCCCAAATAAACTGATCCCCAATCACAGAAAAATCACGATTGCCACTCGAGCCAAAACTAATCTACCAAAATTTTAATGTCTTAGAAAATGTTGTCAAAATTTTATATTTCTATAGAAAATTTTGTCAAAATTTTATATTTCTAAGGAAATTTTATCAACACTTTATTTCTTTAGGAAATTTTGTCAAAATATAATTTCTATACAAAATTTTGTAACAATTTTATTTCTATAGAAAATTTTTGCAAAATTTTATTATACCCTGCGCCACACTGTGGAACAGGGTATTATAAGTTAGTGCATATGTTTTTAACACCAATAATGTTCGGGGTGGTTCCCTGAGTCGATATAACCATGTCCGTCTGTCCGTCCGTCTGTCTGTGAACACATTTTTGTGATCAAAGTCTAGGTCACAGCTTCAGTCCAATCGACTTCAAATTCGGCACATGTTCCTGTTTTGGGTCAGAATAAAGCCCTATTGATTTTGGAAGAAATCGGTTCAGATTTAGATATAGCTCCCATATATATCTTTCGCCCGATATGCACTTATATGGATCCAGAAGCCAGAGTTTTATCCCGATTTGCTTGAAATTTTGCACGAGTAGTACAATTGAGAGTATAGACGAGTGTGCAAAATTTGATTGAAATCGGTTCAGATTTAGATATAGCTCCCATATATATCTTTCGCCCGATATTGACTAATATGGTCCTAGAAGCCAGTGTTTTGGCCCAATTTGGTTTAAATTTTGCACTAGAAGTACAATTTGTAGTGTAGTCATGTGTCCCAAATTTGGTTGAAATCGGTTCAGATTTAGATATAGGTCCCATATATATCTTTCGCCCGATATGGACTAATATGGTCCTAGAAGCCAGAGGTTTGGCCCTATTTGATTTAAATTTTGCACTAGGAGTACAACTAGTAGTGTAGTCAAGTAAGCTAAATTTGATTGAAATCGGTTCAGATTTAGATATATCCCCCATATATAGCTTTCGCCCGATTTACACTCATATGACCACAGAGGGCAATTTTTTACTGCGATTTAGTTGAAATTGTGCAAAGGGAGTATAATAAGCATTGTTGCTATGCGTGCCAAATTTGGTTGAAATCGGTTCAGATTTAGGTATAGCTCCCATATATATGTTTTTCTGATTTCGACAAAAATGGTTAAAATACGAACATTTCCCTTTTAAAATCGCCTCTGCTTAGTCGAAAAGTTGTAAAAATTAATCTAATTTTCCTCTACTTCTAATACATATATATCGAGCGATAAATCATAAATAAAAGTTTGTGAAGTTTCCTTAAAATTGCTTCATATTTACATCTTTCCCATATTTATACCCTGCGCCACATTGTGGAACAGGGTATTATTAGTGCATATGTTTGTAACACCCAGAAGGAGACGAGATAGACACATGGTGTCTTTGGCAATAATGCTCAGGGTGGGCCCCTAAGTCGATATAACCATGTCCGTCTGTCCGTCCGTCCGTCCGTCTGTCTGTGAAAACATTTTTGTGATCAAAGTCTAGGTCCCAATTTAAGTCCAATCGCCTTCAAATTTGGCACATGTTCCTAATTTGGGTCAGAATAGCCCCCTATTGATTTTGGAAGAAATCGGTTCAGATTTAGATATAGTTCCCATATATATCTTTCGCCCGATATGCACTAATATGGACCCAGCAGCCAGAGTTTTATACCGATTTGCTTGAAATTTTGTACAAACATAACACTTCGTATAGTCAAGTGTGCCAAATTTGATTGAAATCGGTTCAGATTTAGATATATCTCCCATATATAGCTTTCGCCCGATTTACACTCATATGACCACAGAGGCCAATTTTTTGCTCCGATTTAGTTGAAATTTTGCACAGGGAGTAGAATTAGCATTGTAGCTATGCGTGCCAAATTTGGTTGAAATCAGTTCAGATTTAGATATAGCTCCCATATATAGCTTTCGCCCGATTTACACTCATATGACCACAGAGGCCAATTTTTTGCTCCGATTTAGTTGAAATTTTGCACAGGGAGTAGAATTGGCATTGTAGCTATGGGTGCCAAATTTGGTTGAAATCGGTTCAGATTTAGATCTAGCTCCCATATATATGTTTTTCTGATTTCGACAAAAAAGGCCAAAATACCAACATTTTCCTTGTAAAATCGCCACTGCTTAGTCGAAAAGTTGTAAAAATGACTCTAATTTTCCAAAACTTCTAATACATATATATCGAGCGATAAATCATAAATAAACTTTTGCGAAGTTTCCTTAAAATTGCTTCAGATTTAAATGTTTCCCATATTTTTTTACTAACATTGTGTTCCACCCTAGTGCTTTAGCCGACATAAATTTTGAGTCTATAGATTTTGTAGAAGTCTATCAAATTCTGTCCAGATCGAGTGATATTTAAATGTATGTATTTGGGACAAACCTTTACATATAGTCCCCAACACATTTGACGGATGTGATATGGTATCGAAAATTTAGATCTACAAAGTGGTGCAGGGTATAATATGGTATAGTCGGCCCCTCCCGACTTTAGACTTTCCTTACTTGTTTTTTATTTAAAAATTTTTTAGTTTTTTAAAATCAATATTTCTGGTAGGCACATTTTTTCGCGATAAGCCGACCTCTATATGGTTTAGGGTGCTGTGCCAATTTATGTAGTCGAAAACCGATATTTCGATGTGTTGCAAAGGGAATGACAAAAGTATTCTTCACCCATCACTATCCTATAGTGCTTGACAAATATATACTCAGACAATCAACCTGTAAAATTTCTGAATGAGATGGCTGACCAGTTACCTATTTACCTAATTTGAGCAAGGGAACATGCTCAAACTAAAGTGACTTGCAAATTCAATAAGTTAGCAAGATCTCGAGCACCTCTTTTAAGCGAGGAGCTTACAAGGTTGATGATGTAGTTGGGAGGATTCAAAAGTAAAACTGGCTACATATACACTTTGCATGTATATGTAATACGTACTTTTAGTAAAAGCCATATCATAACCTTAGCCATCGCTTATTTGTTTCATTTCAGTGTTAACTATTTACGGGAATTTCTGTTTTGAGTGTACTAATGATACACCACCAATGTAAGTTTATTTCATTTCCTTTTTGTTTTGGTGTGTTGATATTATGGGTCACATGTAGATATGTTTGTCCACATGTGTATGTACAAAAACACAATAGCAGTAAGAAACATTACCAAAATACATGCAAGAGATTTATGTTATCCACCCCATTCCCCATCATGTCTTTGATATGGGGAGGTGGGGCTAATATAGAGGATAGAGGTGTGATGTATGCCCTCATGTATGTGTGTGTGCATGTTGGTCTGAGCTAAGCTCTCATAAAACAATGCCATGTGATATTTTTACAACACTTTATTATTATTATTATTTCTTAAGCACAATCAACCAAACGAACAACTCTCGAGAAACCAAAAAAGTTATAAAACACTACTCTCACTCTCTCTCTCTCTCTCCATCTCTCAGTGTGGGTACCATACAAACTCACTCACTCACTCACAACATGTATTTCGAAATATGTCGTCTTTGAAAATACACGCAGATATCCAAGGACATGAGTCAATGTTTAATGCTTACACGTACATGGACAGTTCAACAATAAAACCGAATTTATGACTCCTCTCCATAGAGAACACATGTTACTCTTCTTGCATGATTTCAGAGAAATTAGTGACATTAATGTTTTTTCGTGTTGCTATTGTTGCTATCTTTATATTGTTGTTGCAATATACTTTTTTGTTTGCTTCTTCTTGGTAGCTATAATGAAAGAAATTGAGGAGAGTTATAAACCTACAAGAATGTCATTTTACCAAATGCTTTACTGTTGCTGGCCCATAAAACTAACACAACTGTCATTATATTTCCTTCGACATGGGAGAAATTTCTAATTATCTCTTAGTCAAACTAATTGGCTCTTAGGTATGTTTTTAACTGTTGGTTAGTTGGTTGGAATGATGATACCCATTATTTTGGTGTATCTGGAATTAATTGATGTATCACGGATCTATTTCATTTTTATATCTTCAATCATAGGGTGGTTCGACAATTACTAAGCCCTTCGGAAAGGAACAGTTTGAAAAATTGGCGATTTAATTTTTAATTTACACCCCATTTAATTCAATAATTAATAAATATGAACGTCGCGATGCTCTAACTTTTTTCTCAACCCTTGTAAAATAGGCATGGGTGGCCTTCTCATTCGAGTGGTATTTGATTTCAACTATCATTCAAGTTGCTTTTATAAGTTTGGATATAAAAATTAATCGGATCAGGAGAATGCTGGCCCTGGGAACTACAAACATGATGTCAAAGGTAGTCAGCCCAGGGATGATAAATTATGTTGACGAAAAAGTTGTCAAAATTTTATTTCTGTGTAAAAAAAATATTGTAAAATTTTTATTTCTATAGAAAACTTTGTCAAAATTTTAATTCTATAGAAAATTTTATTTCTATAGAAATTTATTTATTCTATAGAAATGTTTTGTTATGTTATTGTTGGTTTCTTTCTTTACTCATTGTTGTTGTTTTTGATTTCAGCTTAAAACCATGCATTGACTAAACTACAAGTGTAACCAACAGAGGAAAAGAATGTTTGTCAAATTTATTTGGACAAAGCGCTATAGACTACAAGATGGTTGGATGGACGCACGTTTCGGAATTACCACATTCCTCATCAGCATCCTCTACTTGCAGCAAAACTATCAACCAATTATCAGAAAAAAATTCAGGCCGTTCACTAAACCCAAAAGTGAACCACACTTGAACCTTCCGAAAAAAGGGTTTACACGATAGCCGGCTTATGCCGAAATAAATTCGTACAAACATATCTCTTTTCCTTTGCCACCGTCAAATAATCGATTTGAGTGCAGTTAGCTGGGTTTATTTTGAGCGTGCTTCCTCTTTGTATACCCTGCGCCACACTGTGGAACAGGGTATTATAAGTTAGTGCATATGTTTGTAACACCCAGAAAGAGACGAGATAGACACATGGTGTCTTTAGCAATAATGCTCATAGTGGGTCCCTGAGTCGATATAACCATGTCCGTCTGTCCGTCCGTCCGTCTGTCTGTGAACACATTTTTGTGATCAAAGTCTAGGTCGCAATTTAAGTCCAATCGCCTTCAAATTTGGCACATGTTCCTAATTTGGGTCAGAATAGAACCCTATTGATTTTGGAAGATTGTGCAAAATTTGCTTGAAATCGGTTCAGATTTAGATATAGCTCCCATATATATCTTTCGCCCGATATGGACTTATTTGGCCCCAGAAGCCAGATTTTTGGCCGAATTTGGTTGAAATTTTGCACTAGGAGTACAATTAGTAGTGTAGTCAAGTGTGCAAAATTTGATTGAAATCGGTTCAGATTTAGATATAGCTCCCATATATATCTATCGCCCGATATGCACTAATATGGACCCAGCAGCCAGAGTTTTATACCGATTTGCTTTAAATTTTGTACAAACATAACACTTAGTCGTACAGTAGAGGTGTGCACGTGACATAAAATTGTCGTGACTCACGAAAATTTTTGTGACTCACGCGTGAGTCGTGATTCACGCTGATGGTGACGGCGTGAGTGTGATTAACCAACCAAATGTCGTGCGTGAGCGTGAGTCACGAAAATAATATCTTCGTGAGTGTGCGTGAGTAACGAATTTCGGAAAAACACGCTCACGAAAATAATCCAGCTTACGAACATAAAATATTTGCGAGTTGAATTTATTTATAATTTTAGTGACATCCTAAGTGTTAACGGTCTCGATTTTAATCATACACACATTTTCAGTCAGGTTCTATAGGTAAAATACTCATAAAACATTTTTCGTGAGTCACGATATTTTTCGTGAGTCACGACATTTAAAAGATTTTCGTGCGTGAGTGTGCGTGAGTACAAATTTTCTTTTCGTGAGCGTGCGTGAGCGTGAGTCATACCAAAAAATATCGTGCGTGAGTGTGCGTGAATAAGATTTCTCCGTCGTGAGTGTGCGTGAGTAAAATATTACTCACGTGCACACCTCTATCGTACAGTCAAGTGTGCAAAATTTGATTGAAATCGGTTCAGATTTAGATATAGCTCCCATATATATCTTTCGCCCGATATGGACTTAAATGGCCCCAGAAGCCAGATTTTTTGCCGAATTTGGTTCAAATTTTGCACAAGGAGTACAATTGGTAGTATAGTCATGTGTGCCAAATTTGATTGAAATCGGTTTAGATTTAGATATAGCTCCCATATATATGTTTTTCTGATTTCGACAAAAATTTTCAAAATACCAACATTTTTAAATCGCCACTGCTTAGTCGAAAAGTTGTAAAAATGACTCTAATTTTCCTAAACTTCCAATACATATATATCGAGCGATAAATCATAAATAAACTTTTGCGAAGTTTCATTAAAATTGCTTCATATTTAAATGTTTCCCATATTTATACCCTGCGCCACACTGTGTTCCACCCTAGTGCATTAGCCAACTTAAATTTTGAGTCTATAGATTTTGTAAAAGTCTATCAAATTCTGTCCAAATCGACTGATATTTAAATGTATGTATTTGGGACAAACCTTTATATATAGTACCCAACACATTTGACGGATGTGATATGGTATCGAAAATTTAGAGGTACATAGTGGTGCAGGGTATAATATAGTCGGCCCCGCCCGACTTTAGACTTTCCTTACTTGTTTTCATTCGTTTTGTTTTGTTATTGTTGGTTTCTTTCTTTAATCATTGTTGTTGTTTTTGATTTCAGCTTAAAACCATAATTATGGACCGATTTCGACCAATTTGTGCACGGATGTTTGAGGCCATATATTAATACCACGTACTAAATTTCAACTGAATCAGATGAATTTTGGTCTTCCAAGAGGCTCTGGAGGTCAAATCTGGTGATCGGTTTATATTGAGGCTATATATAATTATGGACCGATGTGAACCAATTTTTGCATGGTCATTAGAGACCATATACTTGCACCATGTACCAAATTTCAGCCGGACCGGATTAAATTTGCTTCTCTTAGATGTGAATAACGATGTGCATGTGGTTTCGATCGGACACCATGACAACACAGCAAAAAATATTTATGTGTAGGGTGACCTATTAATTATTATTAAAAATCAAATTTGACGTCGGAGTCAAAAATGACCAATGCACGAAGTATAGCCCCTGATCAACCACGAACAACGATATGCATTTCTTTTCGATCGGACTTCAAATGACGACACAGCACAATAAATTGTATTTCGGGGGGTCGTAGGGTGCACGGAAAAAAAGTTTTGGTGTTCTGAAATTGTCTTCGAATATGCTACAAAACTGGGGGTGACCGCATCAACTTTTTTTCCTTTAGGCCGTAACCCTATCTAATGGGCTTGTCATAGGACGGATGTTCACCATTTTAACAGCCGTTGCACTGAATTTGCATCACTTCTTAAAGTGTGGTGCGAATTAAGTGTTTTAGATGTGCAATAAAAAATTGTGTGATATTTTGGTAAATAAATAATTTTTTATAATTTTTTATCCATTCTAACGCTTGTCTGAAAGTTTAACTTCAAAAATTCGCAATTTTTCTAGAACGGATATTGCATTTCTTTCGACAACATTTTAATACATTGTACCATTTTATTAATTCTTACTCTGTCTTTAAACTTTTTGAATCAAAAAAGTTCAAAGTACTCATTAAAAATATGAAAAATGCTTGTTATAAAAAATTATATTTTTGCTCAGATGTTGTTACCCTATTTTCGAACAAATTTTGGACACGATGCAACACTACCAATAACGCCACGGTAACAGGCAATGCTACGGGAAACAAAGGATTTATCCACATTTAAATGATGGAAGTCTTTAACGATAGCCACATTGGGGTTTCCAGCCAAATATAAAGCAATCACACTATCACGCTTTCATTTCATCACAAAAAACATTATTTTTGAATGCAATAGATCTAAATGTTTTTGTAAGCTCGTATTCAATAAAATAAATAGTCACTGGAATAAATCTATCAACTATCAGGCGAGTTGGTTACAATAAATATCAGCCACCATGTACGTATATGATGTCCGTCTGTTCGTCCATCTGGCTGTCTCTTGTAATCACGATATTGTATATTCGTGAGTCACGATATTTCTGATCGTGCGAGTCTTTAAAAGTTTTTCGTGCTTGAGTACGAATTTTCTTTTCGTGAATGTGCGTGACCGTGAGTCCTACATATTTGACAAAATAATGTTCTAGTAAATGCTATAGCCCCCATATAAACTGATCTTCCGTTTAGACTTCTTGAGTGAATAGAGCCGCTATTTTTATCCAATTTCCTTGAAATTTAATGGACATCCATTTAGGACGACCACTCACATTTCTGTTCTCATTACTTTATCTTTGCAATATTCCCTTATACTTGTGGTTGTTAACATTTACACTCCCATCATATGCAACCTTTTGTACTTTACGAACTTTTGTAATATAAATAAAAATATCCCATTGACCACTGACCATTGATCCTTGTGGTTGCTTCAGATTTAACCACAATACAAAATCTAAAAGAAATCCTATTGGGGAAAAAATGATACCAACGTCATGACATATTTGTTGGCCTTTATCGGTTTTTTACATTTTTTTCTGTTCTTCCTTCGACCAATGAGATTTTAACTTAAATTGAATTTATGGTTTGGATTTTATGAGAGGATGTTGATGTATTAGAACAAATTTATATAGTTTTTCCCTTTTATTACCGTGTGGTTTTTTTTATGGTCAAAGGCTTGAAGAAAATAGTGGATGATATTTCAACGAAGTTGTCATATTGTTTATGGGTAAATCAATTCAATCATTGTTATTGAAGATTTAGATTTCCTGGCACACAGGGCTTTCGACGCATACGTGGGTATTATGTTCAGCGTTTGCACCAAAACGCTAAATTAAAAGTGTGAAAATATACATGATGTCAAATAAATTTTTATGCAACTTGTCAAAACTGGAAGGGAATTGTTCCAATGCATTGATTGTGTTAAATATTCCCAGCAAAAAAAGCGTCGCCAAAAAAGTAATGAAAATGTTCTTGTAGGATCCGGAAGTGGTGCAAAATTGACGCAGAAGCGATGAATTTAACATGGGTTTGTCGTAGGACAGAAGTCCTCAATTTCAACAGCCGTTGCACTGAATTTGCATCATTTTTGGACATTTGATGGGGGGAAGGGAACCTCTCCACTGCCCCACTTTAGGAAAATTGTGTCAAAACTCTCCGATACAATTTTCCTTCCCTTTCGAGTTGTAAAAATGCTAAACTTCTTCGATTTACTTGGAATTTATAGGGAACGTGGAGTGAATGTATGGGTACATGATTTTTCGATATCTTGCCAGAAAGGGGCAAGATATCCTACTTTCACGACTTTTTGAAAATTTTAAGTTTTTCGATTTTCTTGACATTCGCGGGGAAAGTAGAAGGTGTTCTCGAGAGGGAGCACCTGGGTAACACATTGTGGAAACTCGAGTTTTCCAATTCATATTTCATCAAATTTTATTGAAATTTGTATCAAAATTTAATCAAGTATCGGTCGGAGAAATTTAAATAAAATATATATGAAACACTTCCATGAGTGAATCCTCCCTTAAAAGTAAGCTATGATGCTACGGTTGACACCATTTGAAGAGAAATAAACCACAGCTGAGAGAAAAATGTTGTGCTCGCCCTGGACCAATGTATGTTACGAGAGCATTATCTTCTTCCTTCATAAAAACAAGCCGTGATCATGTGAATTTCGAAAATATCTTCAAATACGTTTGGAATACTTTGGAATACTCGGCTGATATGTCCCCGGTCTGACACATAGATGGCGTCGCTAGTGTTAAATGCATATTATTTTTATATAGTACCAACCTTTAAAGGTCCCTTGTCATTGAGCTTAACATGGAATCGGGCAGCACTCAGTGATAAGAGAGCAGTTCACCAATGTGGTATCACAATGGACTGAATAGTCTAAGTGAGCATGATATATCGGGCTGCCACCTAACCTAACCTAACCTTCAAAGGATTCGTGTCAAAATTTGACGTCTGTAAGTCAATTAGTTTGTGAGATAGAGCGTCTTTTGTGAAGCAACTTTTGTTATTGTGAAAAAAATGGAAAAAAAGGAATTTCGTGTTTTGATAAAATACTGTTCATAGTCATGGTTGCCACTGTTCTGAAGCGAAAAAATACGGTGGAAGCAAAAACTTGGCTTGATAATGAGTTTCCGGACTCTGCCCCAGGGAATCAACAATAATTGATTGGTATGCGAAATTCAAGCGTGGTGAAATGAGCACGGAGGACGGTGAACGCAGTGGACGCGCGAAAGAGGTAATTACCAACGAAAACATCAAAAAAATCCACAAAATGATTTTGAATGACCGTAAAATGAAGTTGATCGAGATAGCAGAGGACTTAAAGATATCAAAGGAACATGTTGGTCATATCATTCATCAATATTTGGATATGCGGAAGCTCTGTGCAAATTGGGTGCCGCGCGAGCTCACATTTGACCAAAAACAACAACGTGTTGATGATTCTGAGCGGTGTTTGCAGCTGTTAACTCGCAATACACCAGAGTTTTTCCGTCGATATGTGACAATGGATGAAACATGGCTCCATCACTACACTCCTGAGTCCAATCGACAGTCGGCTGAGTGGACAGCGACCGGTGAACCGTCTCCGAAGCGTGGAAAGACTGTTAACTCGTAATACACACGAGTTTTTCCGTCGATATGTGACAATGGATGAAACATGGCTCCATCACTACACTCCTGAGTCCAATCGACAGTCGGCTGAGTGGACAGCGACCGGTGAACCGTCTCCGAAGCGTGGAAAGACTCAAAAGTCCGCTGGCAAAGTAATGGCCTCTGTTTTTTGGGATGCGCATGGAATAATTTTTATCGAATATCTTGAGAAGGGAAAAACCATCAACAGTGACTATTACATGGCATTATTGGAGCGTTTGAAGGTCGAAATCGCGGCAAAACGGCCCCATATGAAGAAGAAAAAAGTGTTGTTCCACCAAGACAACGCACAGTGCCACAAGTCATTGAGAACGATGGCAAAAATTCATGAATTGGGCTTTGAATTTCTTCCCCACCCACCGTATTCTCCAGATCTGGCCACAGCGACTTTATCTTATTCCCAGACCTCAAAAGGATGCTTGCAGGGAAAAAATTTGGCTCCAATGAAAAGGTGATCGCCGAAACTGAGGCCTATTTTGAGGCAAAACCGAAGAAGTACTACCAAAATGGTATCAAAAAATTGGAAGGTCGTTATAACCGTTGTATCGCTCTTGAAGGGAACTATGTTGAATAATAAAAACGAATTTTGACAAAAAAATGTGTTTTTCTTTGTTAGACCGGGGACTTATCAGCCAATCTGTTATAGTTATATATAGCCGATCCCCAATCACACAAAAATTGGTCCATATCGGTTCATAGTCATGGTTGTCACTCGAGCCAAAAATAATCTACCAAAATTTTATTTCTATAGAAATTTTTTTCAAAATGTTATTCCTATAAAAAATTTTGTCAAACTTTATTTCTATAGAAAATTTTGGCAAAATTTTATTTCTATGGAAAATGTTGTCACAATTTTAATTCTATTGAAAATTTTGTCAAAATTTTAGTTCTATAGAAAATTTTGTCAAAATTTTACTTGAAAATGTTGTCAAATATTTATTTTTGCAAAATTTTATTTCCATAGAAACTTTTATCAAAATTTTATTTCTATACAAAATTTTGTCAAACTTAATTATATACGTATTTAATCTGCCTTTTTATACCCACCACCATAGAATGGTGACGGGGGTATAATAAGTTTGTCATTCCGTTTGTAACACATCGAAATATCGATTTCCGATTATATAAAGTATATATATTCTTGATCAGGGAGAAATTCTAGGACGATATAACGATGTCCGTCTGTCCGTGTGTCTGTCTGTTGTAATCACGCTACAGTCTTCAATAATGAAGCAATCATGCTGAAATTTTGCACAAACTCGTCTTTTGTCTGCAGGCAGGTCAAGTTCGAAGATGGGCTATATCGGTCCAGGGTTTGATATAGTCCCCATATAAACCGACCTCCCGATTTGGGGTCTTGGGCTTATAGAAATCGTAGTTTTTATCCAATTTGCCTGAAATTTGAAATCTAGAGGTATTTTATGACCATAAAGAGGTGTGCCAAAAATGGTGAGTATCGGTCCATCTTTTGGTATAGCCCCCATATAGACCGATCTCCCGATTTTACTTCTGGGGCCTATAGAAACCGCAGTTTTTATTCAATTTACCTGAAATTGGAAATCTAGAGGTATTGTAGGACCACAAATACGTGTGCCAAAAATTGTGAGTATCGGTCCATATTTTGGTATAGCCCCCATATAGACCGATCTCTCGAGTTTACTTCTTGGGCTTATAGAAACCGAAGTTTTTATTCAAATTACCTGAAATTGGAAATCTAGAGGTATTGTAGGACCACAAATACGTGTGCCGAAAATTGTGAGTATCGGTCCATGTTTTGGTATGGTCCCCATATAAAACGACCTCCCGATTTGGGGTCTTGGGCTTATAGAAACCGTAGTTTTTATCCAATTTGTCTGAAATTGGAAATCTAGAGGTATTTTAGGACCATAAAGTGGTGTGCCTAAAATGGTGAGTATCGGTCCATATTTTTGTATAGCCCCCATATAGACCGATTTCCCGATTTTACTTCTTGGGCTTCTAGAATCCGAAGTTTTTATCGTATTTGCCTGAAATTGGAAATCTAGAGGTATTTTCGGGTCATAAAGAGGTGTGCCGAAAACGGTGAGTATCGGTCCATATTTTGGTATAGCCCCCATAAGAACGATCTCCCGATTTAACTCCTTGGGTTTCTAGAAACGGTAGTTTTTATCTGATTTGCCTGAAATTGTAAATATTCTGGTATTTTAGGCTCACAAAAACGTGTATCGGATTCAGTTTTTATCGGTCCATTTGGTAATGTCTCCATATAGACCGACTTCACTTCTTGAGGGTGTAGAAGGCGCACTCAATGTAAAATTCCCAGATTTTACTTCTACAGATTTAAGATTTCAATTCAAGACGTTATTTTATAATTTTCTTGCACACTAACAAGGGGTTAATGATTCCTCTAAAACTCAAACAAAAATGGTTCTTATAAATCCAGAATCTGATATAGTCCTCATAGGTGAAATCTTTAAATTCATCTTCAGGAAGTGTCCTCAAGTCCTCAAGCCCTCCTGAAATTTCAAAGGAAACCCTAATATTTGGTTCATGGTGGTGGGTATTTAAGATTCGGCCCGGCCGAATTTACTGCTGTTTATACTTGTTTAGTTTATTATATACTACGTATGGACTACCTTGAAATTTAGAAGACGGTGTTAGGATGTTTTAAGATACCTTGCCATCGGCAAGTGTTACCGCAACCCAAGTAATTCGATTGTGGATGACAGTCTTCAGTAGAAGTTTGTACACAATCCATGGTGGAGGGTACATAAGGTTCGGCCTGGCCGAACTTACGGCCGTATATACTTGTTTACTGTTGCATATGAAGGAGCACTTTCACCTAACACATTCACCATGTAATTATGAATTTCTTGTTCCGATAAACCTTTTTTATGTAAATATTTAATGGCAGCACGCATTTCTAATTTTTCCATTGTAAAAAAATTGCGGATGCGTCTTTTTTTAACACCTGTTTCTATATGAAGGAGTTGCCAGATCGAAACAAAATTTAACATGTGTTCATAACAGAGATGGAAGTTTCCAAAACACTTAACTTTTTTCTGTTGATACCTCGCTTTTTTGTGCTAGGCTAAGAAGTTTCCGAACTGCCCTCGTAATTGAGCGATTTGCACTTATTTTAATAATGGACTCAATATTAGTGGCATACTAACTCTGTAGGTTCAGAATCAACGATAGCTCCTAATATCAAACATTACTGTTCATATTGTGATAAAACTCCCATAACTATGTACCCCTTAATATTCTCAAATATGAAAATGCGGTTTTCCCCAAACCTCTACCATTGATAGCCCATAAACAATGTTTACTAATTCAGTAGGGGTGGTTTAGGGTATGATATAGTCGGCCCCGCCCGACTTCCCTTTACTCACTTGTTTTTATTTAAGAATAACATTATGGTTTTATTTGAAAGTTAAAGTCTTTTTTTAACATCTTGTGATTAAAGTTTGTCATATTCACTTCTATCAATCAAGAATTTAAAATTATTCAGTAAAGTATGTAAAGGGTGATTTGTTAAGAGCTTGATAACTTTTTTTAAAAAAAAAACGCATAAAATTTGCAAAATCTCATCGGTTCTTTATTTGAAACGTTAGATTGGTCCGTGACATTTACTTTTTGAAGATAATTTCATTTAAATGTTGACCGCGGCTGCGTCTTAGGTGGTCCATTCGGAAAGTCCAATTTTGGGCAACTTTTTCGAGCATTTCGGCCGGAATAGCCCGAATTTCTTCGGAAATGTTGTCTTCCAAAGCTGGAATAGTTGCTGGCTTATTTCTGTAGACTTTAGACTTGACGTAGCCCCACAAAAAATAGTCTAAAGGCGTCAAATCGCATGATCTTGGTGGCCAACTTACCGGTCCATTTCTTGAGATGAATTGTTCTCCGAAGTTTTCCCTCAAAATGGCCATAGAATCGCGAGCTGTGTGGCATGTAGCGCCATCTTGTTGAAACCACATGTCAACCAAGTTCAGTTCTTCCATTTTTGGCAACAAAAAGTTTGTTAGCATCGAACGATAGCGATCGCCATTCACCGTAACGTTGCGTCCAACAGCATCTTTGAAAAAATACGGTCCAATGATTCCACCAGCGTACAAACCACACCAAACAGTGCATCTTTCGGGATGCATGGGCAGTTCTTGAACGGCTTCTGGTTGCTCTTCACTCCAAATGCGGCAATTTTGCTTATTTACGTAGCCATTCAACCAGAAATGAGCCTCATCGCTGAACAAAATTTGTCGATAAAAAAGCGGATTTTCTGCCAACTTTTCTAGGGCCCATTCACTGAAAATTCGACGTTGTGGCAGATCGTAAGTCTATTCATGATGAAATGTCAAAGCATACTGAGCATCTTTCTCTTTGACACCATGTCTGAAATCCCACGTGATCTGTCAAATACTAATGCATGAAAATCCTAACCTCAAAAGAATCACCCTTTACTTGCTACTTCTTAAACACTCTGACTGTGTCATACCTCTTTTCTAAAAATTTTCTTATAATGTGCTAAATTGAATTTCCATTGTCTCTATTGTACACCTTGGCAAATGTCTCTTCAACTGTAAGAACACTTTCATACAAAAGCAAACCAAATGAAAGGATTCGACAAACACCCACACAAATAAAAACAATAAAACGCATGCATAGTGGAAAATTGTGAAACCAAGCATTTTATCATTATGCATGCAATTCAATCCACCACCACCACCACCTCCATCACTTCCTTCAACACCAATCAACACTACAGGACAAAAAAAAGTAAACTGAAGAGTCCTTGATGTGATGAATTTTCAATAAAGCATTAAAGTCTCCTTGAACATTGGCCCTTCATAGAATAAAAGAAGCTACAAAACTTTGAGTGGCACATAGAAGAGAAGCAGAATAAGAAGAAAAACAAACCTCAACGCCAGGTTGGCAATCGGAACTTAAATTGCATTCGAAATAGATAGGATAGGGCGTTAGAAAAATAACCATGGCACCGAAAGTCATTGAACGCTGATGAATAGACTTGGCATCTAAACATTCTTGTCAGAGGAAACGGAAATCAAACAACAGGTACTACAGGTTCGCTTGTTTGCTATGTTGTGTGTTAGTGGTGAAGATGGTTTTTGATTTGGAATCCTATGACATACAAGGTCTTTGGCAGCAACATACTTAATGTGTACATTAAGGTGGTGCGGATGAAAAACAATCGAAAGGTTTTTATGTGTAGCATGCAAAGTAACGGAGTATGGGATCATTTCCACAAAAAAATATTCAGCGGTGATTTTTCTCCTTTTAGTGCACCCGGAGGAGGAATACGACCACCCAAACATGTTTCAAGAGCACCACATTACTATTTCACAGGAAATATATAAATTTTTTTCGAAAAACTATTCTTTTCTTATCAAAGATAAAATGCTTGCCGAAATCAGATATATAATTTTCGAGTACATAACATGGTTGCGACAAATATGTTACATGTTCCCCGTGAAAAAGTAACATGGTGTTCTTAAACATATTTTGGGTGACCATCCGCAGACCATTCGAAAAATATTCTTTTCTCATCAAACATAAAATGCTTGCCGAAATCAGATATATAATTTTCGAGAACATAACATGGTTGTGACAAAGATGTTACATGTTCCCCGTGAAAAATAACATGGTGCTCTTAAAACATATTTTGGGTGATCATCCGCAGCGTGGGAATATGATCACCTCAAACATGTTTTAATAGCAAAATGTTATCTTTGGCCAGGAAACATGTAATATTTTTATCTCGAAAATTCTCGCGAAAATATACATGGCTGCCCAACTGAGATACATAATTTCCGAGAAATTAACATTGTTGCGTCAAACATGTCCCATAGTCTCTGCCCAAAACTAACATTTTGTGAGTATCGGTCCATATTTTGGTATAGCCCCCATAAGAACGATCTCCCGATTTAACTCCTTGGGTTTCTAGAAACGGTAGTTTTTATCTGATTTGCCTGAAATTGTATATGTTCAGATTGAGAGAGATATGCGGCAAATTAAGAATTAACGCCATCTGTGGGAATACCTGAAATTGCTCTCTTAATTTGTTTACGTGCTGATCATTTTCCGATATGGCCACTTTACTTCATGCTTGGGATATTTTCCATTAGTTTAAGTATCTACTCGTTATTTTTAGTTGATTTTCTATGTATTATTGCTTAAGTGTTAGTTCATAAGAATACCTTCCTGGTTGAAGTCGTTTGTGAATTTATACGAAAAAAAAAAATATACTAAATTTTGTGAATTTGCACCTTGAAGTTTTTCCTTCGAATAAAGAAGATTCGTGAAGTATTATATATAAAACTGTCTAATTTCTTGACGTTTTATTTAGTGCGCGGCATCTGGATTAGACTTTGGTGTTGTAACTTTTTTTCTTATTGGTGAGCTTCAGCAGTGCTCCACCGGTGTCCAAACCCAATTTTGTCTAAATTGAACAAGGTCCTTCGAGCCGGATCCGGAGCAAGAGAAGCAAAACATTTGAAATAAAGGACAAAAAAAATAATAATAATTTAAACTAAATTGAAATGAAAAGTTTATAAAATCAAGTTTAAAAACATTTTGTATTCAGAACTGATTATCCCGTGACCAGCGACAGTGATCTGGCAACCACTGATCTTTTGACATATTACTCCCACTCTCCACCAACAACAACCATCTTCTACTGTTTTTTTTTATAAGTGAACCCCTCAACTCCATTAAAATTGTGTAATTTGGAAAGAAAAAACAAAATAAATCTAAAGATTAAAACAAAGTGCTGACTGAAAAAAATATATATATTCATATTTAAAATGAAAAGATGTGATTAATTGTAAATAAACAACAGAAAATAATCTTGTGCAGTGACATTAAGTTGTATGATTTGTGCTCTCTTTATCGTCATTTGACGTTTGTTTTTTTTTGTTGTTTTAGCACAGAGTTCAGGTATGTTGCAGTAATTCAGTTTTTTTGGCTCCAACTTATTATGTTTTTTTGTTTTTGGAAGTGATTTCAACGATATTTTACATTTCACAAATGCTTATTCTTTTTATTACATTGATTTAATATATTAATTTGATTGGTTATTGCCAAATTATAGCTGTAAAAGTGTGGTGAATAAATGTTTTAAGAGTAAAAGAGGATCTCTTGTATATCATCTCTTACTCTCCGTGTCTCTTTGAAGTTGACCATATCAGTGATGCCAATGTAGTGTTTTTGCCCGCTGTTGTTATGAATATATGAATGCTATATAAATACATTAAATATAACTTTTTGAATTTATATTACGTTAATATACATATGCCGATTTAATTAGGATCTGGTTGGTGTATTTATGAACAAACGTTCCACATAATTTGTCATATTTTCGTTTATTTTCATGAAAATTTATTTTAGCGGTTTTAATGTGGTATATTTGCAACTTTTTTTTTTCGGTTGTGAGTACATGTATCGAATAAAGAGACTTATAATACAAAGAGGTGTCGTACTGTCCTTATAATTCATGGAAATCTTACGTTTGTTATTGGGACCTACATATATTTTTGGACTCACTTTGATCGAAGTATTTTTCTTTTGATATATTTTTGTTCTGTATACTCGGAAAAAAGTAAACTCTATATGGTACTAGTGCCAATTTCACTCAATTTTAGTTAGTGGATTTTTCGGTTTGAGAAAGTTTTCTTGCCTTTAATAAATTTTTAGTGTTCGCTAATTGAGAAAAGGGAAATAATAAAAATGGAACTAAGGAATAACGATTAACTAAATTCTTGTCTAGTTTTCGCACTAATATTGACTAGACTTTTTTTTTTCGTGGAATCTAAGTGATTCCGGCGTTTGTAATAGATTGATTCTCTGATTGGGATTCTCTGAATTTGACCTAGATTTTCTGGGACTAGCAAAAACTTTCTTTCCTGGCGGGTTCACTGGTTTTTTTTGTTTAAAAACCAAGAAGAGGAGTGTGGTTTCTGATATCGATAGTTTGGGAATTGAGCTTCAGTGTTTATTTAATACTGATACAATTGTAAAAATGGCAGATCCATCGCTATTGCGAAAGTTCAAGAAATTTGCAGCGTTGTTTTTGGAATTTGAAAAGGAGAATAGTACTATGTCTAGTTCTTTAGCTACTAGTACGCAAACTATGTACACTATTGAACTTCGAAAGGAGGAATTTAAAAGCTTGTGGAACAAGGTTAAAAACTCATACGAGAAATTTAATGTTGATTGTGAATGTTTTGAGGAGCAAGAAAAGGAGGCTTCAGATCTTTTTAAACAATGTAGGGAAGCTTACATAACCTGTGCAGCAATTATGGGACAATTTTCACAATCTTTATCTGATAGGTCTGTTTTATCTTCCACTGTCCTCTCAACCAGTCAAGTTTCTCAGCAATTTCGTGAGAGCAGAGGTCATAACCATCGTTTAAGATTGCCACCTTGTACCACAGAGATCTTCCATGGTGATTATCTTTCGTGGCCGTCCTTTAGGGACATGTTTAAGGCCGTATATATAGACTGCCAGTCGATAACTCCTGTTGAGAAATTATTTTACTTACGGCAAAATACACAAGGGGAGGCTTTGGAAATTGTTAAGAAATCCCAGTTAACCAACGAGGGGTTTGAAATCGCGTGGAGTAACCTAAAGGATAGATATGAAAATAAGAGAATCCTGGTAAATAGTCAGTTGAAAATTCTTTTTAACTTGCTTCCCGTGAAATCTGAATCTGCTCAGGATATAAAAAGACTTCAGAGAGAAATAAATAATTGTATTACCTCATTGAAACTACATGATATATGCATTGAAAGTTGGGATCCCATATTTGTTTTCTTGTGCTCAACTAGGCTTCCAGTGACTACTTTATCCTTGTGGGAGCAGACTATAAAGGATAAGACTGAGATATCTAAATGGAAGGATCTGGATTATTTTTTGACTGCCCGGTTCCAATCGTTGGAAACGGTTTTTGATTTTACACATACCGGAGCGGTAGAGGCGTCCGGGAGATCGGATATGGCTGCGTCTAACAAGAAGGTAAAGACGTACCAAACGAATTCTCAGAAAATTGTGTGCTATGCGTGCTCTCAGGATCACTATTTAAAGTATTGTGAAAAATTTTTGAGAATGACTCCCGAGGAACGTTTTGCAGTAGTTAAAAGGAATAATCTTTGTTTGAATTGCTTTAGTAATAATCATAGACTGCATCAATGCACAAGCAAGTATAGTTGTGGGAAATGTAATTCCAGGCATAATTCCCTACTACATCGTGATGTGCGTGTGTCTTTGAGTACGGCGACGACTGATACTCGACCCTGGATCTCAGGCCTCCTTCATATCGGAGAGATTACGGAGACGCATAAGATTACAAACGACAAGGGTGAATGCCAGAATTTCGGGTTTAAATAACGCTTTGGCCGGATCCACTGAGAAACAATGTTCCTTCATATTATCTTCAGTAGGAGGAGACAATTTCGAAGTTGAAGTATCTGCTCTAGTACTTCCTCAGCTCACTGGAAAGCTTCCGAGTTCATCAATTTCTATACCTGAATCATTCTCTCTAGGAGACATGCCGCTTGCAGATCCTCTTTTTGGGAAGAGCGATCAAGTAGATATTTTGATCGGAGCTGATTTTTATCCACAAATCCTTTTGGATGGAGTTCAACGAAATGTTCTGGGTTCGCTTGTTGCCCAGGAGACTATATTTGGATGGGTGCTCACTGGACAAATCGATAATCAGAGAAATTCTTTTACAACACTTGTGTCTTTCTATACTGAAACTGCTTTGAATGAGCAATTGGAGAGGTTTTGGAAATTGGAGGAACCTCCATGTGTTAACAAAATGACACCGGAGGAAGAATATTGTGAAGAATTGTACCGAAGAACTACCAGACGATCCCCGAATGGTCGATTTATAGTTGGTCTCCCGTTTAGACCTCAATATATAGAAGGTAAAGGTTTGGGGTTGTCACGTACAAAGGCTGTTAGACAATTTTTGCGAAATGAGGCCTCATTGCTAAGGAAACCGGATATGAAACCAATGTATGATGCAGTGATTGAGGAGTACAAGTCTTTGGGACATATGGTTAGGATAGATAGGTCGACTGAAGGAGGTTCGGAGTTTTATTTGCCTCATCATGCGGTGATAAAACCGGAAAGAATATCAACGAAGTTGAGGGTTGTGTTTAACGCCTCATGCCCCACCTCAAGTGGATTGAGCCTAAATGATACTTTATATCCTGGACCAGTTTTGCAAAATGATCTTATGTTATTGATTATTAGGTGGAGGTTTTATCGTTACGTATTTAACGGGGACATTGAGAAAATGTATCGTCAAATTCTGTTGGACGATAGGCATACAAAATTCCAACGAATTGTATTTCGTACAGATCCTAGAGCTGATGTGCAGGATTTTGAAATGAAAACGGTTACTTTTGGCTTAAATTGTGCACCGTTTCTGGCGATCAGAACTCTATTGCAGCTGGCTTCAGAGATAGAGAAGGAGTTACCTTTGGCAGCAAAAATATTAAGACACATGATGTATGTCGACGACGCTCTTGCCGGGGCACATGAGGTTTCTTTAGCTATAAAGGCTCGAGATCAATTAATATCCGCTCTATCGTCGGCTGGATTTTCTATGAGGAAATGGACCTCAAATGATGAGCGAATATTACAAGGTTTACCAAAGGATCACCTTCTGGCAGAGAATTTTTTGGAAATTGATGCTGAGAGCAAAGCTAAGACGCTAGGAATACGATGGAATGCCAAAAGTGATAACTTTTATTTTTCTGTTAACCCCATTCTTCGGAAGGCGAATTTTACAAAACGAGAGGTTTTGTCCATTATTGCTGCTTTATTCGATCCAGCCGGCTGGTTAGGGCCTGTTATTGTTGTAGCAAAGATGTTGATGCAGCAAATATGGAATGATAAAACTGGATGGGACGAAAATTTAACTGATTCAAGTAGCATTCGATGGAATCAGTTCATAAGTGATTATGACAGTTTAAATGCCGTTAAATTGGAACGCTGGATTGGATTTGAACCATGTTGTAATTTCGAAATTCACGGATTTTCAGATGCGTCTGAAAGAGCTTACGGGGCATGTGTGTATGCAAGAATAGAATCGAATGGAGTTATTCGGACAAATTTATTGTTTGCAAAATCTAGGGTTGCCCCTTTGAAGACTGTTTCATTGCCGAGACTAGAACTGTGTGGGGCACTTTTGTTAGCAGAATTAATGGGGGCTTTACGAACAGATTTGAGTTTAGACAATAAAGATACGAAGTACTTTTGTTGGTGCGATTCTACAATAGTGCTGGCTTGGCTTCAAAAACCCCCTTCAGCTTGGGGCACGTTTGTTTCCAACAGAGTTTCAAAAATTTTAGATCTCGTCGGCAGGGACTGTTGGGGACACGTGAGATCTGATCTTAATCCTGCTGATATTATCAGCAGAGGTATCCGATCACAACAGTTAATTGATAATACTTTGTGGTGGCAAGGGCCCCCTTCGATGAGGTGTGTATGTGTATAATACTGAAGAAGAAACTCGTCGAATGAAGTCGTTTTTCGTTTATATAAAGGATTTTGAGGATGTGCTTCTAAGATTTTCTTCCTATTCTAGAGCGTTAAGAGTTATGGCATATGTTTATCGGTTTATTGGATTTTTAAGGAAAAATACAATCCCGATTATATCATCTCGAGTTTCGTTCTCTGAGTTACAAAACGTAAAGAGAAAACTTGTGATTGTTACCCAAAAGGCATATTTTTCTGAAGAATATTTTCAGTTAGCCAATGGTCGACCTATACATAGAAATAGCAACCTACTTAATTTAAATCCCTTCATTGATGAAGAAGGCTTAATGCGTATCGGAGGTAGATTATCCAACGCAAATGTTTTGTCCTTTAACGAAAAACATCCAATCATATTACCATATAATTGCAAATTTTCACAGCTCTTGGCATATTTTATTCATGAGATTACATTGCATGGAGGAATTCAATTAATGTTGCGGGTTCTTAGGTCAGAATTTTGGATACCTAGGTCAAAAAACATGATCAAATATGTTATAGGACATTGCAAGATATGCAATATTTGCGCAAAGAAATCCAGGGAGCAGATCATGTCATCCTTACCAATAGCGAGAACACTTCTGGATAGACCTTTTACACGTACAGGTGTTGACTTCGCTGGCCCATATGATATTAAAAACTATACGGGTAGAGCATGCTTGATTACGAAAGGATACGTATCTATTTTTGTTTGTTTCGCTACGAAGGCGATCCATTTGGAAGCTGTGAGCGATCTCTCTACCGTTACGTTTTTGGCAGCCTTTGCCAGATTTGTTTCTCGGCGGGGTTGTCCAAAGGACATGTACTCCGATAATGGTACAAATTTCGTCGGGGCTTCCCGAGTTTTAAGAGCAGAGTTTCGTAATTTTCTTCGAGATATTAGTTCAGAAGTTGTTCATTTGTATGTGAATAATGGTGTTAACTGGCATTTCAATCCAGTGGCAGCCCCTCATATGGGAGGACTATGGGAGGCCGGAGTAAAGTCTTTCAAGCATCATTTTAATAGAGTAGCATTTAATTTGAAGTACACTTTTGAAGAGTTTTCTACACTTTTGGCTCGGGTCGAATCATGTTTGAATTCACGACCACTTTGTCCGTTATCAGAGGACGTTTCTTGTATTGATGTGCTGACGCCGGGCCATTTTTTGATTGGTGGTCCTCTTTTATCACCACCAGAACCTCAGATCCTTGATGCTCCAATTTCTATCGTTAATCGATGGCAAAGGGTAAAGGCTATTAATCAGAATTTCTGTTTGCGTTGGAAAGAGGAGTATTTGAAGGAGATAATTAAAAGAAACAAATGGAAGACAGATGAGTTGAATTTGAAAATTAACGACATGGTTGTTGTTCGTGAAGAAAATTTACCCCCAAATGAGTGGAGATTGGGTCGAATAACGAAGGTTTTTCCTGGCGCGGATGGAAAGGTCAGGGTTGCTGAGATCCGGACAGCACGCGGTCAAATAGTGAGACCAATTGTGAAACTTGTTTTCCTTCCCGTGGATTAAATCAAGAGGAAATAAAAAAAATACCTTGTTTTAATTTTGAACTTTGTCTCCTATTTTTTTTTTATCTAGCATCATGGTTAAAGCAAAGAAATATTATCCTGAAAATCGTGGAAACAAACAAAGAATTGTATGTCGCGTCTGTTTGAAGGATCATCCTCTTCGATTTTGTCAAAAGTTCCTTGCCATGGACTATTATGAACGGATGCGAATAGTTTCTATATATAAGCATTGCGCTGGGTGTTTGGCTCATGATCACACATGGCGTACTTGCAAAAGTGAGGGAAGATGCAAGAAGTGTGGCGATATGCACCATACTCTACTCCATAAGCCGGGACCTCGTTCGTCTGGCAAAGTTGTAAAGAGTGTAGTTAAAAGGCTAGGACCTCGTTCGTCCAACCCTCTTGATGGACCTAGTTCGTCCAATACCATCACTAGCAATGGACCTAGTTCGTCCAAACCTTACTCAACAACTGGACCTAGATCGTTCACGTCCAAAAAGCGTCGTAGTTTGACAAGGCAAAGCTTGTCTAGAGATGTCGTCCCATACACTTCTGAGGAAAAAATAAGTAAAAATCGATCACAAAATCGAAGATATGAAGATCTGGTCCCAACCTATAGCCTGCAGGAATTGATTATGCTTCGACCTACCGCGGTTGTAAACATAGTGTGTGGAGATAATTATATTCAAGAAAGAGCCATTATAGATCCAACATCTGAAAAAACCATAATAGCGGAGTCACTAGTTCGAAAAATGGGCCAGAAATTGATAACAGTCGGGAATCAACGGAAATGCTTCTTGCAACTTCGAGGATGTTACGGAATGAGCAATACTGTTGAGACTTATGCTGAGGTTCGTCAGAGGTTCGACATTTTAACTCCGAAAAAATCTGTTGACATCCGAATTGTGGATGAGTATCCCGGGCTACAGTTGGCGGATCCATTGTTTTATGCATCTGGACATGTACATTTATCTTTGGGAGGTGATGTATATGCCAAGATAATACGGAATGGGATTAGCGGGGGCACCTTTGGTAAGCCACTTGCGCAATTTACAATATTTGGCTACATAATTTCTGGAACCTGTTCTCCTTAATTCAAACAGTAAGAACTTTTACAATTTTTGCTTTAACCATGATGAATGTCAGCTCCACATTAATTTTTACTTGCAGTCTGAACTACGGCCAAATGCGAGACTGAATTCTTTCTTCACCTGTATTTTATCAAATGAATTTTTGATGTTGCTAATAAATAATTTGGATTTTTGCAGAATACTGCAAGGGGGCCGGAATGTTCAGATTGAGAGAGATATGCGGCAAATTAAGAATTAACGCCATCTGTGGGAATACCTGAAATTGCTCTCTTAATTTGTTTACGTGCTGATCATTTTCCGATATGGCCACTTTACTTCATGCTTGGGATATTTTCCATTAGTTTAAGTATCTACTCGTTATTTTTAGTTGATTTTCTATGTATTATTGCTTAAGTGTTAGTTCATAAGAATACCTTCCTGGTTGAAGTCGTTTGTGAATTTATACGAAAAAAAAAAAATATACTAAATTTTGTGAATTTGCACCTTGAAGTTTTTCCTTCGAATAAAGAAGATTCGTGAAGTATTATATATAAAACTGTCTAATTTCTTGACGTTTTATTTAGTGCGCGGCATCTGGATTAGACTTTGGTGTTGTAACTTTTTTTCTTATTGGTGAGCTTCAGCAGTGCTCCACCGGTGTCCAAACCCAATTTTGTCTAAATTGAACAGTATATATTCTGGTATTTTAGGCTCACAAAAACGTGTATCGGATTCAGTTTTTATCGGTCCATTTGGTAATGTCTCCATATAGACCGACTTCACCTCTTGAGGGTGTAGAAGGCGCACTCAATGTAAAATTTCCAGATTTTACTTCTACAGATTTAAGATTTCAATTCAAGACGTTATTTTATAATTTTCTTGCACACTAACAAGGGGTGTTAATGATTCCTCTAAAACTCAAACAAAAATGGTTCTTATAAATCCAGAATCTGATATAGTCCTCATAGGTGAAATCTTTAAATTCATCTTCAGGAAGTGTCCTCAAGTCCTCAAACCCTCCTGAAATTTCAAAGGAAACCCTAATATTTGGTTGATGGCGGTGGGTATTTAAGATTCGGCCCGGCCGAATTTACTGCTGTATATACTTGTTTAGTTTATTATATACTACGTGTGGACTACCTTGAAATTTAGAAGACGGTGTTAGGATGTTTTAAGATACCTTGCCATCGGCAAGTGTTACCGCAACCCAAGTAATACATAATTTCCGAGAAATTAACATTGTTGCGTCAAACATGTCCCATAGTCTCTGTCCAAAACTAACATTTTGCTCTTGAAACATGTGTGAGGGGATCATATTCCTCTCTGGGTGCATATTAGAGGTGTGCACGTGACATGAAATTGTCGTGACTCACGCGTGAGTTGTGAGTCACGCTGACGGCAACGGCGTGAGTGTGTATGAGCGTGATTAACTAACCAAATGTCGTGCGTGTGCGTGAGTCACGAAAATAATATCTTCGTTAGTGTGCGTGAGTAACGAATTTCGGAAAAACACGCTTACGAAAATAATCCCGCTTACGAACATAAAATCCTTTACCAGTTGAATTCAATTATATTTTTGGTGATATTCTAGGTGTTAAGATTTTTATAACGCTCTCGATTTTAATCATACTCAAGTTTTCAATCAGGTTCTATAGGTAAATTACTCATGGTTAGGTTAAGTTAGGTTAGGTGGCAGCCCGATGTATCAGGCTCACTTAGACTATTCAGTCCATTGTGATACACATTGGTGAACTTCTCTCTTATCAATGAGTGCTGCCCGATTCCATGTTAAGCTCAATGACAAGGGACCTCCTTTTTATAGCGGAGTCCGGACGGCGTTCCACATTGCAGTGAAACCATTTAGAGAAGCTTTGAAACCCTCAGAAATGTCACCTGCATTACTGGGGTGGGATAATCCACCGCTGAAAAACTTTTTGGTGTTCGGTCGAAGCAGGAATCGAAACCACGACCCTGTGTATGCAAGGCGGGCATGCTAACCATTGCACCACGGTGGATCCCTAAATTACTCATAAAATTATTCGTGAGTCACGAAGTTTTTCGTGAGTTACGACATCTAAAAAATTTTCGTGCGTGAGTAAAAATGTTCTTTTCGTGAGCGTGCGTGAGCGTGAATCCTACAAAAAATATCGTGCGTGAATGAGATATCTCCGTCGTGAGTGTGAGCAAAATATTACTCACGTGCACACCTCTAGTGCATATTCCTTTTCTGTGTAGAATGGTAGCGACATTTCAAAGAATTTCAAAAGTTCTCTAAGTGACTTCTAATTTAATACGACACGCAGTTCGTATTCGGCTACAAAAGTGAGGTCCCATATCATCATTGAGGTCCCATATCATCAGGATGGCTTGCGGAGCCTCTAAGAGAAGCAAATTTCATCCGATCCGGCTGAAATTTGGTACATGGTGTTGGTATATGTTCTCTAATGACCATGCCAAAATTGATCCATATCGGTCCATAATTATATATAGCCCCCATATAGCCGATCCCCAGATTTGACCTCCGGAGCCTCTTAGAGGAGCATATTTCATCCGATCAGGCTGAAATTTGGTACATGGTGTTAGTATATGATCTCTAACAACCGTGCAAGAATTGGTCCATATCGGTCCATAATTATGTATATCCCCCATATAAACCGTTATCCTCCGGATAACGGAACCTCTAAGAGAAGCAAAATTCATCCGATCCGGTCGAAATTTGGTACGTGGTGTTAGTATATGGTCTCTAACAACCATGCAAGAATTGGTCCATATCGGATCATAAATCTATATAGCCCCCATATAAACCGATTCCCAGATTTGACCTCCGGAGCCTCTTAGAGGAACAAAAGTCATCCGATCCGATTGAAATTTGGTATGTGGTTTTAGTATATTGTCTTTAACAACCATGCCAAAAGTGGTCCATATCGGTCCATAATTATATATAGCCGCCATATAAGCCGATCCCCAGATTTGACCTCCGGAGCCTCTTAGAGGAGCAAAATTCATCCGATCCGGTTGAAATGTGGTACATGGTGTTAGTATATGGTCTCTAAAAACCATGCAAGAATTGGTCCATATCGGTCCATAATTATATAGCCCCCATATAAATCGATCCCTAGATTTGTCCTCCGGAGCCTCTTGGAGGAGCTAAATTCATCCGATCCGGTGGTCTCTAACAAACACGCAAGAATTGGTCCATATCGGTCCATAATTATATATAGCCCCCTATAAAAACCGTTCACCCGGAGCCTCTTGGAGGAGCAAAATTCATCCGTTCCGGTTGAAATTTACAACGTGGTGTTAGTATAAGGCCGCTTATAACCATGTCATAATTGGTCCATATCGGTCTATAGATATATATAGCCGATCCCCAATCACACAAAAATTGGTCCATATCAGTTCATAATCATGGTTGCCACTCGAGCCAAAAATAATCTACCAAAATTGTATTTTTATAGAAAACATTGTCAAAATTTTATTTCTATAGAAAATTTTGTCAAAATTTTATTTCTATAGAAAATTTTGTCAAAATTTTATTTCTATAGAAAATTTTGTCAAAATTTTATTTCTATAGAAAATTTTGTCAAAGTTTTATTTCTATAGAAAATTTTGTCAAAATTTTACTTCTATAGAAAATTTTGTCACAATTTTAATTCTATAGAATTTTTTTTCCAAATTTTACTTCTATAGAAAATGTTGTCAAAATTTTATTTCTATAGAAACTTTAAACTTAATTATATACGTATTTAATCGGCCTTTTTAGTTTAATATATACCACGTTTGGACTATGTGGTATATATTACGGTGTTAGGAAGTTTTAAGATACCTTGCTATCGGCAAGTGTTACCGCAACCCAAGTAATTCGATTGTGGATGACAGTCTTCAGTAGAAGTTTCTATGCAATCCATGGAGGAGAGTACATAAGATTCGGCCTGGCCGAACTTACGGCCGTATATACTTGTCTTATATTAATATACAAAACGAGAGGATAAGGTCTCCTTATTTCGGCTCATATTACGATGGACATTGTCCAGGCCAAATTTGAATTTTTAAAATTTTTCATATTTTCAGCAAATACATATATTGAATATCTTCTATGTTTTTGCAACAATGACTGCATCTACTACATGTATGTTAAAACTATTTTCGTAACTACATTTGAAATACTTCTCAACGTGAGATTAATATTTTTTGAAATATGTAATTTCATAAACACATCCAACCATCTTCACAATAGTTTCACAATCCACATGCATTTAGATTCTCATTTGTATTCCTCTCTCTCCCTCGCAATGGGACTTCGATAAATTCTTAAAAATTTTGCATAAGAAAATTGGCATAACTTTTCGCCTCGTGTCTATGCAGATTTCTATCGAACATGTTGTGATAACAACGTCACAAATCTAACAATGAAACATGTCGAAGGCAAAAGTTCACAAGGTTCCGCAAACAAAAAAAGCAGAAAACGGAAAGGAAGCTACGTTGGCAGATGTGTCAAACAAAATGCAAATAAAGAGATGTGTCGTAGATTTAGATATCGTGAAAAATATTTGTGAACACATCAAGGTGGTGGTACAAACATTACTCGCAAGCAAATCACACACACAAAGGATGTGAAAAATGAAGATGCGTGTCGACTAGTGAGGGTGTGTATGTGTATGAAGGCTAAACTGGGTCGCTATTGCCCTTGTTGCCTTGTCGTGTCAACTTACTATCGAACTATTATTCGTTTGAAAAGATGCGTGTTTGAGTTGATTGAACTTCCGTAATGGAATAATGTTTGAAAAATCCAATCTATCAAGTTCATATGTGATGTTAGGTAATATCATAAACATTTATTGAACTAATGTGATAAAAAGTAATACGAGGGCTGCCTTTTATATTTTGGGATTAGGGAACAAAAACAAATATTAATCAGCGAAAACCGTTTTATTGTTTTGACGTTCAAATGTTCATGCAATAAAGAATGTATGCTTCTCCCGCTTATGTCTAAGTTTGTCTCAATCAGACGATCTTGCAATACCAGTTGACACAGCATCAATGTTTTCCGGAAGAATAAATGATTTTTGACGACCTTCACGAAATTCGTCTTGGAGTGAACTTCGACCTCGATTGAATTCACCACAACATCGATAAACACTGGTCCTTGACGAAGTTTGTTAATCACGCTCACTCACGCTGTAGTCATGAGCGTGACTCACGACTCAAGCACGAATCACGAAAATTTTCGTGAGTCACGACAATTTCGTGTCACGTGCACACCTCTACTAAGAGGTACTTCAATTCTCTATATAAACAAAATTTTGACAAAATTTTCTATAGAAATAAGATTTTGATTAAAATTCCTATAGAAATAAAATTTTGAGAAAATTTTCAATAGAAATAAAATTTTAAGAAAATTTCCATACAACTAAAATTTTGAGAAAATATTATACAGAAAAAAATTTAATAAAATTTTCTACAGAAATAAAATTTTGAGACATTTTTTTATAAAAAATAAAATTTTAAGACAATTTTCTATAGAAATAAAATTTTGCCAAAAATTTGATGAGGAATGTGGTAATTCCGAAACGTGCGTCCATCCAACCATCTTGCAGTCTATAGGGCTTTGCCCAAATAAATTTGACAAACATTCATTTCCTCTGTTGGTCGCTTTTCCAAATCCGAATTGCCGGGCCTCACGCTTGACACCTGCCATCAGATTTTGTACAGCCACCTTGACCACCTTCTTTGAAAGCCAGTTTGCCTTGAACTGCTGCTCGTCCTTAGCAGTTTTTTGGTCTTCTTTAGGTTCCGCTTGACAATAGTCCAGTATTTCTCAATTGGGCGGAGCTCTGGCGTGTTGGGAGGGATTTTGTCCTTGGGAACCATCTGCACGTTGTTGTCGGCGTACCACTCCATGACGTTTTTACCGTAATGGCAAGATGCCAAATCCGGCCAAAACAGTACGGAACAACCGTGTTTCTTCAGGAAAGGCAGCAGACGTTTATTCAAACACTCTTTCACGTAAATTTCTTGGTTGACAGTCCCGGAAGCTATGAAAATGCTGCTTTTCAAGCCACAGGTACAGATGGCTTGCCAAACCAGATATTTCTTTGCGAACTTTGACAGTTTTATGTGCTTGAAAATATCTGCTACCTTTCCCCTTCCTTTTGCCGTATAAAACTCCTGTCCCGGAAGCTGCTTGTAGTCGGATTTGACGTAGGTTTCGCCGTCCATTACCTCGCAGTCAAACTTCGTCAGCATCGTCGCGTACAGCCTCCGGGATCGCGATTTGGCCGTCGTATTTTGTTTATCATCGCGATTTGGAGTCACTACCTTCTTGTAAGTCGATAGTCCGGCTCGTTTTTTGGCTCGATGCACGGTTGCAGACGATACACCCAGCTTATTTGCGGCATCTCGGAGAGAGAGGTTAGGGTTTCGCTTGAAACTACCGGCAACTCTCTTTGTCGTCTCAGCGGCTTCTGGTTTTCGATTTCCCCCTATCCAGACTTCCTGGCTGTCGACAAACGTTTCCCAAACACTTTAGTTACATTTGTAACGGTTGATTTGGCAACTTTTAGCGATTTTGCCAGCTTTACGTGCGAGTAGCTCGGATTTTTGCGATGCGCGACCAAATTTTGATACGCTGCCCTTCTTGCTTGGACGGCATTTTGACAACTGAAGAGTGAATTCCAAAATCAAAATAGGAGTTTCTACATACACACACCTTCAAAACGAGGGGTGTTCAGGTTTTTTTAAATGCAAAATTGAAAGAAATACGTCAAGTTTATATTGACCAAATTTTGGCCGTATCACCCTTTAGTATATGATCTCTAACAACCGTGCCAGAATTGGTCCATATCGCTCCATAATTATATATATCCCCCATATAAACCATTCTCCAGACTTGACCTCCAGAGCCTCTTGGAGGAGCAAAATTCATCCAATCCGGTTCACATGTGGAACGTGGTGTTAGTATGTGGTCTCTAATATCCATGCAAAAATTGGTTCATATCAGTCCATAATTATATATATCCCCCATATAAACCATTCTCCAGACTTGACCTCCAGATCCTCTTAAAGGAGAAAAATTCATCCGATCCGATGTTCAAATTTGGAACGTGGTGTTAGTATATGGCCGCTAACAACCATACCAAAATTGGTCCATATCGGTCTATAGTTACATATAGCCGATCTCCAATCACACAAAAATTGGTCCATATCGGTTCATAATCATGGTTGCCACTCGAGCCAAAAATAATCTACCAAAATTTTATTTCTATAGAAAATTTTGTCAAAATTTTATTTCTATAAAAAAATTTGTTAAAATTTTATTTCTATAGAAAATTTTGTTAAAATTTCATTTCTATTGAAAATTTTGTTAAAATTTCATTTCTATAGAAAATTTTGTCAAAACTTTATTTCCAGATCCTCTTAAAGGAGAAAAATTCATCCGATCCGATGTTCAAATTTGGAACGTGGTGTTAGTATATGGCCGCTAACAACCATATCAAAATTGGTCCATATCGTTCTACAGTTATATATAGCCGATCTCCAATCACACAAAAATTGGTCCATATCGGTTTATAATCATGGTTGCCACTCGAGCCAAAAATAATCTACCAAAATGTTATTTCTTTAGAAAATTTTGTCAAATTTTTATTTCTATAAAAAATGTTGTCAAAATTTTTTTTCTATAGAAAATTTTGTTAAAATTTCATTTCTATAGAAAATTTTATTAAAACTTTATTTCCAGATCTTCTTGAAGGAGCAAAATTCATCCGATCCGGTTCAAATTTGGAACGTGGTGTTAGTATATGGCCGCTAACAACCATACCAAAATTGGTCCATATCGGTCTATAGTTATATATAGCTGATCTCCAATCACACAAAACTTGCTCCATATCGGTTCATATTCATGGTAGCCACTCGAGCCAAATATAATCTACCAATATAGAAAATTTTACTATAGAAAATTTTGTCAAAATTTTATTTGTATAAAAAATGTTGTCAAAATTTTATTTATATAGAAAATTTTGTTAAAATTTTATTTCTATAGAAAATTTTGTTAAAATTTCATATCTATAGAAAATTTTGTAAAAACTTTATTTCTATAGAAAATTTTGTCAACAATTTATTTGTATAGAAAATTTTGTGAAAATTTTATTTCTATATAAAATTTTTCTAAAATTTTATTTCTATAGAAAATTTTGTCATACTGAATTATTTACGTATTTAATCGATCTTTTTTGATTTAATATATACCACGTATGGACTTACATACAATTTAGAAGACGGTGTTAGGAGGTTTTAAGATACCTTGCCATCGGCAAGCGTTACCGCAACTTAAGTAATTGTGGATGGCAGTGTTTAGAAGAAGTTTCTACGCAATCCATGGTGGAGGGTACATAAGCTTCGGCCTGACCGAACTTACGGCCGTATATACTTGTTTTTAATTGAAATGTCTTCAATCACAGAAATGATAGTATCAATTAAAAAATTAATTGAAAGTCAATTAAAAATCTAATTGGTCCAATTAAAAATTAATTGCTCCAATTAAAAATTAATTGATACTATTAATTTTTCTGATTGATATTTACCATTAAAAAATTTGTGGAATCAATTAAATTTTTATTTGAATATTTTTTAAAACTCCGGAAAATTTTCGTGAATTTTTTTTCTGTGCCGGATTTATTCCCACCCTTCCCACGTTCTCCACCTTAGCTCTCTACGAACGTAATATTTGCATGCAATAAATTTCACTTCTAAACGAAGTTAATGCCAAATTGTTTGTTTAAAATTCAACACCCATTATAAATTCACTAGCAACACAAAACAGCTGGCTGTCGAAAATGGCTTTTAATGCCAACTTCCGCTCAAAAAGGGTCATGAACTTTGTAAGAACAAACATAAATCTTATTAATAATATTATAAAAGCATAAATTGTGTTATAATTACAATTGGTATTGGTAAATTACTTGATGTACCCCCCACTCATATATCTTGGAAAATTTATGAAAGGTAAACATCTGCAAAATTTTAGCCATAACATTAAATTCAAAGTTTTCTCCAACACGGACCTGACTAAGCTGGTTCATTAAATTTTAAGGGGAGAACAAAGGAGAACCTTCAACCCTATTCGATGGCCTTCAATTGTCCTGCTTTAAGTATAATTCGATTTACTTTTGCCAACTTTAAATCGAGTCAATGTTATCAAGAGCTTTACTATGAGCTTAGTGATGCTACCCATCGACCGTTTTTAGAACATCCATTATGAAAACTCTATACGAATGTTGGTCTTGACTTATGGGGCATGGGTTGCCACACCTCCCCTAACTTTAAAAGTTTTTCTTTAGTCTAAGCAAAAAAAAAAAACAGAAAAGAAAGGCTGAAAAGAAAATGATTCTTAAACATTGTAATTATTTGAAAAAAAAAAACAAAAGAAAAGTATTTTCCTATTGAAAAACTTTAAACAATAAAATGCATCATTCTACCAAGCTCTTCAGCAATTCACTTGGCCACCAATGGAGTAGTATGTTACACAAAGTCTATAGACCGGTGAAATGTTTGAGTTTTTATTGTAAAGAAATTAAAATGAAATAAAAATCAGACGTGTTAGAAAGAAGTTTGTTTGCTTGTTTCTCTACAAAGGTTGAAAATTGATTTGATGCCCTTGCATTTTTCAGTGATACTACATTTTTCGATATTTGGTCGGGGAGGGGGGGCCTCCCTTTTGCCCTACTTTTTACAGTGAAAACAAAACTAAAATTCCTCCACTGAAATTCTACGGAAAAATAGGATGAGGTTATGAAATTTATATCAGGTTCCTGATTTTTATACCCTCCACCATAGGATGGGGGTATATTAACTTTGTCATTCCGTTTGTAAGACATCGAAATATTGCTCTAAGACCCCATAAAGTATATATATTCTGGGCGTGGTGAAATTCTGAGTCGATCTGAGCATGTCCGTCCGTCCGTCTGTTGAAATCACGCTAACTTCCGAACGAAACAAGCTATCGACTTGAAACTTGGCACAAGTAGTTGTTATTGATGTAGGTCGGATGGTATTGCAAATGGGCCATATCGGTCCACTTTTACGTATAGCCCCTATATAAACGGACCCCCAAATTTGGTTTGCGATTGCTCTAAGAGAAGCAAATTTCATCCGATCCGGCTGAAATTTGGTACATGGTGTTAGTATATGGTCCCTAACAACCATGCATAAATTGGTCCATATCGGTCCACTTTTACGTATAGCCCCCATATAAACGGACCCCCAAATTTGGATTGCGATTGCTCTAAGAGAAGCAAATTTCATCCGATCCAGCTGAAATTTGGTACATGGTGTTAGTATATTGTCTCTAACAACCATGCAAAAATTGGTCCACATCGGCCCATAATTATATATAGCCCCCATATAAACCGATCCCCAGATTTGGCTTGTGGAGCCTCAAAGAGAAGCAAATTTCATCCGATACGGCTGAAATTTGGTACATGGTATTAGTATATGGTCTCTAACAACCATGCAAAAATTGGTCCATATCGGTCATTACTATATATAGCCGCCATATAAACCGATCCCCAGATTTGAACTCCGGAGCCTTTTAGAGGAGCACAATTCATCCGATCCGGTTGAAATTTGGTACGTAGTGTTAGTATATGGTCTCTAACAACCATGCAAAAATTGGTCCATATCGGTCCATAATTATATATAGCCCCCATGTAAACCGATTCCCAGATTTCGTTTGCAGATCCTCTAAAAGAAGCAAATTTCATCCGATCCGGCTGAAATTTGGTACATGGCATTAGTATATAGTCTCTAAGAACCATTCAAAAATTGGTACATATCAGTCCATAATTATATATAGCCCCTATATAAACCGATCCCCAGATTTAAACTTCGGAGCCACTTGGACGAGCAAAATTCATCCGATCCGGTTGAAATTTGCAACGTGGTGTTAATATATAGCCGATAAAAACCAGGCAAAAATTGGTCCATATCGGTCTATAGTTATATATAGCCGATCCCCAGTCACACAAAAATTGGTCCGTATCGGCTCATAATCATGCTTGCCACTCGAGCAAAAATAATCTAGCAAAATGTTATTTCTATAGAAAACTTTGTCAAAATTTTATTTCTATAGGAAATTTTGTCGAAATTTTATTCCTATAGAAAATTTTGTCAAAATTTATTTCTATAGAAAATTTTGGCAAAATTTTATTTCTGTAGAAGATGTTGTCAAAATTTTAATCCTATAGAGAATGTTGTCAAAATTTTAAATCTTTTGAAAATTTTGTAAAAATTTTTTTTCTATAGAAAATTTTGTCAAAATGTTATTTCTATAGAAAATTTTGTTAAAATCGTATTTCTATAGAAAATTTTGTCCAAATTTTACTTCTATAGAAAATTTTGTCAAGATTTTATTTTGTCAAAATTTTATTTCTATAGAAAATTTTGTCAAACTTAATTATATACGTATTTATTTACTTATTTGGACTACGTGGTCTATATTACGGTGTTAGGAAGTTTTAAGATACCTTGTCGTCGGCAAAAGTTACCGCAACCCAAGTAATTCGATTGTGGATGACAGTCTTCAGTAGTAGAAGTTTCTACGCAATCCATGGTGGAGGGTACATAAGCTTCGGCCTGGCCGAACTTACGGCCCTATATACGTGTTTAATATTTGGTCGGGGAAAAATAAAAGGGAATAGGAGATATCCGCTTCTCCTTAAGTACATATGTTACAGAGAAACAATTAAACTCTTTTCTTGAAATTTACAAAGGCAGTACACTAATAGAAAAAAATACGTCCCAAAGTCGTTCACAAAAAATCAAAACAGAATGTTCACAATTTCATCCACGGGCGTTCACGATTTCATGAACGGCTTTTGTTTTTCTTTGGCCATGAAAAGTCTTAAAATAATCGTTAGATGTTATTGTGGCAACTCCCTCGGTGGTACAATGTGCTAAGGCGACTGTCAACGCCAGTGGTGCAGAAAACACAGGTTCGAGTCACGCTAGCGGAAGTCACGCTATTGAAATAAACTTTGTCGATTTACGTGGAATTTATAGGGACCGTTGGGTAGTTTGTGAAATAAGGTACATGATTTTCGGATATCTAGTCGGGTGGAGCGAATTTTTGAAAATTGAAAGTAGAGGGTTGTCCGAAAATGGGAACTCGGTACATAATTTTATGATTTTTGCTCAGCCTGAGTTGACGTTGAGGAGAAGGATACCTTTCTTAGACAAACCACTCTTAAAAGTCGCAGGAAATGTAGAAGATTCTCCAACGACTAAAATACAGAACATAATTTAATGAAATTGGTGGAAAGGGAACAACTTCCCCCCGACGTTCGTAAAGACTGACCATTTTACATCTGCGTATTCGCCGTATATCTACCTAAAAATCAGTGTTATTTAAGACCTAAGATAAAAAAGAATATACGGCCGTAAGTTCGGCCAGGCCGTATCTTGTGTACCCTCCACCATGGATTGCGTAGAATCTTCTACGAAAGACTGTCATCCACGATCGAATTACTTGTGTCTTAAAACTCTTAACATGGTTTTCTAAATAGGGATTTAGCCCATACGTGGTAGAGAGCCAGAATTGAAATATGGGGTCGCTTATATGGGGGCTAAAGGGTGATACGGTCAAAATTTGGTCAATATAAACTTGACGTATTTCTTTCAATTTTGCATTTAAAAAACCTGAACACCCCTCGTTTTGAAGGTGTGTGTGTGTGTAGAATGTTGCTCCTATTTTGATTTTGGAATTCACCCTTCAGTTGTCAAAATGCCGTCCAAGCAAGAAGAGCAGCGTATCAAAATTTTGCTCGCGCATCGCGAAAATCCGAGCTACTCGCACGCAAAGCTGGCAAAATCGCTAAAAGTTGCCAAATCAACCGTTACAAATGTAATTAAAGTGTTTGGGGGACGTTTGTCGACAGCCAGGAAGTCTGGATCGGGGGGAAATCGAAAACCGGAAGCCGCTGAAACGACAAAGAGAGTTGCCGGTAGTTTCAAGCGAAACCCTAACCTCTCTCTCCGAGATGCCGCAAATAAGCTGGGACTATTGACTTACAAGCCGGACTATTGACTTACAAGAAGGTAGTGACTCCAAATCGCGATGATAAACAAAATACGACGGCCAAAGCGCGATCCCGGAGGCTGTACACGACGATGCTGACGAACTTTGACTGCGTGGTAATGGACGACGAAACCTACGTCAAAGCCGACTACAAGCAGCTTCCGGGACAGGAGTTTTATACGCTAAATGGAAGGGGAAAGGTAGCAGATATTTTCAAGCACATAAAACTGTCAAAGTTCGCAAAGAAATATCTGGTTTGGTAAGCCATCTGTACCTGTGGCTTGAAAAGCAGCATTTTCATAGCTTCCCGGGACTGTCAACCAAGAAATTTACGTGAAAGAGTGTTTGAATAAACGTCTGCTGCCTTTCCTGAAGAAACACGGTTGTGCCGTGCTGTTTTGGCCGGAATTGGCATCTTGCCATGACGGTAATAAGGCCATGGAGTGGTACGCCGCCAACAACGTGCAGGTGGTTCCCGAGGACAAGAACCCTCCCAACACGCCAGAGCTCCGCCCAATTGAGAAATACTGGGCTATTGTCAAGCGGAACCTAAAGAAGCCCAAAAAAACTGTTAAGGACGAGCAGCAGTTCAAGGCAAACTGGCTTTCTGCGGCAAAGAAGGTGGACAAGGTGGCTGTACAAAATCTGATGGCAGGTGTCAAGCGTGAGGCCCGGCAATTCGGATTTGGAAAAGCGAAAGCCTAACTGAATATTTTTCCTGAATTTTATACTAATGGAACATGAAAAAGAAATTTAATTTAATTTTTTAAATAAACGATTTCACCAATTTACACGCGTTTTCCCTTGACCAAATTTTGACCGTATCACCCTTTATATACAATTAAGAACTTGATATGGACCAATTTTTGTGTGATTGGGGATCGATTTATCTGAGGGCTACATATAACTATATACCGATATGGACCTAGTTAGGCATAGTTGTTAACGTCCATACACAAGCACAACGTACCAAATTTCAACTGACTCGGATGAAATTTGATCCTCCATGAGGCTCTAAAACCAAATCTCTGGATCGGTTTATATGGGGCCATATATGATTATGGACTGATATGGACCATTTTTGGCATGACTGTTAAATATCATATACTACCACCACGTACCACATTTCAACCAGATCGGATGAATTTTGCTTCCCCAAAAGGCACCGGAGGTCAAATCTGGGGATCGGTTTATATGGGGGCTATATATAATTATGGACTGATATGAACCAATTCCGGCATGGTTGTTGGATACCATATACTAACATCACGTACCAAATTTCAAGCGAATCGGATGAATTTTGCTCTTCTAATGGGCTTCGGAGGTTAAATCTGGGGATCGGTTTATATGGGGGCTATATATAATTATGGACCGATTTCGACCAATTTTTGCATGGGTTTTTGAGGTCATATATTAGCACCACGTACCAAATTTCAAGTGAATCAGATGAATTTTAGTCTTCCAAGAGGCTCCGGAGGTCAAATCTGGTGATCGGTTTATATGGGGGCTATATATAATTATGGACCGATGGGGACTATTTTTTGCATGGTCATTAGAGACCATATAATAACACCATAACCAAATTTCAGCTGGATCGGATGAAATTTGCTTCTCTTAGAGGCTCCGCAAGCCAAAATGAGGGATCGGTTTATATGGGGGCTATATGTAATTATTGACCAAGGTGGACCAATTTTTGCATAGTTGTTAGAGACCATATACTTACACCACATACCACATTTCAGCCGGATCGGATGAAATTTGCTTCTCTTAGAGGCTCCGCAAGCCAAATCGAGGGATCGGTTTATATGGGGGCTATATAAAATTATGGACCAATGTGTTCCAAATTTTGCATGGTTGTTGGAGATCATATGCTGACACTTTGTACCAAATTTCAGCCGGATAGGATGAAATTTGCTTCTCTTAGAGTCCCCGTAAGCCAAATTTGGGGGTCCGTTTATATGGGGGCTATACGTAAAAGTGGACCGTTATGGTCCATTTGCAATACCATCCGACCTACATCAATAACAACTACTTGTGCCAAGTTTCAAGTCGATAGCTTGTTTCGTTCGGAAGTTAGCGTGATTTCAACAGACGGACGGACGGACATGCTTAGATCGACTCAGAATTTCACCACGACCCAGAATATATATATATATATATATACTTTATGGGGTCTAAGAGCAATATTTCGATGTGTTACAAACGGAATGACAAAGTTTATATACCGCCATCCTATGATGGATTGTATAAAAATAACAGGCAACAGTGCCTGATGTAACAAAAAATTGTATTTACACTCAGAGAAACAAAAACCGTTAAAATTGTATTATCTACAATTTCGTTTCGGAGCATGATTTCCATTTTAATTTTTGCATATCACAGGTTGGCTGATAAGTCCCCGGTCTAACAAAGAAAAACGCATTTTTTTGTCAAAATTCGTTGTTATTTTTCAACATAGTTCCCTTCAAGAGCGATACAACCATTGTAACGACCTTCCAATTTTTTGATACCATTTTGGTAGTACTCCTTCGGTTTTGCCTCAAAATAGGCCTCAGTTTCGGCGATCACCATCCAAATTTTTTCCCTGCGAGGATCCTTTTGAGGTCTGAGAACAAGAAAAAGTCGATGGGGGCCAGAACTGGAAAATACGGTGGGTGGGGAAGCAATTCGAAGCCCAATTCATGAATTTTTGCCATCGTTCTCAATGACTTGTGGCACGGTGCGTTGTCTTGGTGGAACAACACTTTTTTCTTCTTCATATGGGGCCGTTTTGCCGCTATTCGACCTTCAAACGCTCCAATAATGCCATATAATAGTCACTGTTGATGGTTTTCCCTTCTCAAGATAATCGATAAAAATGATTCCATGTGCATCCCAAAAAACAGAGGCCATTACTCTGCCAGCGGACTTTTGAGTCTTTCCACGCTTCGGAGACGTTTCACCGGTCACTGTCCACTCAGCCGACTGTCGATTGGACTCAGGAGTGTAGTGATGGAGCCATGTTTCATCCATTGTCACATATCGACGGAAAAACTCGGGTGTATTACGAGTTAACAGCTGCAAACACCGCTCAGAATCATCAACACGTCGTTGTTTTTGGTCAAATGTGAACTTGGGCGGCACCCATTTTGCGCAGTGGTTCCGCATATCGAAATATTGATGAATGATATGACCAACACGTTCCTTTGATATCTTTAAGGCCTCTGCTATCTCGACCAACTTCATTTTACAGTAATTCAAAATCATTTTGTGGATTTTTTTGATGTTTTCGTCGATAACCACCTCATCCGGGCGTCCACTGCGTTCACCGTCCTCCGTCCTCCATTTCACCACGCTTGAATTTTGCATACCAATCAATTATTGTTGATTTCCCTGGGGTAGAGTCCGGAAACTCATTATCAAGCCAAGTTTTTGCTTCCACCGTATTTTTCCCCTTCAGAAAACAGTATTTTATCAAAACACGAAATTCCTGTTTTCCATTTTTTTTCACAATAACAAAAGTTGCTTCACAAAAGACGCTCTATCTCATGAAACTAATTGACTTACAGACGTCAAATTTTGACAAGAATCATTTGAAGGTTGGTACTATATAAATGATAATAAATAAAACAATATGCATTTAATACTAGCGACGCCATCTATGTGTCAGACCGGAGACTTATCAGCCAACCTGTTACGAGCTCATATTTTGTATGTATGTATGTATGTATGTTTTTTTTGTTTTTTTTTTTTAACTCTCTCAATGGATTCTGTCAATAGGCAATCTCTTGTTTTTGCCTATATTTGTTTGAACAATTGTATACGTATGCGTTTGTTTAAATTATCAAAATAACGGTAGCATGAAAATTCAATTGTTATAAAAAGACAGGTGGCACATGACTAGTTTTCTCGATTGCCACTGTCATGGATTCCAATTAGAATGAGGGAGCGACTATGCGATTCAGTTGAAAAAAAAAAACAATTCAAAAATTAATTCTCAACATGTCCCGAATGCCAGCAATAGATTTTGGTCCCTTTTGTTGATATATGTCAACAAAAAAAAAAAAGAAATATTGTTGCTGTTGCTAAACAAACACAATGCCATAGCATACAAAGTAAATGTAACGGAAAGCGACATGCACCGCTCTATATCCTTGCAAATAAATTCACTTGCTATATTTCTGTTTGTGTGCGAGTGAGTGGGAGTCTGTGTGTGTGATTATATGGGACTGTATCATTCTCTAAAAATGGTCCAGCTTAAATTACATTCTATTTAGAGAAAAATCACAATTGTTCTAGTTTTTATGTGATGGCAGAACTTGGATTGTTTACTGACCCCATTCAATGGACATATGGAGGGAAATATCGAGAGACAAACAAATGTATACACTGGACATGTAATTTTAATAAAAAGTAAATACTGTAGAATAGAATACAGTATGTATTCAGAAAAAAATCCAACAATATTCCAAAATTTGGCAGTGAGGGTTCATAGATAAAGGGTGATACGGTCAAAATTTGGTCAAGGGAAAACGCGTGTTAATCGGTGAAATCGTTTATTCAAAAAATCAAATTAAATTTCTTTTTCAAGTTCAATTAGTATAAAATTCAGGAAAAATATTCAGTTAGGCTTTCGCTTTTCCAAATCCGAATTGCCGGGCCTCACGCTTGACACCTGCCATCAGATTTTGTACAGCCACCTTGTCCACCTTCTTCGCCGCAGAAAGCCAGTTTGCCTTGAACTGCTGCTCGTCCTTAGCAGTTTTTTTTTAGTCTTCTTTAGGTTCCGCTTGACAATAGCCCAGTATTTCTCAATTGAGCGGAGCTCTGGCGTGTTGGGAGGCAAGGCCGTAGCCAGGATTTTAATTAGGGAGGGGGGTTCAACTTAAAAAAAATATTCATATAATCTCATTTATACAATATTTTTATAATATTAAATTGAGCCGACGGGCTTTTTAGGCAGCAAATAAATCAATGACTTCTTCAGTCGGCACATTTATTCGGCGATGAACCGACATTAATGCCAATTCATTGAGTCTACTCTCGCTAGTCGAATTTCTAAGATACGTCTTTAATCTCTTCATTGTTGAAAAGCACGTAGTAACTGCAGGGATGGAAAATGCAGTACTATAGTACTTTTTTCAATACTTTTTCACCCAGGTCAGTACAGTAGTACCCCCGCGGATGATTTAGTACCATTTGTGTAGGCATTTTTGAGTCGATATCAGATTTATGGTACAATAGCTTTAACAAAATAGTTTAATATTTTGAGAAAGTCTTTATCAACCTTATTTGCTAATAGTCTTTTACAAATATGGCAAAGCAGACATGTTCATGTGGGAAGAAAATCTTTTGTAAAAGACATAGTCAAAAATAGGATTTTATTGAACTTCAAGAATGTTTTATTTGGAAAAGAATGCGATTCTATATTATCGATTTTTTATTTCGGTAGAAAATGTTGTCAAAATTTTATTTCTATATAGAATTTTTGCAAAATTTTATTTTTATAGAAAATTTTGTAAAAATTTTATTTCAATTGAAAATTTTGTAAAAATTTTATTTCTATAGGAAATTTTTGCAAAATTTTATTTCTATAAAAAAAATTTTGCTACATTTTTTTCTACAGAATTTTTTTTTGCAAAATTTTATTTCTATAGAAAATTTTTGCAAAATTTTATTTATATAGAAAATTTTTGCAAAATTTTATTTATATAGAAAATTTTGTCAAAATATTATTTTCTTTAAAATCCAGTCTCTTGACAATAATCTTCCAGTGAAATTTTTGTTGAAATTTAGTAAAAAGTACCTTTCCGCTCAAAAAATACCTTTTTGTACTTTCTTAAAAATTGTATTTTCCATCCCTGAGTAACTGGCAAAGTGACCAAAATTTTAAAAGAATATGCACGTTTGGAAATATCTCTTTATTGCACTCTCCAAGTGCTTCCATCGCTGAATTAGGCAGGTTCTTTTCGCAGGTTTTGCGCCATTTCATTTACACATGTGTGTTTGGCTGTTTCGCGAGTCATGTTCACAAAAAGAACAACAAACACACATAAAAAGCACAAAGACATTTTCCAAAAATGAAATTTGTGGTGCAAGAGCAAAAACAATTTGTTTTTTACGACCGTCGTTTGACGGGCTTTTCAACCAGTATTCTATGATTTGTGCAAGTTTTATAGGTAAGCGTTTTTCGAAACAAAACCTCCAGCTTTTCTTCAACATCTTCGATAAGATTTTTCTATGCAGCTAAAAATATATGTTTATTTATATAAAAATATTCATTCATTTCGGGGGGGGTTTGATCCCCCTCATCCCCCCCCTGAATACGGCCTTGTTGGGAGGGTTCTTGTCCTTGGGAACCACCTGCACGTTGTTGGCGGCGTACCACTCCATGGCCTTTTTACCGTAATGGCAAGATGCCAAATCCGGCCAAAACAGTACGGAACAACCGTGTTTCTTCAGGAAAGGCAGCAGACGTTTATTCAAACACTCTTTCACGTAAATTTCTTGGTTGACAGTCCCGGAAGCTATGAAAATGCTGCTTTTCAAGCCACAGGCACAGATGGCTTGCCAAACCAGATATTTCTTTGCGAACATTGACAGTTTTATGTGCTTGAAAATATCTGCTACCTTTCCCCTTCCTTTTGCCGTATAAAACTCTTGTCCCGGAAGCTGCTTGTAGTCGGCTTTGACGTAGGTTTCGTCGTCCATTACCACGCAGTCAAACTTCGTCAGCATCGTCGTGTACAGCCTCCGGGATCGCGCTTTTGTTTATCATCGCGATTTGGAGTCACTACCTTCTTGTAAGTCGATAGTCCGGCTCGTTTTTTGGCTCGATGCACGGTTGTAGACGATACACCCAGCTTATTTGCGGCATCTCGGAGAGAGAGGTTAGGGTTTCGCTTGAAACTACCGGCAACTCTCTTTGTCGTCTCAGCGGCTTCCGGTTTTCGATTTCCCCCCGATCCAGACTTCCTGGCTGTCGACAAACGTTCCCCAAACACTTTAATTACATTTGTAACGGTTGATTTGGCAACTTTTAGCGATTTTGCCAGCTTTGCGTGCGAGTAGCTCGGATTTTCGCGATGCGTGAGCAAATTTTTGATACGCTGCTCTTCTTGCTTGGACGGCATTTTGACAACTGAAGAGTGAATTCCAAAATCAAAATAGGAGCAACATTCTACACACACAAACCTTCAAAATGAGGGGTGTTCAGGTTTTTTAAATGCAAAATTGAAAGAAATACGTTAAGTTTATATTGACCAAATTTTGACCGTATCACCCTTTACATAAAATTCGGCCTGGACGAACTTACGGCCCTATATACTTGTTTTTTCTTTTTTTTCACAGAAGGTGTTTTTTATTTTCATCCACTTGCCTGACATAAGCTCATGATTGGTGACTATTTATATGTACTAAAATTGTAGTTATTATGACTTTCTCAAAATTGCAGTTATTTCAATTGTGGGAGTATGGGAGTTTACTAGGCTGTAACGTGACATCCATTTCACTATTTAACCACATAAACATAAAAGAGTTGGGATAAATACAATATATAGACTAGTTGAATATTCCACACACACACCCACATACAAATATACCCAGTTGGATATTACAGTCCTTATGTCTGGGAGTTCTCGCAAGCATTTTCGATACTTTGTCTTCACAAAGAAACAACGAGTTTGGAACATTTTTATACAAAAGTCACGTTTTCTTCGCGTAATTTACGTTAGCGAAACAGTTGTTGATTTTTTATTTTCACCGTTTCGTTCGTTGCCAAAATTTCATATTTTTTTTTTTTTTGAAGGCAGGATTTAAAATTTAATGTTGTTGATAGTGGATAGCTTACGTTTCCAACGATAAGAAGTTAGTAGTACATAGAATTTTTTAAAATAAGGAAAATAAATTATTTGTTCTAAAGAAGGCGAAGTTTGTTCCTTCGGAAGGAAAGATCATGGCCATCGTTTTCCGAAATTCAAAATGAGTGATCCCCTTAGGGAGTACTTAGGGAAGAGTAAAACAGTTATAGGATTATTTTATGCCTAGCTTGTTGGATATATTCTACGCTGATTTAAAGTAACACGACCCACCTCCTTATGGCAAACACCATAAGCATTTTTATACCCTCCGCCATAAGATGGGGGTATATTAACTTTGTCATTCCGTTTGTAACACATGGAAATATTGCTCTAAGACCCCATAAAGTATATATATTCTGGGTCGTGGTGAAATTCTGAGTCGATCTGAGCATGTCCATCCGTCCGTCCGTCTGTTGAAATCACGCTAACTTCCGAACGAAACAAGCTATCCACTTGAAACTTGGCACAAGTAGTTGTTATTGATGTAGGTCGGATGGTATTGCACATGGGCCATATCGGTCCTCTTTTACGTATAGCCCCCATATAAACGGACCCCCAAATTTGGTTTCAGACCCTCTAAGAGAAGCAAATTTCATCCGATCCGGCTGAAATTTGGTACATGGTGTTAGTATATGGTCTCTAACAACCATGCAAAAATTGGACTGTAATTATATATAGCCCCCATATAAACCCATCCCCAGATTTGGCTTTCGGAGCCTCTAAGAGAAGCAAATTTCATCCGATCCGGCTGAAATTTGGTACATGGTGTAAGTATATGGTCTTTAACAACCATGCAAAAATTAGTCCACATCGGTCCATATTTATATATAGCCCCCATATAAACCGATCCCCAGATTTGGCTTTCAGACCCTCTAAGAGAAGCAAATTTCATCCGATCTGGCTGAAATTTGGTACATGGTATTAATATATGCAGCGTTGCCAGAATTGTTTCACCAAAAACCGCTAGATTTGCCCAAAAAAATAGCTAAAAAATGCTAAAAAATAGCTAGAAAAAAAGCTAAATTTTTTTGTATCAAAAGTCACATATTTGATTGAAATTTAACAAATTTAAAGGCTTTATTTCACTTACAATGCATATTATTTTCATTTTAATTCCACTTCTGTGAGACTGTAACAATATCTAAGGCATATTAGCTCTGTTTGCGTATTCGATACATTTTGATTACTATCACAATTTTTTTAATGGAAGTCCTTCGTTTTGTGGGAGCTACCTTCCCAATACCTCTATTTTATTTACTTGTTATTTTAAAATATTAAATGATCTAAGCATGCTTTGGATTTGGTAAAAAAATGATTTGTCATTTTTTTAAATAAAATTTTAGTTTGGATTTGAAATTGTGAAAAATTCGAAATACATTACATTTATTTAAATTGTAGAAAATACCTATAGTTTACATTTCCCAGTAAAAACATTTTCCTTTTCTTCATGAGCTATCAAAGTGCTTTAAAAACGTGCTAACGCCCACTTAAATTTCCAAATTCAGACTCGACTTCAAGTAGAAATTATTGTATATATACGTTTTTAAAATAAAGTGTTGAAAAACATCTTCTATTATTGAACGCTTTTTTGGTTTGTGGTTAAGATGCAAAAACTCCTCACATTTAAATACTATTTCATTAATTCTTCCTTCTTTCATGAAAACATACCCATTTTTAAGTTGAATCACTTAATTATAAGGACAAAACGACTTTGTCGTCTTTTGGACAAGGAAAACAGTTTATATTAAAAGAAATTCACAAATGCTATTATAACCAAAATTAGCGTTCGTATTTTAAGGAGACGACAATATTTTTTCAGTGCACAAAGCTATTCACATCTACTATTTTAATTTAGTAATATCGTAATAACTTTAGAATATTATAATAACATAAAAAGGCTAAACGAGTCAAATGATAATATTCCCAATAATTTACTGACAGTTTATCTAACAAATTTGTATGGTAATAGTAGATTTAAAGTTTACAATAACTTTTATGTATATAATGAAAAAACTTTACCACAAGGTGTATTTGCTACAAAAATGCCCGCATAATGGCTGGACTCATTATTAATGTTTCAACTGAGCTTTGAAATATGTGGAAACCCTTATACTTGCAGCAAGGCTTAGATAAAAACGCCGATTTATCCATATTTCAATAGAAACATGTCGAAAATAAAAAAGCCAAAAATAGCTAAAAGGGTCATGAAAAAAAGCCAGAAAAAAACCTAAAAGCTAAATGCATTTTTTCCCGCTAAACGTCTTCAAAAAAAGCCAAATCTAGCGGGAAAATAGCTAAATTGGCAACGCTGAATATATGGTCTCTAACAACCATGCAAAATTTGGGTCACATCGTTGTATAATTATATATAGTCCTCATATAAACTGAACCCCCGATTTGGCTTGCGGAGCCTCTAAGAGAAGCAAATTTCATCCGCTCCGGCTGAAATTTGGTACATGGTGTTAGTATATGGTCCATAATTATATATAGCCGCCATATAAACCGTTCCCCAGATTTGATCTCCGGAGCCTCTTGGAGGAGCAAAATTCATCCGATCCGGTTGAAATTTGCAACGTGATGTTAGTATATGGTATCCAACAACCATGCAGGAATTGGTTCATATCAGTCCATAATTATATATAACCCCCATATAAACCGATCCCCAGATTTGACCTCCGGTGCCTTTTGAAGAAGCAAAATTCATCCGATCTGGTTGAAATTTGGTACGTGGTGTTAGTATATGGTCTCTAACAAACATGCAAAAATTGGTCCATATCAGTCCCTATCCCGAGATTTGGTTTTGGAGCCTCTTGGAGGAGCAAATTTCATCCGAGTCAGTTGAAATTTGATACATTGTGCTAGTATATGGCCGTTAACAACCATGCCTAACTAGGTCCATATCGGTCTATAGTTGTATATAGCCCTCAGATAAATCGATCACCAATCACACAAAAATTGGTCCATATCAAGTTCATAATTGTATATAGCCCCCATATAAGCGACCCCCATATTTCAATTCTGGCTCCCTATGTACCGTGTAAAAGTCCATATCGATTCGTAATTATTTGTAGACTTACCTACACATACCTTTTTTGTCTAATATATACCACGTATGGACTAACTCCATTAGCGTAGCTAGACAATTTTCCTAGGGGGGGCTACAGCCCCCCTAGCTAAAATTTATAGACTGAACTTATAGGTTCAATTAATGTTTTATTTCATAAAATTGAATAAAAAATTAGACATCAAAATAACTCGACAAACAATTTATAATAAAGCAACTAAAAGTAGTTCCACACTTTTCCAAGCAAAAAAATTGTGAGTTGTTCTAAAGGAACAACTTTAAAAGTACTTCCAAAAATGTCCTCAATTATTTTAACTACACAGGAAGTTTTTTTACTTCATTTTTTCATATTTTAATGTGTAATTTTTTGTTTTCTTTTTTTTCAAATTGTTTAAAAAAGAGTAAGAATAAATAAATTGGTACAAATTATTCAAATTTTGCCACAAAACTGCTAGATCCATTATAGAAAAATCGATAATTCCAGGAAAAACGTTTCAAACAAGCGTCAGAATGCATTAAAAATCATAAAAACAATATAAAAATTATTTATTTGGGAAAAAATTTTTTAATTCACATTCAAAACACTGAATTCGGATCTCACCTTACGAAGTGATGCAAATTCATTGCAACGGCCGTTGAAACGGTGGAAATTTGTCCTATGACAAGCTCATATTACATTCATTGCTTCTCCGCCAATTTTGCACCACTTCTAGACCCAAAAAGAACATTTTCACTACTTTTTTGGCAACGCTTTTTCGCAGCATTATTAAGATATTAATTTATGAAAGAATAGTTTTAATATCAATTACTATTTTTTTAATTAAATTGACTAAACTAAATCAATCATAAGTTCAACCACAGCTTTATTTCATAAATATCTGACTTCAAACATTGCCATCGGCAACTGCTACCACAACCCAAGTGATTCGATTGTTCATGAAAGTCTTTAGCGGAAATTTTTGCGATTGTATATACTTGTTTAATTTTTATAAAAATTAAAAAACTATTGACATTTATTGAAAAATGGAAAATCATAAACAGAGTTTCAAATTCTGGGGGGGCTACAATTTTTCTGGGGGGGTCTAAGCCCCCTCCCCAGAGGCCTTCCTACGCTTATGACTAACTCACAATTTAGAAAACGATTTAAGATACCGCAACCCAAGTAATTCGATTGTGGATGACAGTCTTTCGTAGAAGTTTCTACGCTATCCATGGTGGAGGATACACACGATTCGGCCTGGCCGAACTTACGGTCATATATACTTGTTTCATTTGCAATGCTTAAGGGGTTTGGTGTAATATCTCCCTTGAGTAGCAAAGGCAACAAGGTAGCGGCCAATATTACGTCATCCGCGCATCGTAATATCGGTATTGGGAAAATTCCTGGATATTATCTCGGATATGTCTTTCCGACTGGACCAGAACTTATTTTCTGTTAATTATGTAATTTTTTATGTTAAATATCCTTGAGATTCCATAGTCCTAATTGATGTCATTATGTTGACATAGGCAACTTAGAAAAGTGTCGACACCAGCGAGGTCAGTGTCACTTGCTATATTTCCTTTATATACACTGAGTAATTACAGGTGTTTTAGATGGACACCACTGCTTTGGTCAGGAAGAGATGTAAAACAATAATGTAAATTTGTAGGTACTCTGAACTCTACACTTTGCCATTGTAACCACAGAGGGGACAATGAAAACTGTTGTGATACAAAAAGTCACGTCAGTGGAATATTAAGTTTCTACCACTATGACAGGTTGAGTTGTGAGCAACATGAAATTGGTAAAAGAACTTTGAAGAAAATTAGTATTGACACATAAGTCAATAATAATTTTGCAAGAAATAAATAAAATACTTTGGTAACTAAATTTTTTTATTGGCCAGTGACTGACCCATCTGAGTAGGTCCGTCTTTTACCATTTTCCGCATTACCATCAGTTCCGGAAAGTGCATATTGTTAAACATTTATATTGTTTAAAATTCCATCGGACTCGGAGATGAGATTAGTGAGATTGTAGATTTTATGAATCGGCAGCAAATCAGGGTCGCTTGTACCGATAGTATACGGAATGGAGGTGAAGGCGAAATATTACACCGTTTCGTGTAGTATAGACCTATCTCGCTTGTGCCAGACACTAGCGACACCTTCATGGAATGTATGCGGCAAGAAGTCAAGTCTGGGGATGCCGAAATGAAGGTATACAATGTGTATATACCCTCGGTTAGTAACTGTGTTCCAGGTTACAGTCCATACATTGTGTTGCTGTTGTGTGCGCATAAACGATTGGTGCTAGGAGACTTCAATGGTCACTATGAACTTTGACACTTTCTCCTAGGTAATGACCAGAGAATGAAGCCGACCCATTTTTGTCGGCGGCGGCTGACACTAAATTTTTGCCTCCGGCGGCGGCGGCTTGACGGCTAAGCCGATAAAAAGTTGTCTATTCGGCGACGCAAAATTATCTATTATAAAATCAATTTGAAGTTTTCCGAATTGTAATGAGATTAGTTGTGCAACCAATCTTACAATCAAATTTATATTTCATTCAAATTTTTTGAGCTAAATTTTTGTAAAACTATTATAGCAACTTGATACTAATTGATTGAAGGTGGAAAGTTCAAAATTTTGGCAAAAACTATAACAAATATTATAGAATTTTTCTGTATAAATCAATATTTTAGATTAATTGGCGGCTAAATTTGAGTCGAGATGAGTCGACATATTCGGCGGCGGCGTCGACTGCTAAAAACGGGTCGGCGACGGCTAAAATCGGCGGCGCGACTCGGCGGCTTCATTCTCTGGTAATGACCAGAGAGGCATAACTTTGAGAGAGCAGATCGATGACTCCACATTTTGCACGGTGAACGAAAATGCTCCCACGAGAATTATAAGTGATTGCCAGACAAATATTAAGAGTAGCTTGACAAATGACGTGTCCCGACAACCCGTCAATTCACTGGGATCAGGCAATCTCTCCATATTTCTCACCATTGATCGACCCTGCAATTTCATAACATCTGACCGCTGGACGTTTATCAACCAAAAGGAAATCAATTAGGAGGGCTTAAGAGAATGCGCCTATCGCCGCTTCAGTGTCACCTTTCCATTTGCCTAAATGGTGTTCTAGGACATCGTCAAAGCAGTAGCTGCTCGCTTCATACACATGTCGATTTGACAAAGTCCAACATCCCAGCTGGACTCGAAGGCGAGCGGGATAAGCAGATTCCCAGGTCTGATAAATGACGTGTCCTGGTATCCAGTCATTTCACTGGGATCAGACCACCGACCCTATTCATGTTGCCCAGAGAATGTTCCGGGACTGCATCAAAACAGTAGGCGATCGCTTTATACACACTGGTCGAGTTGTCCAGATGAGGTCTAATTTCCCAGCAGAAGCAAAAGGGCTCGAAGACGAGCGGATAATCAGATAATTGAATCTACAGATTACTTAGATAGTCCAGGAGCACAAGCGGAACACTGAAACAAAGCTCAGATGATGGTAAGTTGTGGTCTTTAGCACAAGCCCTCTCGATACCCGCTACAAGGGATGATGAGTTCTTATACGCTTTACAGACTATCAGTTATTCCGGACGACAGTGCTCGTGTCGAACATATCCCATATATTGTGCACATATCCCATATATTGTGCACAGTGCTCGTGTCGAACATATCCCATATATTGTGCACATTCCGAAGGCATAATCGATACTGCTGCATATTTATGGGATCGATAACACATTTACCGATTATTTAGTCATCGCCGACAAGTCGTATCGATCCGACACACTGTAAGATTCTTTACAAACACCGACATTCCGTCCGGAATAACTGATAGTCTGTAAAGCGCATCAGTCACCTTTGGCGACATGACGGCGAGATGCGTGACGTTTTTCAACCTACAGTTTATTGAGGATGTCCTGAAGAGACAAATGATGTGTAACCATCATTTCACTACGATCAGAGCACCTTCATTGACCGACCAAACGGTTTTATAACCTCTGAACACCGAGCTTTCATCAACCTAATGAAAGCCAAATTGGAAGGCTGAAGAAAATATACCAACCATCGCTTCAGTAAGTTCCCTCCCATGTTCATGCTGCCCAGAGAATGTTCCGGGACATTGATCAAAGAATCAGGTAATTGAAGCGGACCACATGAAACAAGGCCCAGATGCAGGTAAGTTGTGGCCTTTAGCACATGCCCTCTCGAACCCCGCTACAAGGGATGATGGGTTCTTAGTCACCTTTGGGGACATGACGGTGAGATGCGCGAAGTTTTACAACCTATTGAGCATGGCCTGCACAGATTAATGACTTGTCATGCCAAACCATCATTTCACTACGATCAGACCACCGGTCGCCGGGCTTTTATCAACCCAATAAAAGTCAAATTGGAAGGCTGAAGAAAATATACCAACCGTGATGTCCGGATGTTCCTAGACATCATTAAAGCCATTCGCTTCATACACACTTGTCGAGTTGCCCATGTGAGGCCTAGTTTCCCAGAAGCAGCAGGACTCGAAGAAGAGCGGTGTAAAGGGTGATACGGTCAAAATTTGGTCAAGTGAAAACGCGTGTAAATCGGTGAAATCGTTTATTTAAAAAATCAAATTAAATTTCTTTTTATACCCTCCACCATAGGATGGGGGGTATATTAACTTTGTCATTCCGTTTGTAACACATCGAAATATCGGTCTAAGACCCTATAAAGTATATATATTCTGGGTCGTGGTGAAATTCTGAGTCGATCTGAGCATGTCCGTCCGTCTGTTGAAATCACGCTAACTTCCGAACGAAACAAGCTATCGACTTGAAACTTGGCACAAGTAGTTGTTATTGATGTAGGTCAGATGGTATTGAAAATGGGCCATATCGGTCCACTTTTACTTATAGCCCCCATATAAACGAACCCCCAAATTTAGCTTGCGAGGCCTCTAAGAGAAGCAAATTTCATCCGATCCGGCTGAAATTTGGTACATGGTGTTAGTATATGGTCTCTAACAACCATGCAAAAATTGGTCCACATCGGTCAATAATTATATATAGCCCCCATATAAACTGAGCCCCCGATTTGGCTTGCGAGGCCTTTAAGAGAAGCAAATTTCATCCGATCCGGCTGAAATTTGGTACATGGTGTTAGTATATGGTTTCTAACAACCATGCAAAAGTTGGTCCACATCGGTCCATAATTATATATAGCCCCCATATAAACCGATCACCAGATTTGACCTCCGGAGCCTCTTGGAAGACCAAAATTCATCTGATTCAGTTGAAATTTGGTACGTGGTGTTAATATATGGCCTCAAACTCCCATGTAAAAATTGGTCGGTATCGGTCCATAATTATATATAGGCCCCATATAAACCGATCCCCAGATTTGACCTCCAGAACCCCTTGGAAGAGCAAAATTCTTCCCATTCGGTTGAAATTTGGTACGTGATGTTAGTATATGGTATCCAACAACCATGCAAGAATTGGTTCCTATCAGCCCATAATTATATATAGCTCCCATATAAACCGATCCCCAGATTTGACCTCCGGTGCCTTTTGGAGAAGCAAAATTCATCCGATCTGCTTGAAATTTTGGTACGTGGTGATCGTATATGATATTTAACAACCATGCCAAAAGTGGTCCATATCAGTCCATAATCATATATAGCCCCCATATAAACCGATCCCGAGATTTGGTTTTGGAGCCACTTGGAGGAGAAAATTTCATCCGAGTGAGTTGAAATTTGGTACATTGTGCTAGTATATGGTCGTAAAAACCATGCGTAACTAGGTCCATATCGGTCTATAGTTATATATATCCCTCAGATAAATCGATTTCCAATCACACAAAAAGTGGTCCGTATCAAGTTCATCATTCTATATAGCCCCCATATAAGCGGCCCCCATATTTATATTCTGGCTCTCTACGTACGGTGCAAAAGTCCATGTCGATTCGTAATTATTTGTAGACTTACCTATACATACGTTTTTTTGTCTAATATATACCACGTATGGACTAACTCACAATTTAAAAAACGATTTAAGATACCACAACCCAAGTAATTCGATTGTGGATGACAGTCTTTCGTAGAAGTTTCTACGCAATCCATGGTGGAGGGTACATAAGATTCGGCCTGGCCGAACTTACGACCGTATACACTTGTTCAAGTTCAATTAGTACACGCACAGAAAAACCATGTTTGGGCATGGTTGCCGCATCCATTTAATGCTTATCTAGAGCATGTAATTGCCGCGAAAACCATGTAATTTGTCTTTGTAAAAATAGTTTTCGAGCGGAGAAAAATGGTGGCAATAAGCATTTGAATGGTCCTCAAATACCACAAACATTTTCTATCATTTAAATGATAGAATTTGAGACCATTACATGGTCGGGAATATCATGTACCTGACCATTCAATTTTTTTTACTTTTTTACAGGGAAAAAAGTATTTTTATAGGTAAAGTATAGACATGTCTACAACCATTACATGGCCTAAAGACCATTTACATTTTTTTCGTGACCATTTAATTTTTTAACTGTTTTGCAGCGAAAAGAATTTTATAAAAACATTGAACAGGTACACACGATTTTCATTTTACGCGTCAGTCGTGTGTTGATTGTTTCTTGGAATGGACGAAGAATACGGATTTTTGTGTTTTGTGTTAATTTATTTAAGTGGCACGTGGTTTTATGTGACCACAAAAAAAGGAAAGTGTAATTGAAAAAATGTACCTGTTTTTTGTTCTGCATTTTGCTATATGGTATCATTTATTTTTATTTGCAGTTACATGATGTTTGCGTTTGTACATTTGATGGGCACGATGTAAATATGGAATAATTACTAATTGTTGAAATTGAAATAAAATAGAGTGTGTAAAAATATATGATGTTTGCTTGAACGGCATTATAAATACAAATAAACAATGAATTAGTTTATAAATAAATATTTATTTATTTATTGTTTATTTTAATCATACAGTGAATGTATGATAAAAAAGAAAAAGGAAAAGTAGCATTGGCTTCTAAGGCCATCAGCTATTATAAATAAATAAAAACAAACAAATAAAGTTAATTTTGTGTTTTCTTTTCTCAAGTGGCGTCCTTTTTTCGACGATGAAAAAAGTTTTTTCATAAAGATCAAAACATTTTAGGTTGTGACCATGTTCTTTTAACTAGGAGAAAAACATTTTTAATGAATACCATAACATTTTAAATCGTGACCATTGTCTTTTCATTCAAACAAATTTGTTTTTATCAATCTTATAACATTTTAGATGAGGACAATAATATTTTTCTTAGAACCATGTTCACTGAGCCAACATGGTTGCAGTTTAAAATGTTACATGGTCTCCGGAAAAATAGCTCCTATCATATTATTTTGATCTTCGAATATGATTGTGACAATCATGTTTCTTCTCTGCATGTATAAAATTCAGTAAAATATATTCAGTTAGGCTTTCGCTTTTCCAAATCCGAATTGCCGGGCCTCACGCTTGACACCTGCCATCAGATTTTGTACAGCCACCTTGTCCACCTTCTTCGCCGCAGAAAGCCAGTTTGCCTTGAACTGCTGCTCGTCCTTAGCAGTTTTTTTGGTCTTCTTTAGGTTCCGCTTGACAATAGCCCAGTATTTCTCAATTGGGCGGAGCTCTGGCGTGTTGGGAGGGTTCTTGTTCTTGGGAACCACCTGCACGTTGTTGGTGGCGTACCACTCCATGGCCTTTTTACCGTAATGGCAAGATGCTAAATCCGGCCAAAACAGTACGGAACAACCGTGTTTCTTCAGGAAAGGCAGCAGACGTTTATTCAAACACTCTTTCACGTAAATTTCTTAGTTGACACTCCCGGAAGCTATGAAAATGCTGCTTTTCAAGCCACAGGTACAGATGGCTTGCCAAACCAGATATTTCTTTGCGAACTTTGACAGTTTTATGTGCTTGAAAATATCTGCTACCTTTCCCCTTCCTTTTGCCGTATAAAACCTGTCCCGGAAGCTGCTTGTAGTCGGCTTTGACGTAGGTTTCGTCGTCCATTACTACGCAGTCAAACTTCGTCAGAATCGTCGTGTACAGCCTCCGGTATCGCGCTTCGGCCGTCGTATTTTGTTTATCATCGCGATTTGGAGTCACTACCTTCTTGTAAGTCGATAGTCCGGCTCGTTTTTTGGCTCGATGCACGGTTGTAGACGATACACCCAGCTTATTTGCGGCATCTCGGAGAGAGAGGTTAGGGTTTCGCTTGAAACTACCGGCAACTCTCTTTGTCGTCTCAGCGGCTTCCGAGTTTCGATTTCCCCCCGATCCAGACTTCCTGGCTGTCGACAAACGTTCCCCAAACACTTTAATTACATTTGTAACGGTTGATTTGGCAACTTTTAGCGATTTTGCCAGCTTTGCGTGCGAGTACCTCGGATTTTCGCGATGCTCGAGCAAAATTTTGATACGCTGCTCTTTTTGCTTGGACGGCATTTTGACAACTGAAGAGTGAACTCCAAAATCAAAATAGGAGCAACATTCTACACACACACACCTTCAAAATGAGGGGTGTTCAGGTTTTTTAAATGCAAAATTGTAAGAAATACGTCAAATTTAATTGACCAAATTTTGAACGTATCACCCTTTTAGTACATCGTGCTAACCCTGCTGATCCTAGAATCAGGGAACTGATTCTAGAGATTAGTAAGATAGTCGACGAGAACATGCGGAACACAGGGTTCGAACACCTGAAACAATGTAACTTAGACAAGTAAGTTGTGATCTTTAGTAGAAGCCCTGCCGAATCCCGTTACGAGTGATGATGGGATCAAATTCACCTTTGGCGACTTGACGGTGGTTGATGCGAAGAAACTTTTTAAACGACAGTTTATTGAGCATCCCAAGAGCGAAAAGGAGGGGCATTCGTTGCATTCGCCACTACGAGGGATGATGAGATCTCAGTCAGTGAAATGCGCGAAGATGTCCTGGCAACCCGTCATTTCACTGGGATCAGACGACCTCCATTAACCGAACCCACGATTTCATAACCTCTAAACGACGGATGTTTATCAACAAAAAGAAATCCAACTGGAAAGCTTAAGAGAATACACCAATCACCGCTTTGGTAAGATCTAGTCCCTCTCATATGCTCATGTCGTGCAAAGGGTATTCCTGGACATTATAAATGCAGCAACCATTCGTTTCATACCCGTTGATCAAATTGCCCAGGTGAGGCTCAAGATCCATCCGAATTAGCAGAATTCGCAGACAATTATGATAAGCTTATCTCGTGCTAACCCGGCTGACCCTAGAATCTGGGAAAGCAATCTAAAGATCAGTGAGATAGTCGACGAGCACGAAAGGAAAACATGTAACCTATGCCCAGGCACAAGTAATTTATGGTCCTTAGTAATAGCCCTCTCGAAAAATGGATGACGAAATCTTAGTCGCCTTTGGGATACGTGACAGAGAGCTGTCCTAGTGTTTTCAACTGACAATTTATTAAGCATAACGAGAGTTAAATGGACTGTGACTCGTCGCATTCGCAGTCTCCAACCGCGTAATACCACCCAAGGATCTAGGTAGGGTGTTTTCACTGCTGACGTCCGATAAAGGCTCGAGAATCGTACAGGACAGTCTGCCTTCTCTCCCAAGTAGCCAAGATACTTTAAGCACAAATCCTCCTAAGTATTGTGAAGAATTTTCTGACGGTCAATCACTAACATTGATTCCGTAAAGCTTATAGTACAACAACAGCTTTGCATGCCATTAGCGTATATAGACATAGGACTCAATCAACCTTAGCTGTGTCACAAGACAGTCTCCTTGGTTTTGACCTATTGAAAACATTTGATACAAGCACCACTGCCACACAGTTGGAGGACATCGAAAACACGTTTCTACCGAAAGGAATCAAATGTTAATAACTCAATTGCATTTGCATGTACCTGGAATTTAAATATACAAGATTTCTAGTTTTATATAAAAGAGGAAGTTTCCCAAGGTGGCTGATATTTCCGTCACTGTTCAACCTCCACCTATATTCTATTCCATCCTCTTAAAGTCCCGACCGTCGCACATACATTTTAGTTTTTTTTTTCATCATTTATTAAATTATTTGAACTGAGCTCCGCAGAGGTTTTCAATTTTGCAAACTATTGTACATTCTCAAAAAAAAACAAAAAAAAATGATAATAATATTTTCCGAATACCATTACCACTGCAATTCTAATCGATATGAATCCTATACAGACAAACTAAAAACAAAAACACTGCAATTTTAATCCTCTTGAAATGACGAGGCAGTATTGGCTACAACCGTGCCATAGCACCATTTGTTAATGGCTCCATTCAGGATATCCATTACTTTTTATTTATGTGAGACTTTCATAAAACACTGGCCACGCAAAACATCACTCCCTCCCTCTCGACCTCCAGCCATACTTTGCAATAATAATAAACGATGGTCTTTGTTGCCTTAGGAGAAAGTCGGTAAATTGCAGTTTTGCGTTTAATGTATGACCACAATGTCTTAATTTCCGAATGCCGGTAGATGGATTGTTAACAAAAAGGGAAAAAACGGTCTATGGAGTGCGAAGTAATATACAATACTAATATCTCTGTGTACATTTGAGAACAATGAGAACTGTCACTGAAGACAAAGTAAACATCATCGACATAGAGAGAAAAGAGACAGGGATTCTTTTGTATAAATCTCAATTTTGTAAATCGCATGCGTGAGAATTATAGATAAATGTGGGTTAACAACATTACTAGTAAAAATAAACCGCCAAAAGTTTTATATAGCATGCCATAGTTTTTAAAATGGTTTTTATGTAGCATGGTGAAATTTCACAAAATGGGGTAGCATGCAGGAAATTATAAATTTTTTGTAACTAAAATATCTTTGGAATTTATACAGAACAACATACATATGTCTCATTTTATTTTATTTTTTTTTTTTCTTTTTAGAGTAGAGAAATTTATGTCTAATGCATTTAAATATGTAAAAATGTAAGTTCATTTGTTAGAAGGTTTAAATTCAAAACATTATAAACATTAAAACAAAATAAGTCTTGGCCTATATTTGAAGCGTTTTTATCTTAAATCTAAAGTTTCAATATTTCAGTTAATTTAAGGACAATTTCTTTAAATCAAAAATGTCTCTCTTTATTTTAAGAAAAACTAGCCTTAGTTCAAAGACGTGCGACTTTGACGGAAAAAATTTGTGTCCTAAATTTAATGAAAAAAAAAATGTGGAACAAAGATTATAAACTTTATTTTAATTAAAATTTCATTATTTTAAAGAAATTTGTCTTTAATATTTTGTAAATTTCCCATCCTCCAATCAGCCATCCCTACGCCAAAAGCTCGGTCTCCGTTGAATATAGTGAATTATAAAAAAATTTCCTCAAAATTTTATAAAAAAATTATTTCTGTAAAAAATGTAATTCTATAGACAATTTTTTCAAAGTTTTATATCTATATAAAAATTGTCAAACTTTTATTTCAATAGAAAATTTTGTCAACATTTTATTTCTATAGAAAATTTTGTCAAAATTTTATTTCTATAAAAAACTTTGTCAAACTTTTATTTCTATAGAAAATTTTGTCAAAATTGTATTTCTATAGAAAATTTTGCAATAATTTTATTTCAGTAGAAAATTTTGTCAAAATTTGAGCTCTATAGAGAATTTTGTCAAAATTTTATTTCTATTGAAAATTTTGTTAAAATTTTATTTCTATAGAAAATTTTCTCAAAATTTTATTTCTATAGAAAATGTTCCCACAATTATATTTTTATTGAAAATTTTATTCGCATAGACAATTTTTTTTGGAAATTTTATTCGTATGGAATATTTTTTCAAAATGTAGTTTTTTATAATTCAATAGGAAATTTTGTCAAAATTTTATTTCTATAGAAAATTTTGTCATAATTTTTTTTCTATAGAAGATTTTGTCAAAATTTTATTTCTATAGAACATTTTGTTGAAATTTTATTTCAATAGAAAATTTTGTCAAAATTTGAGCTCTATAGAGAATTTTGTCAAAATTTTATTTCTATAGAAAATTTTCTCAAAATTTTATTTCTATAGAAAATGTTCCCACAATTATATTTGTATTGAATATTTTATTCGCGTAGACAATTTTTTTGGAAATTTTATTCGTATAGAATATTTTTTTAAAAATTTAATTTTTTATATTTCAATAGAAAATTTTGTCAAAATTATATTTCTATAGAAAATTTTGTCAAAATTGTATTTCTATAGAAGATTTTGTCAAAATTTTATTTCTATAGAACATTTTGTCAAAATTTTATTTATATAGAAAATTTTGTGTACATTTTATTTATATAGAAAATTTTGTCAACATTTTATTTCTATAGAAAATTTTGTAAGAATTTTATTTCTATAGGAAATTTTCTCAAAATTTTATTTTTATAGAAAATGTTGTCAAAGTTTTTTTCTCCATAGAAAATTTTCCAAAAGTTTATTTTTATAGAAAAATATTCTATACGCATATACAATTTTATTCGTATAGAATATCTCAAAATATTATTCTTTATATTTCAATAGAAAATGTTGTCAAAATTGTATTTCTATAGAAAATTTTTTTCAAAATTTTATTTCTATAAAAAATCTTGTCAAAATTTTATTTCTATGGCAAATTTTCTCAAAATTTTATTTCTATGGCAAATTTTCTCAAAATTTTATTTCTATAGAAAATTTTCACAAAATTTTATTTCTATAGACAATTTTCTCAAAATTATATTTCTAAAGCGAGTTTTCTCAAAATGTTATTTCTATAGAAAATGTTCTAAAAACTTTATTTCAATGGAAAATTTTCTCAAAATTTTTTGTAAATTTTATTTATTTCTTGGAGAATTAAATTGTATCCGATCCGGTTTAAATTTGGTATGTGTTGTTAGTATACACCTCTCACGGAAAAAGTGATCCCTATCGGTGTAGTCTAGGATAATCCACCGCTGAAAAACTTTTTGGTGTTCGGTCGAAGCAGGAATCGAACTCACGACCTTGTGTATGCAAGGCGGGCATGCTAACCATTGCACCACGGTGGCTCGCAACTGTTACTGCAACCCAAGTAATTCAATTGTGGATGAGAGTCTTCAACAGAACTTTTTACGCAATTCATGGAATGTACACTGAAAAAAAATTTGCCTGGTTTCAAAGATTTTGTATTTACACCAATGATAGTAATATTGATTCCAAGCCAGAGATTTGAAGTGGAGTTTTGAAGTAAGGATACTTTTAACATACAATTCTATTTTAAATTTTAGTTTGTTTTTTTAGTTTTTTTTTTTATTTGATTCTGGTAAACAAATTTTAATGTATTTGTTTTTCCAGCTTTTTTATACCCTCCATCATAGGATGGGGGTATATTAACTTTGTCATTCCGTTTGTAACACATCGAAATATTGCTCTAAGACCCCATAAAGTATATATATTCTGGGTCGTGGTGAAATTCTGAGTAGATCTAAGCATGTCCGTCCGTCCGTCCGTCTGTTGAAATCACGCTAACTTCCGAACGAAACAAGCTATCGACTTGAAACTTGGCACAAGTAGTTGTTATCGATGTAGGTCGGATGGTATTGAAAATGGGCTATATCAGTCCACTTTTACGTATAGCCCCCATATAAAGGGACCCTCAGATTTGGCTTGTGGAGCCTCTAACAGAAGCATATTTCATCCGATCCGGCTGAAATTTGGTACATGGTGTTGGTATATGGTCTCTAACAACCATTCAAAAATTGGTCCACATCGGTCCATAATTATATATAGCCCCCATATAAACCGATCCCCAGATTTGGCTTGCGGAGCCACAAAGAGAAGAAAATTTCATCCGATCCGGCTGAAATTTGGTACATGATGTTGGTATATGGTCTCTAACAACCATGCAAAAATTGGTCCATATCGGTCCTTAATTATATATAGCCCCCATATAACCGATCCCCAGATTTGGCTTGCGGAGCCACAAAGGGAAGAAAATTTCATCCGATCCGGCTGAAATTTGGTACATGGTATTGGTATATGGTATCTAACAACCGTGCAAAAATTGGTCCACATCGGTCGATAATTATATATAGCGCCCATATAAACCGTTCCCCAGATTTGGGTACGGAGCGTCAAAGAGAAGCAAATTTCATCCGATCCGCCTGAAATTTGGTACATGATATTGGTATATGGTCTCTAACAACCTTGCAAAAATTGGTTCACATCGTTTCATAATTATATATAGCCCCCATATAAACCGATCCCCAGATTTGGCTTGCGAAGTCTCCAAGAGAATCAAATTTCATCCAATCCGGTTGTAATTTGTAACATGGTGTTAGTATATGATCTTTAACAACCGTGCCAGAATTGGTCCCTATCGGTCCATAATTATATATAGCCCCCATATAAAACGTTCTCCAGATTTGACCTCCGGAGCCTCTTGGGGGAGCAAAATTCATCCGATCCGGTTTAAGGAACGTGGTGTTAGTATATGGTCGCTAAGATCCATACCAAAATTGGTCCAATCACACAAAAATTGGTCCATATCGGTTCATAATCATGGTTGGCACTAGAGCCAAAAATAATCTACCAAAATTTTATTTATATAGAAAATTTTGTCCAAATTTTATTTCTATAGAAAATTTTGTCAAAATTTTATTTCTAGAGAAAATTTTTTTAAATTTTATTCGGTTCATAATAAAATTTTCATAGTTGTCAAAATTTTATTTCTATAGAAAATTTTGTTCAAATTTTATTCGGTTCATAATCATGGTTGCCACTCGAGCCAAAAATAATCTACCAAGATTTTATTTCTATAGAAAATTTTGTCAAAAGTTTATTTCTATAGAAAATTTTGTTAAAATTTTATTTCTGTAGAAATTTTTGTCAAAATTTTCTTCTGTAGAAAATTTTGTCAACATTTTTATTTCTAAAGAAAATTTTGTGAAAATTTTATTTCTATAGAAAATTTTGTTAAAATTTTATTTCTGTAGAAAATTTTGTCACAATTTTATGTCTACTTTTTTGATTTAATATAAACCACGTATGGATTTACATACAATTTAGAAGATGGTGTTAGGAGGTTTTAAGATACCATGCCATCGGGCGTTACCGCAACTTAAGTAATTCGATTGTGGATGACAGTCTTTCGTAGAAGTTTCTACGCAATCCATGATGGAGGGTACATAAGCTTCGGCCTGGCCGAACTTACGGCCGTATATACTTGTTTCTTTATGTGCTATCAACGTTTTTTTTTAATGTTTTAACGACAACTTACATTTCCAAATTCCTACTCGGCTTCAAGTAGATATTATGGTATGTTTCAAGTAAAACTCGTCCTTAAAAAAAAAGATTGAAAAATGTATCCTATTTTTGTATGCTGTCAAAATGCAACATGTTAACAAATTTAAAGACGGTTCAATTAATTTTGAAGAATTTTCTGAATTATTAAAGCCCACACGGACGAAAAAGACTGTTTTTCATATGTTTGGATGTAAAAATTTTATGTTTGGATGTAAAAATTTTATGTTTAGAACTCAAATTTTTTAACACAATATTTTTAAGTGCAAGCATATAATGTTCATAAAGTAGCATAACATTTTTGGGACATATATATTAATATGTTAGAACATATTATGTTTGGGACATAAAATGTTTGTAAATATAATATGATTAGATGGAAACATATATTAATTTAGAAATAGCCTATAAACATATATGTGTTTAGAAAGAGAGACCTAGAGAATATGCTACAAGTAAAATAATGGAAGTAACCAATTGGCGCCTTGGGGTATATATTACAGAAGCGATTTTTTTTTGAGGGTGCAGTTGAGCTTAGACAAACAAATATTTCTTTCGTGAAAGATACCTTTGTTTTAAGTCGATTTACTTATCTATAGGGACAAAACGAACACATTGAAAAGTTTGTCGTCTTTTGCAAAAGGAAAAAAATCTTTTTATAAGAGAAATGCGTCTTCTGTGCTAAGCGAAATTCGCATTAAATAATTTTGTGATTGATACTATAATATTTTTGTGATTGAAGCAATTTCAATTAAAAACTAATAGGAACAATTAACTTCGCAATTGAATCAAATTTTTTTTTCTGTGTAATCACTTCCCACTACTCATATTGAGATTGGTATTCATGCATCTTAAAACTACAACTACACTACTCACTATTGTTGATAACTCTTTGTCGCATATAATATCCTTGATTTGTCTACGAATAAATTTATTAAATATATTTATGCATTATCAATATAAGAACATTTCACAAAATACCCAAATATGTATGTGTATATAATAAACATGAAATGTTATGCATAATTTCTATAGGAATAATTTAATATAATTTTCTGATTGATTGGCAATTTCAGGTTTACGGGCTGGCACATAGTACGTATTGCCATTCACACGAACACAAGCGAGAGTGTTTGATATTGTTATGCCATGAAAATAGCCCTAAGTAAAATTTAATTACTTTTCACATTTCATAAAATTTCAAAATAATTAATTCCCCAAACTCTCTATATGAACAATAAAACCAATCCAGTTGATTGTTGTGGCACAGAAAGATATTCTCTGATATGTTATGTTAAATAGGACTACAAAGCGATGTGTTAATGAATGTAGGCATGTTGGAAAATTTCATTATAATTTTTTTTTTATTTCTCCCTATCTCTCTCTTTCACTATTTGAATTTTGAAAAATTATAATCATAGTATAAATTTATTAATATTATGCATGAATAATGAAATTAAATTGAAATTTTAAAGCAAACAAGTAAATAGGAATCGTACGAAATCGTATATGAAATTATTCCACCATGGATCATATACAAAAATTTTCTTTTTTTTTAAGAAAAAAGTTTACAACCTTGTTACTAGTGTTGTTGTGGGCATGATACAATGATTATAAGGTAACTTTATTCCGTCAGGTGACTTTGAACGGCTCATCATAATGTCAAAAATATTGTTGACATTTTTAAATTATGTTGTTGGAATTAACGTCTTAAGTTTAAATTGTATTTGAAATTCGGAAATGAAACGGAAAATGCGAAAGTGTTGTCTGTGTAACAAGCGGGTAAATGGTGAAAATGGTCAATTTTTTTCTATACCAAAAAAAAACATTTCTCATGATCAAAACAAACATTTTTGTATTTGTTTATTTACTTTTTACCGACATTTAGTTTGACGTTATGATGAGCTGCTTTTATGTTTTTGTTGTTATTTTTGTTCTACAGAGGCTACCTTACAATCATTGTATCATGGTTGTGGGGTCACAAATTGAAAGTCAACTTCAAACTGCTTTAGGGTAGATGTTTTCTAGGTTCAAACAGGGTTAACATGGATCCTATGTCAGTTTTTGGATTATATTACTCTAGCAAAAAAATTAGAGGTTGCTTCACAAACATTTATTTGTTAGGTACTGTGACGGTAAATGTCTGCAGGACATCGTTTTTACGTCCCCAGATATACAATCCAGTCTTTTGATTCCTTTTTATAATATTCTACGTATACTGAACCATTGTTAAACTAACGCTAAATTAAACTTATTTTTATTTTATAATTATTGGTTGTAGTTAAATGTTATTATCTTTTTCGAAAATTTCCACAGCCCAATGAAACTTTCCTTTTGCTAAGTATCCCTCAAAACTTTTATGAACTAAACGTGGATATATAGTTCAATGACCACACACATAAGTTCAATATGAACTAACGCAAACCGAAAATGTTTGTACACGGACGAAAAAGACTGTTTTTCATATGTTTGGGTGTAAAAATTATATGTTTGGAACTCAAAATTTTTAACACAATATTTTTAAGTGCAAGCATATAATTTTCATAAACTAGCATAACATGTTTGGGGCATATATATTAATATGTTAGAACATATTATGTTTGGGACCTAAAATGTTTGTAAATATAATATGTTTGGATGCAAACATATATTAATTTAGAAATAGCCTATAAACATATATGTATTTAGAGAGATAGACCTAAAGGGTGATACGGTCAAAATTTGGTCAATATAAACTTGACGTATTTCTTTCAATTTTGCATTTAAAAAACCTGAACACCCCTCATTTTTAAGGTGTGTGTGTGTAGAATGTTGCTCCTATTTTGATTTTGGAATTCACTCTTCAGTTGTCAAAATGCCGTCCAAGCAAGAAGAGCAGCGTATCAAAATTTTGCTCGCGCATCGCGAAAATCCGAGCTACTCGCCCGCAAAGCTGGTAAAATCGCTAAAAGTTTCCAAATCAACCGTTACAAATGTAATTAAAGTGTTTGGGGAACGTTTGTCGACAGCCAGAAAGTCTGGATCGGGGGGAAATCGAAAACCGAAAGCCGCTGAGACGACAAAGGGAGTTGCCGGTAGTTTCAAGCGAAACTACCGGCCCCTCTCCCCGATATGCCGCAAATAAGCTGGGTGTATCGTCTACAACCGTCCATCGAGCCAAAAAACGAGCCGGACTATCGACTTACAAGAAGGTAGTGACTCCAAATCGCGATGATAAACAAAATACGACGGCCAAAACGCGATCCCGGAGGCTGTACACGACGATGCTGACGAAGTTTGACTGCGTGGTAATGGACGACGAAACCTACGTCAAAGCCGACTACAAGCAGCTTCCGGGACAGGAGTTTTATACGGCAAAAGGAAGGGGAAAGTAGCAGATATTTTCAAGCACATAAAACTGTCAAAGTTCGCAAAGAAATATCTGGTTTGGCAAGCCATCTGTACCTGTAGCTTGAAAAGCAGCATTTTCATAGCTTCCGGGACTGTCAACCAAGAAATTTACGTGAAAGAGTGTTTGAATAAACGTCTGCTGCCTTTCCTGAAGAAACACGGTTGTTCCGTACTGTTTTGGCCGGATTTGGCATCTTGCCATTACGGTAAAAAGGCCATGGAGTGATACGCCGCCAACAACGTGCAGGTGGTTCCCAAGGACAAGAACCCTCTCAACACGCCAGAGCTCCGCCCAATTGAGAAATACTGGGCTATTGTCAAGCGGAACCTAAAGAAGACCAAAAAACTGCTAAGGACGAGCAGCAGTCCAAGGCAAATTGGCTTTCTGCGGCGAAGAAGGTGGACAAGGTGGCTGTGCAAAATCTGATGGCAGGTGTCAAGCGTGAGGCCCGGCACTTCGGATTTGGAAAAGCGAAAGCCTAACTGAATATTTTTCCTGAATTTTATACTAATTGAACTTGAAAAAGAAATTTAATTTGATTTTTTAAATAAACGATTTCACTGATTTACACGCGTTTTCCCTTGACCAAATTTTACCCTTTAAGTAAGTCCATACGTGGTATATATTAAATTAAAAATGACCCATTAAATACGCATATAATTCAGTTTGACAAAATTTTCTATAGAAATAAAATTTTAACAAAATTTTCTATAGAGATAAAATTTTGACAAAATTTTCTATAAAAATAAAATTTTGACAAAATTTTCTATAGAAATAAAATGTTGACAAAATTTTCTATAGAAATAAATTTTTGACAAAATTTTCTATAGAAATTAAATTTTAACAAAATTTTCTATAAAAATAAAATTTTAACAACATTTTCGATAGAAATAAAATTTTGGTAAATTATTTTTGGGTCGAGGGGCAACCATGATTATGAACCGATATGGACCAATTTTTGTGTGATTGGGGATTGGCTATATATAACTATGGACCAATTTTTGCATGGATGTTAGAGACCATATACTAACACCATTTTCCACATTTGAACCGGATTGGATGAAATTTGCTTCTCTTAGAGGCTCCGCAAGCCAAATCTGGGGATCGGTTTATATGGGGGCTATATATAGTTTTGAACGGATGTGGACCAATTTATGCATGGTTGTTAGAGACCATATACCAACATCATGCACCAAATTTCAGCTGGATCGGATGAAATTTGTTTCCGTTTGAGCCTCCGCAAGCCAAATCTGGGGATCGGTTTATATGGGGGCTATATATAATTATGGACCGATGTGAAATAATTTTTGCATGTCTGTTAAAGACCATATACTAGGACCATGTACCAAATTTCAGACGGATCGGATAAAATTTGATTCTCTTAAAGGCTCCGCAAGCCAAAGGGGGATCGGTTTATATGGGGGCTATATATAATTATGGACCGATGTGGACCAATTTTTACATAGCTGTTCGAGACCATATACTTACACCATGTACCAAATTTCAGCCGGATTGGATGAATCTTGCTCCTCCAAGTGATTTCAACAGACGGACGGACGGACGGACATGCTTAGATCGACTCAGAATTTTACCATGACCCAGAATTTATGGGGTCTTAGAGCAATATTTCGATGTGTTACCCTCCACCATAGGATGATGAAAGTAACCAATACACACAAAAAAAAGTAAAAAGTAAAAATATATACACACAAATAAAATTTCATTAATTTTTTTTCTACCAGTGTACGCCTAAGGTGAAACATAATGTGTTTGGGAGTATATTGGAACTATTGATTGAAGGGAAAGACATGGGATTCATTACACTTATTTTATTTTTCATTTGTAGATTAGAATAAAATCCCAACAATACCATAGACAAGTAAGGAAAGTCTAATGTCGGGCAGGGCCGACTATATTATACCCTGCACCACTTTGTAGATCTAAATTTTCGATACCTTATCACAACCGTCAAATGTGTTGGGTGCTATATATAAAGGTTTGTCCCAAATACATATATTTAAATATCACTCGATCTGGACAGAATTTGATAGACCTCTACAAACTCTATAGACTCAAAATTTAAGTCGGCTAATGCACTAGGATGGAACATAATGTTAGTAAAAACAAATATGGGAAAATTTAAATCTGAAGCAATTTTAAGGAAACTTCGAAAAAGTTTGTTTATGATTTATCGCTCGATATATATGTATTAGAAGTTTAGGAAAATTTTAGTCATTCTTACAACTTTTCGACTAAGCAGTGGCGATTTTACAAGGAAAATGTTGGTATTTTGACCATTTTTGTCGAAATGGGAAAAACATATATATGGGAGCTATATCTAAATCTGAACCGATTTCAACCAAATTTGGCACGCATAGCTATAATGCTAATTCTACTCCCTGTGCAAAATTTCAACTAAATCGGAGTTAAAAATTGGCCTCTGTGGTCATATGAGTGTAAATCGGGCGAAAGTTATATATGAGCTACATCTAAATCTGAACCGATTTCAACCAAATTTGGCACGCTTAGAAGCAATGTTAATTCTGCTCCATGTGCAAAATTTCAACTAAGTCGGAGTTAAAAATTGGCCTCTGTGGTCATATATGTGCAAATCGGCCGAAAGCTATATATGGGAGCTATATATAAATCTGAACCGATTTCAACCAAATTTGGAACGCATAGTTATAATGCTAATTCTACTCCCTGTACAAAATTTCAATTCAATCGGAGTAAAAGATTGGCCACTGTGGTCATATGAGTGTAAATCGGGCGAACGATATATATGGGAGCTATATCTAAATCTGAACCGATTTCAATAAAATTTGGCACACTTGACTACACTACTAATTGTACTCCTAGTTCAAAATTTCAACCGAATTGGGGTAAAACTCTGGCTTCTGGGACCGTATTAGTCCATATCGGGCGATAGATATATATGGGAGCTATATCTAAATCTGAACCGATTTCAATAAAATTTGGCACACTTGACTATAGTACTAATTGTTCTTCTTGTGCAAAATTTTAAACAAATTAGGGTAAAACTCTGGCTTCTGGGGCCATATAAGTCCATATCGGGCGAAATATATATGGGAGCTATATCTAAATTTGAACCGATTTCTTCCAAAATCAGTAGGGATCTATTCTGAGCCAAAACACATACTTGTGCCAAATTTGAAGTCGATTGGACTAAAACTGCGACCTAGACTTTGAGTAAAAAAATGTGTTCACGGACAGACGGACATCGCTATATCGACTCAAGAGCCCACCCTGAGCATTTGTGCCAAAGACACCATGTGTCTATCTCGTCTTCTTCTGGGTGTTGCAAACATATGCACTAACTTATAATACCCTGTTCCACAGTGTGGCGCAGGGTATAAAAATAGAAAATATCTTCCACCCAAAAACCATGAGCCTTTGCTCACACTTCAAGTGAAAACATTAAAAACGCTTAAGGCTTCAAATTCTTAGACATGAATCTTGTTATCGTTGAGATTTGGCTGTAAAGCTCAAAGGCCAGCTACAGCTACAACATGAACACAACATCATCCACAGATACAAAAACTGACTACTCTACATGTAGCATGTAAGCAGCTTTAGAAGATTTCTTAAATGGGAATTCAATTACACATCTCTGAGAGGGAGAGTGAATTTCATAAAAATCGTATACTGATACCATTCGATGGTAGGGGGAGAAAATAAACCCAAGTAGAATGAAAACTCACTAGGAGGAAAAAGAGAGACAGAGGTGCGGAAGGGTAAACATCAACAGCTTCCTGTTGTTGCAATTCGGTATAATACGCTTAAAGCCTTAAGTGATTCATACAAACCAATTTCATTCACAAGGCTGCAATGATTTTCAATTTCATTTTTCTTTTTGATGAAACATTGCTTGATCAAAAAATAAAGAAAAAAAATCCCAAAATACTTGCAATGACTTGATAGCTTACATTACGCTTTAGATAGACTTTCGGCAAGTAGCAGAAAAACATATCTCATATTACCTTAGGAGGGTTGTCGTGACTTAGCCTTTGGGATGTATTTAAGTTAATGCCTTCTAAATCAAGATTTATGTATAGCTTCAGTAGAGCTGATTCGGATACATGCACAGAAATGCATTTTCAAAATTTTGGGAAGATATTAAGATTTCAAGAAGGGATCTTTGCACAGCCATCTTTACACACCCATAGTATAGGATTGTTAAAGTACATGCAGTTATTGAAACAGGAATTTTGATACATTGGATATTAATTTGAAATATTCTGGTAATGCCTTTGTAATTAGAAAAGTAATAGGTTTCAGGAGGTTGTCCAGTTCAAATCAAGGGTATATGGGAGAGAAATGTTCATAGTAACAGCCTAATTAATTAATGAATAACGAGTTAACACTGTAGCAGGATTGACAAGAAATGGCGTAGTTTGGAATATACGCATAAAAATTTTGAAAGTACACAGGGTGATTGATATGTAAAGCAACAAAGTAAATTGCTATATTTATACTCTGTGTTACCCTGTGTATTATAAGTTAGTACATATGTTTGCAGCGCCCAGAAGGAAACGAGATAGGCACATGGTGTCTTTGGCAAAAATGCTCAGGGTGGGCTCCTGACAGTGTTGCCAGGTATTTTTTGATTCTTCCCCCCAAATCTTAAGAAAAAAAACCCTAAATTGGTCTAGACTTTTCTCAAAAACCCCCAAAATTTTTAAGTATGTAAATAGTACAAAAAGAGACCCAAAACTTCGTTAAAAATTCCTGTAGTGATACACTTTAAAAATTAAATTTAACACAAATATATAAACTGAAAGAAGAATTTTTTCTGAGGAACAAAATTTTAGACAAAATAAGTTTTTTATTGCTAAAAATTTTCCTTCGAAGTAAATAAAAATCATTAGATAAAATCATTACACCATTTGCCACAAATTCGGGTTCGATTCCTGCTTCGACCGAACACCAAAAAGTTTTTCAGCGGTTGATTATCCCACCTCAGTAATGCTGGTGACATTTCTGAGGGTTTCAAAGCTTCTCTAAGTGGTTGCACTGCAATGTGAAACGCCGTTCGGACTCGGCTATAAAAAGGAGGTCCCTAAGTGAGTCTATGTGAGCCTGATACATCGGGCTGCCACCTAACCTAACCTAACCTTGTTTTTAATAGTGTCAAATATTAAAAATGCCCCTGCAACAGATGCGTTTAAACAAGAATGTCATTGCATACTTCCTTGTATTTAGAAATATGGGTTGACTTCCCTTATTTTTTTTTTCTCAAAATTCATGCCAGAATTGTTCCAAATTTTATTGAGAATAGCTCCACTTTATAAGGCCTAGGATATTTTTTTTACCCCCAAAAATCCCCCCAAATAAATGTTACCCCTAAAATTCCCCTAAACGTGTAAAAAACCCCTAAATTTGGGGGGAAAACCCCCAACCTGGCAACACTGGCTCCTGAGTCGATATAGCCATGTCCGTCTGTCTGTCTGTCCGTCCGTCTGTCCACCCGTCTGTCAGTGAAATCCCAAGCAGATCAGTTCAACCAGTACGCTTCCCACAGATAAATGTAAAGATTGTACCTATGAAGTCTAGATCAGATTCCGAATTTATAAGAACCATTTTTTGTTTGAGTTTTAGAGGAATCATAAACATCTCTTGAAAGTGTGCAAGAAAATGATGAAATAACGCCTTGATTTGAAATCCAAAATCTGTGGATTTTCATCCCAATTATTTAAATGACTACGAGAAGCAAAATCTGGAACTTTTGTATTCAGTTTCAAACAATTTTCATGATCAGTGCGTCTTCTATACCCCCAATAAGTGAAATCGGTCTATATGGAGGCCTTACCAAATTGACGATAAAAATAAATCAAATACACTTTATTATGGGTCTAAAATGCCAGTATATTTTCAATTTGTGGCAAATCGGATAAAAAACTACAATTTCTAGAAACCCTAGGAGTTAAATCGGGAGTTCTGTGTAATGGGGGCTATACCAAAACATGGAAGGATACACACAGTATTCAGCACATTTAATTGTAGTTCTAGAATCTAGACCCAAAATCGGAGGGCCGGTTTATAAGGGGGCTATATCAAAAACTGTACCGATACTGAATATATCGGCGCACCCCTTTATGGTCCTAGAATACCTCTAGATTTCCAATTTCAGGCAAATTGGGTAAAAACTACGGATTCTAGAAGACCAAGAAGTAAAATCGGGAGATCGGTCTATATGGGGGCTATATCAAAATATGGACCGATAATCACCATTTTCGGCACATCCATTTATTTTCTTAGAACAACTTCAGGCAAATTGGATAAAAACTACGGATTCTAGAAGCCCAAGAAATAAAATCAGGAGATCGGTCTATATGGGGGCTATATCAAAACATGGACTGATACTCAGCATTTTCGGCACACCTCTTTAAGGTCCTCAAATACCTCTAGATTTCCGATTTGAGGCAAATTTGGTAAAAATTGCGGATTATAGAAGCCCAAGAAATAAAATCGGCAGATCGGTCTATATGGGGGCTATATCAAAACATGAATCGATACACCCCATTTTTGGCACACCTCTTTATGTTCCTAGAATACCTCTAGATTTCCAATTTCACACAAATCGGATAGAAAATACACTTTCTAGACGCCCAAGAAGCAAAATCGGCAAATCGGTCAATATGGGCCCTATACCAAAACATGCACCATTTTCGGTACACTTTTTGATGGTCCTAAAATACCTCTAGATTTCCAAGTTCAGGCAAATTGGATAAAAACCACAGTTTTTATAAGCCCAAGACCCTAAATCGGGAGGTCGGTTTATATCAGGACTATATGAAAATTTGGACCGATATAGCCCATTTTCGAACTTGACCTGCCTGCAAACAAAAGACGAATCTGTGTCAAATTTCAGGACGATAGCGCCATTATTGAAGGCTGTAGCGTGATTACAACATACAGACAGAAGGACAGACGGACATGCTTATATCGTCTTAGAATTTCTCCCTGATCAAGAATATATATATTCTTTATATATTCGGAAATCGATACTCCCATGTGTTGACATGGGAATGACAAACTTATTATACCTCCGTCTATGGTGGTGGGTATAATGACCACTGAAGCCAAAGTTGTACTCTGGTTTACTTGAAACTTTACACAGGGAGTAGAACTAATATACTTACGATGTTTGCAAAATTTGGTTGAAATCGGTTCAGAGTTAGCTATAGCTCCCATATAACAGGTTCACTGATAAGTCCCCGGTCTAACAAAGAAAAACATATTTTTTTTTTTGTCAAAATTCGTTTTTATACCCTCCATCATAGGATGGGGGTATATTAACTTTGTCATTCCGTTTGTAACACATCGAAATATTGCTCTAAGACCCCATAAAGTATATATATTCTGGGTCGTGGTGAAATTCTGAGTCGATCTAAGCATGTCCGTCCGTCTGTCCGTCTGTTGAAATCACGCTAACTTCCGAACGACACAAGCTATCGACTTGAAATTTGGCACAAGTAGTTGTTATTGATGTAGGTCGGATGTTATTGCAAATGGGCCATATAGGTCCACTTTTACGTATAGCCCCCATATAAAGGGACCCTCAGATTTGGCTTGTGGAGCCTCTAACAGAAGCATATTTCATCTGACCCGGCTGAAATTTGGTATATGGTGTTGGTATATGGTCTCTAACAACCATGCATAAATTGGTCCACATCGGTCCATAATTATATATAGACCCCATATAAACCGATCTCCAGATTTGGCTTGCGAAGCCTCAAAGAGGAGCAAATTGCATCCGATCCGGCTGAAATTTGGTACATGGTATTGGTATATGGTCTCTAACAACCGTGCAAAAATTGGTCCACATCGGTCCATAATTATATATAGCGCCCATATAAACCGATCCCCAGATTTGGGTTGCGGAGCCTCATATATGGTATATGTTCTCTAACAACCATGCAAAAATTGGTCCACATCGGTTCATAATTATATATAGCCCCCATATAAACCGATCCCCAGATTTGGCTTGCGAAGTCTCCAAGAGAAGCAAATTTCATCCAATCCGGTTGTAATTTGGAACATGGTGTTAGTATATGATCTTTAACAACCGTGCCAGAATTGGTCCATATCGGTCCATAATTATATATAGCCCCCATATAAAACATTCTCCAGATTTGACCTCCGGAGCCTCTTGGAGGAGCAAAATTCATCCGATACGGTTCAAATTAGGAACGTGGTGTTAGTATATGGTCGCTAAAAACCATACCAAAATTGGTCCAATCACACAAAAATTGATCCATATCGGTTCATAATCATGGTTGCCACTAGAGCCAAAAATAATCTACCAAATTTTTATTTCTATAGAAAATTTTGTGAAAATTTTATTTCTATAGAAAATTTTGTTAAAATTTTATTTCAGTAGAAAATTTTGTCAAAATTTTATGTCTACTTTGTCAAACTGAATTATATACGTATTGGATCGATCTTTTTTGATTTAATATATACCACGTATGGACTTACATACAATTTAGAAGATGGTGTTAGGAGGTTTTAAGATACCTTGCCATCGGCAAGCGTTACCGCAACTTAAGTAATTCGATTGTGGATGGCAGTGTTTAGATGAAGTTTCTACCCAATCCATGATGGAGGGTACATAAGCTTCGGCCTGGCCGAACTTACGGCCGTACATACTTGTTATTATTCAACATAGTTCCCTTCAAGAGCGATACAACGATTATAATGACCTTCCAATTTTTTGATACCATTTTGGTAGTACTCCTTCGGTTTTGCCTCAAAATAGGCCTCAGTTTCGGCAATCACCTCTTCATTGCAGGCAAATTTTTTCCCTGTGAGCATCCTTTTGAGGTCTGAGAACAAGAAAAAGTCGCTGGGGGCCAGATCTGGAGAATACGGTGGGTGGGGAAGTAATTCGAAGCCCACTTCATGAATTTTTGCCATCGTTCTCAATGACTTGTGGCACAGAGCGTTGTCTTGGTGGAACAACACTTTTTTCTACTTCATATGGGGCCGTTTTGCCGCGATTTCGACCTTCAAACACTCCAATAACGCCATATAATAGTCACTGTTGATGGTTTTTCCCTTCTCAAGATAATCGATAAAAATTATTCAATGCGCATCCCAAAAAACAGAGGCCATTACTTTGCCAGCGGACTTTTGAGTCTTTCCACGCTTCGGAGACGGTTCACCGGTCGCTGTCCACTCAGCCGACTGTCGATTGGACTCAGGAGTGTAGTGATGGAGCCATGTTTCATCCATTGTCACATATCGACGGAAAAACTCGGGTGTATTACGAGTTAACAGCTGCAAACACCGCTCAGAATCATCAACACGTTGTTGTTTTGGTCAAATATGAGCTCGCGCGGCACCCATTTTGCACAGAGCTTCCGCATATCAAAATATTGATGAATGATATGACCAACACGTTCCTTTGATACCTTAAGGCCTCTGCTATCTCGATCAACTTCATTTTACGGTCATTCAAAATCATTTTGTGGATTTTTTTGATGTTTTCGTCGGTAACCACCTCTTTCGGGCGTCCACTGCGTTCACCTCCTCCGTGCTCATTTCACCAAAGCTTGTATTTTGCATACCAATCAATTATTGTTGATTTCCCTGGGGCAGAGTTCGGAAACTCATTACCAAGCCAAGTGTTTGCTTTCACCGTATTTTTCCCTTCAGAAAACAGTATTTTATCAAAACACGAAATTCCTTTTTTCCATTTTTTTTTCACAGTAACAAAAGTTGCTTCACAAAAGACGTTCTATTTCACAACTAATGATTGACTTACAGACGTCAAATTTTGACACGAATCATTTGAAGGTTGGTACTATATAAAAATAATATGCATTTAATACTAGTGACGCCATCTATGTGTCAGACCGGGGACTTATCAGCCAACCTGTTATGTCTTTCGCCCGATTTACTCTTATATAACAACAGAGACCCAAGTTTTACTCCGATTTACTTGAAACTGTGCACAGGGAGTAGAATTAATAGTGCATGTCACATTTGGTTGCAATCGGTTCAGATTTAGTTATAAGTTTTATATATATGTTTTCCGATTTGGCCAGAATAACATAATACATGTCTATCGACCAATAAATCATCAATACACTTTTGCGAAGTTGACTCTAGATTGGTTCAAATTTAAATGTTTCCCATATTTTTTACTAACATTGTGTTCCACCCCAGGGGATTAGCCGACTTAAATTTTAAATCTCTAGAAGTCTAACAAATTTCGTCCAGATCGAGTAAGTTTTGCTCATATCTTGATAAGGACGTTAATTCGTGATCATCCCCAAAAAAATCAAATTCTCCATCCAAATCATCAAAAAATCTAAAATTTTACATGAAAAACTTGCATTGATCATATCTCCTAATCCTAAAAAATTTTAAATTTTTATATGAAAAACTACTTTTGGCCATATCTCCAAAACTAGGCGTCCTAGAGCGAAAAGGAGCTTAATTCATGACCACCCTCAAAATATCGAAATTCCATCCAAATCATTAACAAATCAAAATCTTGTTTTGCTCATATCTCCTAAACGTCCTACAGCGAAAAGCAGTTTAATTTATGATCACCCCTAAAAAATTAAAAAATTCATCCGAATCATCAAAAAAATCTAAATTATTATATGAAAAGCTTATTTGTCTCGTATCTCCTAAACCATGCGTCGTAGAGCGAAATAGAAGTTAATTCGTGTTCACCTCCGAACATGCTAAAATTTTACCCTTATATACTTATCTCATTAGAAAACAGCATGGACAATGTAGGCTATCTTCATATGTTGCATTATACTTTTTAGAAGTTGTGATAAATTTTAACCTCATAAAAAACTTTTGAAATTTTTTATTATTTTTATTTATTGTGCCAAAGAATAGAAAAAGTGTAAATTATTTCTTTTAGCGGCGTTACATACAAAATTCATGTTTTCATTTTTTCTCTCTGGTAGGTTACTACGGAATCGTAGTGTATGATTTATGTCTAGTCAAAATTTTTCAAATTCATTTAGAATTTGTTTCAATTCAGGTCATCATTTATTTCTATTTCCATTGTTGTACCACATCTTTTCGAAAAGCTTTTCGGCTAATACTTTACATTTTTCATTCTCTGCAAAATATGCTTTTTATATGACTTGCCTTTGTGCGAAAATAGAAATAATAATTCAGTTTATTAGTTTTTGTATGATGCAGACAGTTGTGTGGAAATATATGGCAATAAATGTGTTCCCTTTTCCAGGGAGTCGACGTGGCTCACACCTTACGACCTCAGACAACGCTCACCATTACCATTGTGGCCCATAAAATAGTCTTCGCATTTTTTTGAGATCTTTCGCTGGTTGACTGTTTTCGCTGTTCTATGGTCTTGGGTGAGTGCCATGTGTCAGCGACTGTCACAAATGGCTGGTTAGTTGTCAGTAATAAACAGGATGTGAACCACACGATTTCTGGAATTACCTACTGTCTCAGCTGTCTAGTGCACCTACTATTGGCGGTCGGCCAAAGAGATATAGTGGATTATTTGAACTCCGCTAAAGCTATATCCGATGTGCTCCCGGCGATCTCTTGCACTTTTCGGAACTTCAATGGCTTTAGCCCAAGCTCATTTTTCAATATGTGTTGAATCTATTGCATCGATATGTTTAGCTTACGTGTAACTTTTCTACAACTGCGACGTAGATTTCTATCATATCTAGCCTTCACTTTTCGAATTATTTCTGGTGATGTCAGCGTTCTTTTTCGTCAATTTTTTGTATGCAATGCAACACAGCCAGTATCATGGTAAAGAACAATATAACGAGAAACAAACAATTATTCACTCTAACGAAAACCTCTTGTGGGTTTCCAGTAAATATAAAGCAATCACACTATCAAACTTGAATTCCAACACGAGTAATTTCATTTCTGAATGGAATATATCAAAATGCTGTAGCATGCTTTTAAACAAAACAAATGATTTGTCAGTTGTTTGGTGAGTTATACCCACCATCCTATGATGGTGTTTATGTTTTTTTTTTAACTTCTGCTTTTGTCATTTGACATAACTGTATCTTTGGCACAAATATCATGCGTTCACTTCAATATGATTTAGTTCAGCAAGCATGGCCTGTGAATGTATTTTGGCCGACATGGTGGTTTATTTAGTAGTTGGCTTTTATTCAGCTTTTGCCACAGAACCAATTGTGCTTTCGGCACAAAAGCTGTCGTTGTTGTTGTTATTGCTATTATGTTATTTATATTGTTGATCATTTATGATTTATTGTTATATGATGAATATGTTTAGAGTCTTCGTAGAAGAATATGAACATTCATGTAGAATTGCAGAGATTCCCTGTCCCAGAAAAACTACACTAAAAAAAACAGTGAACCCAGCAGGTTATGTTTCTCCACATTTGCAGTTCAAAATTGCAAAAAGGTCTGTAGTGCTGTACGAAGTTTAAGTTGGCCCATTATTGGCAAAATTTTCAAATTTTAAGAAATTTTTAACAATTTTGTGGAGACGCGAATTTAGTAAATCTTTATGCTTCACTTGTCTATAACATATATATTTTTATACCTCCACCATAGGATGGGGGGTATATTAACTTTGTCATTCCGTTTGTAACACATCGAAATATTGCTTTCAGACCCCATAAAGTATTCATATATTCTGGGTCGTGGTGAAATTCTGAGTCGATCTGAGCATATCCGTCCGTCCGTCCGTCTGTTGAAATTACGCTAACTTCCGAACGAAACAAGCTATCGACTTGAAACTTGACACAAGTAGTTGTTATTGATGTAGGTCGAATGGTATTGTAAATGGGCCATATCGGTCCACTTTTACGTATAGCCCCCATATAAACGGGCCCCCAAATTTGGCTTGCGAGGCCTCTAAGAGAAGCAAATTTTATCCGATCCGGCTGAAATATAATACATAGTGTGAGTATATGGTCTTTAACAACCATGCAGAAATTGGTCCACATCGGTCCATAATTATATATAGCCCCCATATAAACGGACCCCCAAATTTGGCTTGCAGGCCCTCTAAGAGAAGCAAATTTCATCCGAGTCGGCTGAAATTGGGTACATGGTGTCAGTATATGGTCTCTAACAACCATGCAAAAAGTGGTCCTCATCGGTTCATAATTATATGTAGCCCCCATATAAACCGATCCCCCGATTTGGCTTTCGGAGCCTCTAAGAAAAGCAAATTTCATCCGATCCAGCTGAAATTTGGTACATGGTGTTAATATATGGCCTCAAACACCCATGCAAAAATTGGTCGAAATCGGTCCATAATTATATATAGCCCCCATATAAACCGATCCCCAGATTTGACCTCCGGAGCCCCTAGGAAGAGCAAAACTCATGCGATTCGGTTGAAATTTGGTACGTGATGTTAGTATATGGTATCCAACAACCATGCAGGAATTGGTTTATATCAGTCCATAATTATATATAACCCCCATATAAACCGATCCCCAGATTTGACCTCCGGTGCCTTTTGGAAAAGCAAAATTAATCCGATCTGGTTGAAACTTGCTACGTGGTGGTAGAATATAATATTTAACAACCATGCCAAAAGTGGTCCATATCAGTCCATAATTATATATAGCCCCCATATAAACCGATTCCGAGATTTGGTTTTGGAGCCCCTTGGTAAATTGTGCTAGTATATGGCCGTTAACAACCATGCCTAACTAGGTCCATATATAGCCCTCAGATAAATCGATCCCCAATCGAACAAAAATTGGTCCATATCAAGTTCATAATTGTATATAGCCCACATATAAGCGACCCTGGCTCTCTACGTACCGTGCAAAAATCCATATCGATTCGTAATTATTTGTAGACTTACCTATTTTATACATACCTTTTTTGTCTAATGTATACCACGTATGGACTAACTAACAATTTAGAAAACGATGTTAAGAAGTTTTAAAATACCACAATCCACACCCAGAGAAGGAATATTATCACCTCAAACATGTTTTAAGAGCAAAATGTTATTTTTGGGTGGTGACCATGTAACATGGTTTTCGGAAATTACGTATCTAATTTCGGCAAGCAGGTTATAACATTTTAGTGACAAACATGTTACATGGTCACCATACAAAAATAACATTTTGCTATTGAAATATGTTTGAGGTGATCATATTCCTTCCCTGCGTGCAATTAATTAGATTGTGGATGACAGTCTTTCGTAGAAGTTTCTACGCAATCCATGGTGGAGGGCACATAAGATTCGGCCTGGCCGAACTTAAGGCCGTATATACTTGTTTTTCAATATCATTTCCTGAAACTTCAATACACTTAGTCCAACGCTTTTCTAGCAATTCTATCCCTTGATTAATATAGTTTTCCTCAAGGTCTTCAAAATAGTGCTTTACAACTGTAATTGCATCTTCATTTGAGGTAAAACGCTTGCCAGCAAGGAATTTTTTTTAGATTTGGGAACAAGTCAAAGTCACTGGGAGCTAAATCAGGAGAATAAGCTTGGTGGTCAAGCTACTCGTACTTTAATTCGTTGATTTTAGCCATTGTTAAAACACTATTGTGCGCTGGTGCGTTGTCTTGATGAAAAATTAATTTTTTTTTTGTGTTGTAAGCCAGGACGCTTTTCTCGAATTTGTACATTTAATTGATCCAAAAGGTTGCTATAGTACTTTGAATTTATTGTTTTACCCTTTTGCAGATAGTCAATCAATAAAATACCTTTGAAGTCCCAAAAAAAAACCGTTGCCATAACCAGGGCTGTGGAGCCGGTGTCGGAGTCTGAAGATTTTGCTGGAGTCAGAGTCGGAGTCGTAAAAATTTTGCTCGACTCCGGCTAAACCAAATTTTTTAAAACACTTCACATTTTTGTAACTAAGCAAGTTTTTACGCAAATTAGTTTTCATTGCGATATTCATTCGATCAATGTACAGCATGATTGTAAATGAAAATCAACTTCCAATTACGGATATCTTTTTATGTTTCCTAGAATGTTCGACTAGCAGATGGGCAGGATCGATCCATTTTAATGCCCATATCAATTTATTTGAAATATTTCGAACAATCGAAATTTTTTTTTTTTTAATTTTATTTTAAGGCCATATACATATGTGGAATATTGGCGGAAAATTTGTTTTTTATAGAAAATTTTGTCAAAATGTTATTTCTATAAAAAGTTTTGTCAAAATTTTATTTCTATAGCAAATTTTGTCAAAATTTCATTTCTATAAAAAACTTATTCAAAATTTTATTACTATAACATAGAAATATTTTTTTCTATAGAAAATTTAGTCAAAGTTTTATTTCTATAGAAAATTGAGTCAAAATTTTGTTTCTATAGAATATTTTGCAAAAGTAGAAAATGCTGATGAGGAATGTGGTAATACCGAAACGTGCGTCCATCCAACCATCTTGCAGTTTATAGGGCTTTGCCCAAATAAATTTGACAAACATTATTTTCCTCTGTTGCAAAATTTTGTTTGTTACACAAAAATTTTTTCAAAATTTTATTTCTATTGACAATTTTATTTCTATAAAAATTTAAGTCAAAATTTTATTTCTATAGAAAATTTTGCCAAAATTTTATATTAATACATTTTTTTATTAGAAAAGTTGGTCAAAATTTTATTTCTATAGAAAATTTTGTCAAAATTTTATTTCTATTTCTTACTTTTTTCTTACTGATGCTCACTGCTATAAACAATTTATTCAAAATTTTATTACTATAGAAATATTTTTTTCTATATAAAATTTAGTCAACATATTATTTCTATAGAAAATTTAGTCAAAATTTTGTTTCTATAGAATATTTTGCAAAATTTTATTTTTATAGAAAATTTTGCAAAATTTTATTTGCAACACAATTTTTTTTTAATTGTATTTCTATCGATAATTTTTTCAAACTTTTATTTCTATAAAAAATTTTGCCAAATTTTATTTCTATAAAAATTTTATTCAAAATTTTATTTCTATATATTTGGTCAAAATTTGATTTCTATAGAAAATTTTGCCAAAATTTTATTTCTATAGAAAATTTAGTCAAAATTTTGTTTCTGTAGAAAATTTTGCAAAATTTTATTTCTATATAAAATTTTGCAAAATTTTATTTCCTAGACAAAATTTTTTCCAAAATTGTATGCTCACTGATACTCACTGCTAAGTCGAAAACTTGTAGAAATGACTCAAATTTTAAAATTTTTCAATGAATGAATCATAAATGCATTTTTGCGAAATTGTCTAAACAATTATAACTATTTCCCAAATATTGCCCAAGATTTTGTAGAAGTCTGATGTGAGATTTTTTCAAAATGTAGAGTATATTATGATGGGTATTTATAACATTATTTTATTTATTAAACATTGCCCTAAATTTGAAATATAGAGTTCAATTGGCATCTAATGTGAAATTAAGACCTTTTTTTGCACACTTAAATAAATACGATACTTTATATCGATCCACTTACGGTACCCCCACAATTTTAGGTTAGGTTAGGTGGCAGCCCGATGTATCAGACTCATTTACACTATTCACTCCATTGTGATACCACATTGGTGAACTTCTCTCTTATCACTGAATGCTGCCCGATTCCATGTTAAGCTCAACGACAAGGGACCTCCGTTTTATAGCCGAGTCCGAACGGCGTTCCACATTGCAGTGAAACCACTTAGAGAAGCTTTGAAACCCTCAGAAATGTGACCAGCATTACTGAGGTGGGAAATCCACCGCTGAAAAAACTTTTTGGTGTTCGGTCGAAGCAGGAATCGAACCTACGACCTTGTGTATGCAAGGCGGGCATGCTAACCATTGCACTACGGTGGCTCCCCCCACAATAGATCTACAAATTAGTGGTATTAAAATGAGATGAAAAATGCTGGAGTCGGAGTCGAGCAAAATTGGCTCGACTCCACAGCCCTGGCCATAACCTTACCAGCCGATTGAATTTTTTTGGGGCACTTTCTCCAGCTTCAGTCCATTGTTTGGATTGTTCTTTTGTCTCTGGAGTATAGTGGTGGATCCATGTCTCATCAACAGTTATGAAACGACGCTTAAAATCCATTTTATTTGGCTTAAAACGATCCAAACAAGCTTGAGAAATTTTCATTCTTATGCATTTTTGATCGACTGTTAACAAATGCAGCACCCATCTTGCAGAAAGCTTTTTCATCTGTAGTTCTTCATGCAAAATTAAATGGACTCGATCATTTGAGATACCCATGATATTAGAAATTTCAAGCACTTTTATTCATCGATCATTTAATACCATGTCATGCACTTTGGCTACAATTTCTGTTGGTGTTGTTGTTGTTTTTGGACGTCCACTACATGGTTCATCCTCAATGCTTGTACGACCACGTTTAAATTCAGCAACCCAATTTTTTACTGTTGCATATGAAGGAGCACTTTCACCTAACACATTCACCATATCATTATGAATTTCTTGTCACGATAAACCTTTTTATGCACGCATTTCTAATTTTTCCATTGTAAAAATAATTGCGGTTGCGTCTTTTTTGAACACCTGTTTCTACATGAAGGAGTTGCCAGATCGAAACAAAATTTAACATGTGTTCATAACAGAGATGGAAGTTTCCAAAACACTTAACTATCTTCTGTTATACCGCGCTTTTTGTGCTAGGATAAGAAGTTTCCGAACTGCCCTCGTATGTAAAGAGTGATACGGTCAAAATTTGGTCAATATAAACTTGACGTATTTCTTTCAATTTTGCATCTAAAAAACCTGAACACCCCTCATTTTGAAGGTGTGTGTGTAGAATATTGCTCCTATTTTTATTTTGGAATTCACTCTTCAGTTGTCAAAATGCCGTCCAAGCAAGAAGAGCAGCGTTTCAAAATTTTGCTCGCGCATCGCGAAAATCCGAGCTACTCGCACGCAAAATCGTTAAAAGTTGCCAAATCAACCGTTACAAATGTAATTAAAGTATTTGGGGAACGTTTGTCGACAGCCAAAAAGTCTGGATCGGGGGGAAATCGAAAACCGGAAGCCGCTGAGACGACAAAGAGAGTTGCCGGTAGTATCAAGCGAAGCCCTAACCTCTCTCTCCGAGATGCCGCAAATAAGCTGGGTGTATCGTCTACAACCGTGCATCGAGGCAAAAAACGAGCCGGACTATCGACTTACAAGAAGGTAGTGACTCCAAATCGCGATGATAAACAAAATACGACGGCCAAAGCGCGATCCCGGAGGCTGTACACGACGATGCTGACGAAGTTTGACTGCGTGGTAATGGACGACGAAACCTACGTCAAAGCCGACTACAAGCAGCTTCCGGGACAGGAGTTTTATACGGCAAAAGGAAGGGGAAAGGTAGCAGATATTTTCAAACACATAAAACTGTCAAAGTTCGCAAAGAAATATCTGGTTTGGCAAGCCATCTGTACCTGTGGCTTGAAAAGCAGCATTTTCATAGCTTCCGGGACTGTCAACCAAGAAATTTACGTGAAAGAGTGTTTGAATAAACGTCTGCTGCCTTTCCTGAAGAAACACGGTTGTTCCGTACTGTTTTGGCCGGATTTGTCATCTTGCCATTACGGTAAAAAGGCCACGGAGTGGTACGACGCCAACAACGTGCAGGTGGTTCCCAAGGACAAGAACCCTCCTAACACGCCAGAGCTCTGCCCAATTGAGAAATACTGGGCTATTGTCAAGCGGAACCTAAAGAAGACCAAAAAAACTGCTAAGGACGAGCAGCAGTTCAAGGCAAACTGGCTTTCTGCGGCGAAGAAGTTGGACAAGGTGGCTGCACAAAATCTGATGGCAGGTGTCAAGCGTGAGGCCCGGCAATTCGGATTTGGAAAAGCGAAAGCCTAACTGAATATTTTTCCTGAATTTTATACTAATTGAACTTGAAAAAGAAATTTAATTTGATTTTTTAAATAAACGATTTCACCGATTTACACGCGTTTTCCCTTGACCAAATTTTAGACCGTATCACCCTTTAGGTTAAGAAGTTTCCGAACTGCCCTCGTATGTATTTCTAGTTACAATGGAAAATTGTAAAAAACTGTCACTAAATCAATAAAATTTAACGTAACTGTTTCACTTACGCACATATCTTCAATATCTAAATGACATTCCATCTGGAAAATTAGCTTTTCATTTTCATTTTGCCATCATCCATTGTATTAAATGCCTGATATTAGTCAATTCTTTTGGCGCAATATGTAACACAATTCCAAAAGGCATTTAAAATTAAATGAGCCTCACATTTTATGCTGAAGTGCACAATGTTAGTTCGACTTGGTCTGTAGTCTACACACGCACACAACCACACAAACACTGATGCCCACACTCATACATATGCGTAGCCTCTATTTGGCTTATCGCCATTGTATGCTGCTGTTTTTAGGGAAAATTATGGCATACATTAAATGAATTGTAAAAAAGATGAAAGAAGGAAGGAAGCATAAAGGAAGTATAGAAGGATGATAAAAGGGTTCATAGACCATGGCTATATTCTAGGCGAATTGTTCGCATCTCAGTATTATTTTTTTTGTTTGTTTCGTTTTGGCAAATGTTTTATTTAAATCGTTTGCTAGTAATATACTACTATCGCCATCACCCAACATCACCATCAGCTCAGATGGAGAGGAAGTCATGGATTTTATAGCTTCGCTGAATGAATTGGTGATGGGGCGGGGGTAAGGGGGTCAATAGACTGCTGCCTTTTTTGTGTTGGTTCTCTTTGTGCTGTTATTATTTGCTTGGCACTGTTGTTGATTTTGAGTTATAGTTTATCAAGAATGAATAAATTGAAATAAATCTGAAGTGGAAAATAAATTTGTATTCCCATATAATTTAGATAGAAATCTATGCATTTTTAAACCCAAAGGACAGTGGAACGAAAACCGATCGTTATGGTGCACAAATATTGCAATATCTTGTATATATAACAAGTATATACAGTAGTAAGTACGGCCGGGCCGAATCTTAAATACCCACCACCATGAATCAAATGTAATAGTTTGAGAATTTCAGGGGGTTTGATGACAGATATTTTTCCAAGCAGATCAGTTCAATCAGTACGCTTTCCACAGATAAATGTAAAGATTTTACCTATGAAGACTAGAGCAGATTCTGAATTTATAAGAACCATTTTTGTTTGAATTTTAGAGGAATCATAAACATCTCTTGTAAGTGTGCAAGAAAATGATGAAATAACGCCTTGATTTGAAATCTAAAATCTGTGAATTTTCATCCCAATTATTTAAATGATTACGAGAAGCAAAATCTGAAAAGTTTGCATTCAGTTTCAAACAATTTTCATGATCAGTGCTCCTTCTATACCCTCAATAAGTGAAATCGGTCTATATGGAGGCCTTATCAAATGGACCGATAAAACTAAATCATATACACTTTGTTATGGGTCTAAAATGCCAGTATATTTTCAATTTGTGGCAAATCGGATAAAAACTACAATTTCTAGAAACCCTAGGAGTTAAATCAGGAGTTCGGAGTAATGGGGGCTATACAAAAACATGGAAGGATACACACAATATACAGGATATTTAATTGTAGTTCTAGAACCTAGACCCCAAATCGGAGAGCCGGTTTATAAGGGGGCTATATCAAAAACTGTATCGATACTCAATATATTCGGCACACCCCTTTATGGTCCTAGAATACCTCTAGATTTCCAATTTCAGGATAAAAACTACGGATTCTAGAAGCCCAAGAAATAAAATCGGGAGATCGGTCTATATGGGGGCTATATCAATACATGGACTGATATTCACCATTTTCTTCACACCTCTTTAAGGTCCTCGAATACCTCTAGATTTCCAACTTCAGGCAAATTGGATAAAAACTACGGATTCTAGAAACCCAAAAAGTAAAATCGGGAGATCGGTCTATATGGTGGCTATATCAAAACATGGACCGGTACTCACCATTTTCGGCACACGTCTTTAGAGTCCTAGATTATCTCTAGATTTCCAATTTCAGGCAAATCGGGTAAAAATTACGGATTCTAGAAGCCCAAGAAGTAAAATCGGAAGATCGGTCTATATGGGGGCTATATCAAAACATGGACCGATACTCACCATTTACGGCACACCCCTTTTAGGTTCTAGAATACCTCTAGATTTCCAATTTGAGGCAAATTGGGTAAACATTAGAGATTCTAGAACACCAAGAAGTAAAATCGGGAGATCGGTCTATATGGTGGCTATATCAAAACATGGACCGGTACTCACCATTTTCGACACACGTATTTATGGTCCTAGAATACCTCTAGATTTCCAATATCAGGCAAATTGCATAAAAATTACGGATTCTAGACGACCAAGAAGTAAAATCGGGAGATCGGTCTATATGGTGGCTGTATCAAACCACGGACCGACACTCACCATTTTCGGCACACGTCTTTAGGGTCCTAGAGTACCTCTAGATATCAAATCTCAGGTAAATTGGATAAAAACTGCAGATTCTAAAAGCCCAATAAGCAAAATCGGGAAATCGGTCCATATGGGCGCTATACCAAAACACGGACCGATAGGCACCATTTTCGGTACACTTTTTGATGGTCCTAAAATACCTCTAGATTTCCAATTACAGGCAAATTGGATAAAACTACAGTTTTTATAAGCCCAAGAACCCAAATCGGAAGGTCGGTTTATATGGGGACTATATCAAAACTTGGACCGGTATAGCCCATCTTTTGACGAAATTTTCTATAGAAATAAAGTTTTGACAAAATTTTCTATAGAAATAAAATGTTAACAAAATTTTCTATAGAAATAAAATGTTGACAAAATTTTCTATAGAAATAAAATGTTGACAAAATGTTCTATAGAAATAAAATTTTGACAAAATTTTCTATAGAAATAAAATGTTGACCAAATTTTCTATAGCACTAAAATTTTGACAAAATTTTGTATAGAAATAACAAAATTTTCTAAGAAATGAAATTTTGAAAAAATATTCTATAGAAATAAAATTTTGAAAAAATTTGTTTAGAAATAAAATCTTGACAAAATTTTCTATAGAAATAAAATTTTGATCAAATTTGTTATAGCAATCTAATTTTGACAAAAAGTTTCTATAGAAATAAAATTTTGACATAATTTTCTATAAAAATAAAATTTTAACAATATTTTCTATAGAAGTAAAATTTTGACAAAATGTTCTATAGAAATAAAATTTTGACAAAATTTTCTATAAAAATAAAATTTTAACAATATTTTCTATAGAAAATTAAAAATTACAAAATTTTCTTATGTACCCTCCACCATGGATTGCGTAGAAACTTCTACGAAAGACTGTCATCCACAATCGAATTACTTTGGTTGTGTTACACACAAAAAATATTTTTCTGATTCAATCACGAAATTAATTGATCCAATTAATTTTTTAATTAAAATGTCTTCAATCACAGAAATGATAGTATCAATTAAAAAATTAATTGACAGTCAATTAAAAAATTAATTGATCCAATTAAAAACTTAATTGATACTATTAATTTGTGTGATTGATTTTTATTTCAATTAAAAAATTTGTTGAGTCAATTAAATTTTTAATTGAATATTTTTTAAAACTCAATTAAGATTTTAATTGGAAAAATTTTCGTAAATTTTTTCTCTGTGTATCTTAAAACTTCTTAACATCGTTTTCTAAATTGTGAGGTAGTCCATACGTGGTATATATTAGACAAAAAAGTTATGTATAGTTAAGTCTACAAATAATTACGAATCGATATGGACTTTTTGCACAATACGTACAGAGCCAGAATTGAAATACGGGGGTCGCTTATATGGGGGCTATATAGAATTATGCACTTGATATGGAACAATTTTTGTGTGATTGCGGATCGATTTATCTGAGGGCTATATATAACTATAGACCGATATGGACCTAGTTAGGCATGGTTGTTAACGGCCACATAATACTAGCACAATGTACCAAATGTCAACTCACTCGGATGAAATATGCTCCTCCAAGAGGCTCCAAAACCAAATCTCGGGATCGGTTTATATAGGGGCTGTATATGATTATGAACTGATATGGACCACTTTTGGCATGGTTGTTAAATATCATATACTACCATCACCTACCAAATTTAAGCCAGATGGGATGAATTTTGCTTCTCCAAATGGCACCGGAGGTCAAGTCTGGGGATCGGTTTATATGGGGGCTATATATAATTATGGACTGATATGAACCAATTCCTGCATGGTTGTTGGATACTATATACTAACATCACGTACCAAATTTCAGCCGGATCGGATGAAATTTGCTTCTCTTAGAGGCTCTGCAAGCCAAATCGGGGGATCGGTTTATATGGGGACTATATATAATTATGAACCGATGTGGACCAATTTTAGCATGGTTGTTAGAGATCATATGCTGACACCATGTACCAAATTTCAGCCGGATCGGATGAAATTTACTTCTCTAAGAGGCTCCGCAAGCCAAATATAGGGAACCGTTTATATGGGGGCTATACGTAAAAGTGGTCCGATATGTCCCATTTGCAATACCATCCGACCAACATCAATAGCAACTACTTATGCCAAGTTTCAAGTCGATAGCTTGTTTCCTTCTGAAGTTAGCGTAATTTCAACAGACGGACGGACGGACATACTTAGATCGACTCAGAATTTCACCACGACCCAGAATATATATACTTTATGGGGTCTTAGAGCAATATTTCGATGTGTTACAAACGGAATGACAAAGTTAATATACCCCCCATACTATGGTGGAGGGTATAAAAAAGCTGAAAAAGCGAAAAATTAAAATTTGCTTTCTAGAAGCAAGTACACAAAACCAAAATTTAAAAGTGAATTGTGTCTTAAAAGTATCCATACATGTATTCTCCGCTTCTTTGGCTCGGAATCAATACCAAAATTTTTAAAGTAAAGACAAAATCTTTAGAACCGGTCATGCTTTTTTTCGGTGTAGAAATAAAATTTTGACAAAATTTTCTTTAGAAATAATTTTTTTTTGTTATTCAATAAAAGAAAACAATAAGTGTATTTCTAAAATAAATTAAAGAAAATATTTTTTTTTGAAGAAATATTTTTTTTTTCAAATAATTGGTAGATTGTTTTTGGCTCGAATGGCAACAGCGCTAGGAACCCGGGATGTGTTTAAAAAATGGTTGTGGAATAACTTCTAATTGTCATAAAATTATTGCCATATAAAAACTACTGTGCATGATAATAACGCCTAAAAATCTCTTGATTTTTGCCAAGCAATCAATTTTAAGATGTGACCTTTTAACATTAGGTTTTAAGGTCCCTTTTCTTATCGAATTCATTATAATATGCGCTTTAGCTGTCATCTTTATGCTTCCGTTAACACAAACATAAATAACTCTGACACACACACACTTGCACACATACACAAATATATTTTAGCCTATATAGGCCAAAGGATATAAAGATGTGTGTATTCATTCATATGTTATAAAGTAAGTAAACGTGATTATCATTTGAGATGGGTATAATGGGTATAAATGTATGTGTGTGTGTGTATGTCTACTCAAAAGTTTATATAACTTTAAGGTTTGCTAAAATCTATTTCACATCTTGGATAACAAAATTTGCATTTTATCAAAAATACATCAAAATATCTACACAAGAATATTTATACACCAATACACGCATACCTACACACACATTATAGTAGTTACGTAAACAAATTTCTTGGTACTATATGTCGATTTGTACGTGCATTTTGGGGGGGATAAATATGTAGATAATTTTATGTTATATATTATGGGTTGGGGGCTATAATAAATGCATGGATACGCATTTTCATGATAAATCTTGAGATCTTATCTGTTGCGAAATCAAACGACAACATGACATCTACTTCTTATCAATTTATGTGTCATTGAAGTGGAAAATTAAAAGTGAAACGTAAGCATAGTAAATTTCCACAGGAGTGTGAGCGACATGAAATGTGGATCGAAAAAGTAAAACAAACTTTTCATTGTGGGTAGTATTGCCAGTTTAGAAACTTGTTTTGCTCATATCTCATAAACTATGCGTTCTAGAGCGAAAAGTAGCTTAATTCATGACCACCCCAAACAATCGGAAATTCCATCCAAATCCTGGGAAATTTTAAATTTTCATATGAAAAACTTGTTTTGCTCATATCTCCTAAACTATGCGTCCTACAGCGAAAAGGAGCTTAATTCATGACCACCCCCAAAAAATCGAATATTCCAACCAAATCCTGAAAAAATTGAAATTTTTTGCTCATATTTCCTAAACTATGCGTCCATCCAAATCCTGAAAAAAAAATGAATGTTTATATGCAAAACTTGCTTTGCTCATATCTCCTAAACTATACGTCCATCCAAATCCTGAAAAAAATAAATGTTTATATGCAAAACTTGTTTTGCTCATATCTCCTAAACTATGCGCCCTACAGCGAAAAGGAGCTTAATTTATGACCACCCCCAAAAAATCGAAAATTCCATCCAAATCCTACAAAGTTGAAAATTTTATAAGAAAAACTTGTTTTGCTCATGCTAGAGCAAAAAGGAGCTTAATTCATGACCACCCCCAAAAAATCGAAAATTCCATCCAAATCCTGAAAAAATTGAAATTTTTATATGGAAAACTTGTTTTGCTCATATCTCCTAAACTATGCGTCCTACAGCGAAAGGGAGCTTAATTCATGACCACCCCCAAAAAATCGAAAATTTCATCCAAATCCTGAAAAAATTTAAATTTTTATATGAAAAACTTGTTTTGCTCATATCTCCTAAACTATGCGTCCTAGAGCGAAAAGGAGCTTAATTCATGACCACCACCAAAAAATCGAAAATTCCATCCAAATCCTGAAAAAATTGAAATTTTTATATGAAAAACTTGTTTTGCTCATATCTCCTAAACTATGCGTCCTACAGCGAAAAGGAGCTTAATTCATGACCACCACCAAAAAATCGAAAATTCCATCCAAATCCTCAAAAAATTTAAATTTTTATATGAAAAACTTGTTTTGCTCATATTTCCTAAACTATGCGTCCTAGAGCGAAAAGGAGCTTAATTCATGACCACCACCAAAAAATCGAAAATTCCATCCAAATCCTGAAAAAATTGAAATTTTTATATGAAAAACTTGTTTTGCTCATATCTCCTAAACTATGCGTCCTAGAGCGAAAAGGAGCTTAATTCATGACCACCACCAAAAAATCGAAAATTCCAACCAAATCCTGAAAAAATTGAAATTTTTATATGAAAAACTTGTTTTGCTCATATCTCCTAAACTATGCGTCCTAGAGCGAAAAGGAGCTTAATTCATGACCACCCCCAAAAAATCGAAAATTCCATCCAAATCCTGAAAAAATTGAAATTTTTATATGAAAAACTTGTTTTGCTCATATCTCCTAAACTATGTGTCCTAGAGCGAAAAGGAGCTTAATTCATGACCACCCCCAAAAAATCGAAAATTCCAACCAAATCCTGAAAAAATTTAAATTTTTATATGAAAAACATGTTTTCTTCATATCTCCTAAACTATGCGTCCTACAGCGAAAAGGAGCTTAATTCATGACCACCACCAAAAAATCGAAAATTGCAACCAAATCCTGAAAAAATTTAAATTTTTATATGAAAAACTTGTTTTGCTCATATCTCCTAAACTATGCGTCCTAGAGCGAAAAGGAGCTTAATTCATGACCACCCCCAAAAAATCGAAAATTCCAACCAAATCCTGAAAAAATTGAAATTTTTATATGAAAAACTTGTTTTGCTCATATCTCCTAAACTATGCGTCCTAGAGCGAAAAGGAGCTTAATTCATGACCACCCCCAAAAAATCGAAAATTCCATCCAAATCCTGGAAAAATTGAAATTTTTATATGAAAAACTTGTTTTGCTCATATCTCCTAAACTATGCGTCCTACAGCGAAAAGGAGCTTAATTCATGACCACCCCCAAAAAATCGAAAATTCCATCCAAATCCTGAAAAAATTGAAATTTTTATATGAAAAACTTGTTTTGCTCATATCTCCTAAACTATGCGTCCTACAGCGAAAAGGAGCTTAATTCATGACCACACCCAAAAAATCGAAAATCCCAACCAAATCCTGAAAAAATTGAAATTTTTATATGAAAAACTTGTTTTGCTCATATCTCCTAAACTATGCGTCCTAGAGCGAAAAGGAGCTTAATTCATGACCACCCCCAAAAAATCGAAAAATCCAACCAAATCCTGAAAAAATTCAAATTTTTATATGAAAAATTTGTTTTGCTCATATCTTCTAAACTATGCGTCCTACAGCGAAAAGGAGCTGAATTCATAACCACACCCAAAAAACGAAAATTCCATCCAAATCCTAAAAAAATTTAAATTTTTATATGAAAACCTTGTTTTGCTCATATCTCCCAAAACTATGCGTCTTAGAGCAAAAAGAGCTTAATTTTTACATGAAAAACTTGTTTTGCTCATATCTCCTAAACTATGCGTCCTACAGCGAAAAGGAGCTTAATTCATGACCACCCCCTAAATATCGAAAATTCCAACCAAATCCTGAAAAAATTCAAATTTTTATATGAAAAACTTGTTTTGCTCATATCTCCTAAACTATGCGTCCTAGAGCGAAAAGGAGCATAATTCGTGACCACCCCCTAAATATCGAAAATTCCAACCAAATCCTGAAAAAATTCAAATTTTTATATGAAAAACTTGTTTTGCTCATATCTCCTAAACTATGCGTCCTACAGCGAAAAGGAGCTTAATTCATGACCACTCCCAAAAAATCGAAAATTCCATTCAAATCTTGAAAAAATTCAAATTTTTATATGAAAAACTTGTTTTGCTCATATCTCCTAAACTATGCGTCCTACAGCGAAAAGGAGCTTAATTCATGACCACCCCCAAAAAAATCGAAAATTCCATCCAAATCCTGAAAAAATTGAAATTTTTATATGAAAAACTTGTTTTGCTCATATCTCCTAAACTATGCGTCCTACAGCGAAAAGGAGCTTAATTCATGACCACCCCCAAAAAAATCGAAAATTCCATCCAAATCCTGAAAAAATTGAAATTTTTATATGAAAAACTTGTTTTGCTCATATCCCCTAAACTATACGTCCTACAGCGAAAAGGAGCTTAATTCATGACCACCACCAAAAAATCGAAAATTCCATCCAAATCCTGAAAAAATTGAAATTTTTATATGAAAAACTTGTTTTGCTCATATCTCCTAAACTATGCGTCCTAGAGCGAAAAGGAGCTTATTCATGACCACCCTCAAAAAATCGAAAATTCCAACCAAATCCTGAAAAAATTGAAATTTTTATATGAAAAACTTGTTTTGCTCATATCTCCTAAACTATGCGTCCTAGAGCGAAAAGGAGCTTAATTCATGACCACCACCAAAAAATCGAAAATTCCATCCAAATTCTGAAAAAATTGAACATTTTTTATAAAAAACTTGTTTTGCTCATATCTCCTAAACTATGCGTCCTAGAGCGAAAAGGAGTTTAATTCATGACCACCCCCAAAAAATCGAAAATTCCATCCAAATCCTGAAAAAATTGAAATTTTTGTATGAAAAACTTGTTTTGCTCATATCTCCTAAACTATGCGTCCTAGAGCGAAAAGGAGCTTAATTCATGACCACCCCCAAAAAAATCGAAAATTCCATCCAAATCCTGGAAAAAATGAAATTTTTATATGAAAAACTTGTTTTGCTCATATCTCCTAAACTATGCGTCCTAGAGCGAAAAGGAGCTTAATTCATGACCACCCCCAAAAAATCGAAAATTCCATCCAAATCCTCAAAAAATTTTAATTTTTATATGAAAAACTTGTTTTGCTCATATCTCCTAAACTATGCGTCCTACAGCGAAAAGGAGCTTAATTCATGACCACCCCCAAAAAATCGAAAATTCCATCCAAATCCTGAAAAAATTGAAATTTTTATATGAAAAACTTGTTTTGCTCATATCTCCTAAACTATGCGTCCTACAGCGAAAGGGAGCTTAATTCATGACCACCCCCAAAAAATCGAAAATTTCATCCAAATCCTGAAAAAATTTAAATTTTTATATGAAAAACTTGTTTTGCTCATATCTCCTAAACTATGCGTCCTAGAGCGAAAAGGAGCTTAATTCATGACCACCACCAAAAAATCGAAAATTCCAACCAAATCCTGGAAAAATTGAAATTTTTATATGAAAAAGTTGTTTTACTCATATCTCCTAAACTATGCGTCCTACAGCGAAAAGGAGCTTAATTCAAAAAAATCGAAAATTCCATCCAAATCTTGAAAAAATTGAAATTTTTATATGAAAAACTTGTTTTGCTCATATCTCCTAAACTATGCGTCCTACAGCGAAAAGGAGCATAATTCATGACCACCCCCAAAAAATCGAAAATTCCATCCAAATCCTGGAAAAATTGAAATTTTTATATGAAAAACTTGTTTTGCTCATATCTCCTAAACTATGCGTCCTAGAGCGAAAAGGAGCTTAATTCATGACCACCCCCAAAAAATCGAAAATTCCATCCAAATCCTCAAAAAATTTTAATTTTTATATGAAAAACTTGTTTTGCTCATATCTCCTAAACTATGCGTCCTACAGCGAAAAGGAGCTTAATTCATGACCACCCCGAAAAAATCGAAAATTCCATCCAAATCCTGAAAAAATTGAAATTTTTATATGAAAAACTTGTTTTGCTCATATCTCCTAAACTATGCGTCCTACAGCGAAAAGGAGCTTAATTCATGACCACCCCCAAAAAAATCGAAAATTCCATCCAAATCCTGAAAAAATTGAAATTTTTATATGAAAAACTTGTTTTGCTCATATCTCCTAAACTATGCGTCCTACAGCGAAAAGGAGCTTAATTCATGACCACCCCCAAAAAAATCGAAAATTCCATCCAAATCCTGAAAAAATTGAAATTTTTATATGAAAAAGTTGTTTTGCTCATATCCCCTAAACTATGCGTCCTACAGCGAAAAGGAGCTTAATTCATGACCACCACCAAAAAATCGAAAATTCCATCCAAATCCTGAAAAAATTGAAATTTTTATATGAAAAACTTGTTTTGCTCATATCTCCTAAACTATGCGTCCTAGTGCGAAAAGGAGCTTATTCATGACCACCCTCAAAAAATCGGAAATTCCAACCAAATCCTGAAAAAATTGAAATTTTTATATGAAAAACTTGTTTTGCTCATATCTCCTAAACTATGCGTCCTAGAGCGAAAGGAGCTTAATTCATGACCACCACCAAAAAATCGAAAATTCCATCCAAATTCTGAAAAAATTGAACATTTTTTATAAAAAACTTGTTTTGCTCATATCTCCTAAACTATGCGTCCTAGAGCGAAAAGGAGCTTAATTCATGACCACCCCCAAAAAATCGAAAATTCCATCCAAATCCTGAAAAAATTGAAATTTTTGTATGAAAAACTTGTTTTGCTCATATCTCCTAAACTATGCGTCCTAGAGCGAAAAGGAGCTTAATTCATGACCACCCCCAAAAAAATCGAAAATTCCATCCAAATCCTGGAAAAAATGAAATTTTTATATGAAAAACTTGTTTTGCTCATATCTCCTAAACTATGCGTCCTAGAGCGAAAAGGAGCTTAATTCATGACCACCCCCAAAAAATCGAAAATTCCATCCAAATCCTCAAAAAATTTTAATTTTTATATGAAAAACTTGTTTTGCTCATATCTCCTAAACTATGCGTCCTACAGCGAAAAGGAGCTTAATTCATGACCACCCCCAAAAAATCGAAAATTCCATCCAAATCCTGAAAAAATTGAAATTTTTATATGAAAAACTTGTTTTGCTCATATCTTCTAAACTATGCGTCCTACAGCGAAAAGGAGCTTAATTCATGACCACCCCCAAAAAATCGAAAATTTCATCCAAATCCTGAAAAAATTTAAATTTTTATATGAAAAACTTGTTTTGCTCATATCTCCTAAACTATGCGTCCTAGAGCGAAAAGGAGCTTAATTCATGACCACCACCAAAAAATCGAAAATTCCAACCAAATCCTGGAAAAATTGAAATTTTTATATGAAAAAGTTGTTTTACTCATATCTCCTAAACTATGCGTCCTACAGCGAAAAGGAGCTTAATTCAAAAAAATCGAAAATTCCATCCAAATCTTGAAAAAATTGAAATTTTTATATGAAAAACTTGTTTTGCTCATATCTCCTAAACTATGCGTCCTACAGCGAAAAGGAGCATAATTCATGACCACCCCCAAAAAATCGAAAATTCCATCCAAATCCTGGAAAAATTGAAATTTTTATATGAAAAACTTGTTTTGCTCATATCTCCTAAACTATGCGTCCTAGAGCGAAAAGGAGCTTAATTCATGACCACCCCCAAAAAATCGAAAATTCCATCCAAATCCTCAAAAAATTTTAATTTTTATATGAAAAACTTGTTTTGCTCATATCTCCTAAACTATGCGTCCTACAACGAAAAGGAGCTTAATTCATGACCACCCCGAAAAAATCGAAAATTCCATCCAAATCCTCAAAAAATTTAAATTTTTATATGAAAAACTTGTTTTGCTCATATCTCCTAAACCATGCGTCCTAGAGCGAAAAGGAGCTTAATTCATTACCACCCCCAAAAAACGAAAATTCCATCCAAATCCTGGAAAAATTGAAATTTTTATATGAAAAACTTGTTTTGCTCATATCTCCTAAACTATGCGTCCTACAGCGAAAAGGAGCTTAATTCATGACCACCCCCAAAAAATCGAAAATTCCATCCAAATCCTGAAAAAATTTAAATTTTTATATGAAAAACTTGTTTTGCTCATATCTCCTAAACTATGCGTCCTAGAGCGAAAAGGAGCTTAATTCATGACCACCACCAAAAAATCGAAAATTCCAACCAAATCCTGGAAAAATTGAAATTTTTATATGAAAAAGTTGTTTTACTCATATCTCCTAAACTATGCGTCCTACAGCGAAAAGGAGCTTAATTCATGACCACTCCCAAAAAATCGAAAATTCCATCCAAATCCTGAAAAAAATGAAATTTTTATATGAAAAACTTGTTTTGCTCATATCTCCTAAACTATGCGTCCTAGAGCGAAAAGGAGCTTATTCATGACCACCCTCAAAAAATCGAAAATTCCAACCAAATCCTGAAAAAATTGAAATTTTTATATGAAAAACTTGTTTTGCTCATATCTCCTAAACTATGCGTCCTAGAGCGAAAAGGAGCTTAATTCATGACCACCCCCAAAAAAATCGAAAATTCCATCCAAATCCTGGAAAAAATGAAATTTTTATATGAAAAACTTGTTTTGCTCATATCTCCTAAACTATGCGTCCTAGAGCGAAAAGGAGCTTAATTCATGACCACCCCCAAAAAATCGAAAATTCCATCCAAATCCTCAAAAAATTTTAATTTTTATATGAAAAACTTGTTTTGCTCATATCTCCTAAACTATGCGTCCGACAGCGAAAGGGACCACCCCCAAAAAATCGAAAATTTCATCCAAATCCTGAAAAAATTTAAATTTTTATATGAAAAACTTGTTTTGCTCATATCTTCTAAACTATGCGTCCTAGAGCGAAAGGGAGCTTAATTCATGACCACCACCAAAAAATCGAAAATTCCATCCAAATCCTGAAAAAATTGAAATTTTTATATGAAAAACTTGTTTTGCTCATATCTCCTAAACCATGCGTCCTAGAGCGAAAAGGAGCTTAATTCATTACCACCCCCAAAAAATCGAAAATTCCATCCAAATCCTGGAAAAATTGAAATTTTTATATGAAAAAGTTATTTTACTCATATCTCCTAAACTATGCGTCCTACAGCGAAAAGGAGCTTAATTCATGACCACTCCCAAAAAATCGAAAATTCCATCCAAATCTTGAAAAAATTGAAATTTGTATATGAAAAACTTGTTTTGCTCATATCTCCTAAACTATGCGTCCTACAGCGAAAAGGAGCTTAATTCATGACCACCCCCAAAAAATTGAAAATTTCAACCAAATCCTGAAAAAATTTAAATTTTTATATGAAAAACTTGTTTTGCTCATATCTCCTAAACTATGCGTCCTAGAGCGAAAAGGAGCATAATTCATGACCACCCCCAAAAAATCGAAAATTCCATCCAAATCCTGGAAAAATTGAAATTTTTATATGAAAAAGTTGTTTTGCTCATATCTCATAAACTATGCGTCCTAGAGCGAAAAGGAGCTTAATTCATGACCACTCCCAAAAAATCGAAAATTCCATCCAAATCCTCAAAAAATTTAAATTTTTATATGAAAAACTTGTTTTGCTCATATCTCCTAAACTATGCGTCCTAGAGCGAAAAGGAGCTTAATTCATGACCACCCCAAAAAATTGAAAATTCCATCCAAATCCTGAAAAAATTGAAATTTTTATATGAAAAACTTGTTTTGCTCATATCTCCTAAACTATGCGTCCATCCAAATCCTGAAAAAATTGAAATTTTTATATGAAAAACTTGTTTTGCTCATATCTCCTAAACTATGCGTCCTACAGCGAAAAGGAGCTTAATTCATGACCACCCCGAAAAAATCGAAAATTCCATCCAAATCCTCAAAAAAATTAAATTTTTATATGAAAAACTTGTTTTGCTCATATCTCCTACACTATGCGTCCTAGAGCGAAAAGGAGCTTAATTCATGACCACCCCCAAAAAATCGAAAATTCCATCCAAATCCTGGAAAAATTGAAATTTTTATATGAAAAACTTGTTTTGCTCATATCTCCTAAACTATGCGTCCTACAGCGAAAAGGAGCTTAATTCATGACCACCCCGAAAAAATCGAAAATTTCATCCAAATCCTGAAAAAATTTAAATTTTTATATTAAAAACTTGTTTTGCCCATATCTCCTAAACTATGCGTCCTAGAGCGAAAAGGAGCTTAATTCATGACCACCCCCAAAAATCGAAAATTCCATCCAAATCCTGAATAAATTGAAATTTTTATATGAAAAACTTGTTTTGCTCATATCTCCTAAACTATGCGTCCTAGAGCGAAAAGGAGCTTAATTCATTACCACCCCCAAAAAATCGAAAATTCCATCCAAATCCTGGAAAAATTGAAATTTTTATATGAAAAAGTTGTTTTACTCATATCTCCTAAACTATGCGTCCTACAGCGAAAAGGAGCTTAATTCATGACCACTCCCAAAAAATCGAAAATTCCATCCAAATCTTGAAAAAATTTAAATTTTTATATGAAAAACTTGTTTTGCTCATATCTCCTAAACTATGCGTCCTAGACCGAAAAGAGGCTTAATTCATGACACCCCTAAATATCGAAAATTCCAACCAAATCCTGAAAAAATTTAAATTTTTATATGAAAAACTTGTTTTGCTCATATCTCCTAAACTATGCGTCCTACAGCGAAAAGGAGCTTAATTCATGACCACCCCCAAAAAATCGAAAATTCCATCCAAATCCTGAAAATTTTTATATGAAAAACTTGTTTTGCTCATATCTCCTAAACTATGCGTCCTAGAGCGGAAAGGAGCTTAATTCATGACCACCCCCAAAAAATTGAAAATTTCAACCAAATCCTGAAAAAATTGAAATTTTTATATGAAAAACTTGTTTTGCTCATATCTCCTAAACTATGCGTCCTACAGCGAAAAGGAGCTTAATTCATGACCACCCCCAAAAATTGAAAATTCCATCCAAATCCTGAAAAAATTGAAATTGAAAAACTTGTTTTGCTCATATCTCCTAAACTATGCGTCCTAGAGCGAAAAGGAGCTTAATTCATGACCACCCCCAAAAAATCGAAAATTCCATCCAAATCCTGAAAAAATTGAAATTTTTATATGAAAAACTTGTTTTGCTCATATCTCCTAAACTATGCGTCCTAGAGCGAAAAGGAGCTTAATTCATGACCACCCCTAAAAAATCGAAAATTCCATCCAAATCCTGAAAATTGAAATTTTTATATGAAAAACTTGTTTTGCTCATATCTCCTAAATTATGCGTCCTACAGCGAAAAGGAGCTTAATTCATGACCACCCCCAAAAAATCGAAAATTCCATCCAAATCCTCAAAAAATTGAAATTTTTATATGAAAAACTTGTTTTGCTCATATCTCCTAAACTATGCGTCCTACAGCGAAAAGGAGCTTAATTCATGACCAACCCCCAAAAAATCGAAAATTCCATCCAAATCCTGAAAATATTTAAATTTTTATATGAAAAACTTGTTTTGCTCATATCTCCTAAACTATGCGTCCTAGAGCGAAAAGGAGCTTAATTCATGACCACCACCAAAAAATCGAAAATTCCATCCAAATCCTGAAAAAATTGAAATTTTTATATGAAAAACTTGTTTTGCTCATATCTCCTAAACTATGCGTCCTACAGCGAAAAGGAGCTTAATTCATGACCACCCCCAAAAAATCGAAAATTCCATCCAAATCCTGGAAAAAATGAAATTTTTATATGAAAAACTTGTTTTGCTCATATCTCCTAAACTATGCGTCCTACAGCGAAAAGGAGCTTAATTCATGACCACCCCCAAAAATCGAAAATTCCATCCAAATCCTGAAAAAATTTAAAATTTTTTATAAAAAACTTGTTTTGCTCATATCTCCTAAACTATGCGTCCTACAGCGAAAATGAGCTTAATTCATGACCACCCCCAAAAAATCGAAAATTCCATCCAAATCCTGAAAAAATTGAAATTTTAATATGAAAAACTTGTTTTGCTCATATCTCCTAAACTATGCGTCCTACAGCGAAAAGGAGCTTGATTCATGACCACCCCTAAAAAATCGAAAATTCCATCCAAATCCTGAAAAAATTGAAATTTTTATATGAAAAACTTGTTTTGCTCATATCTCCTAAACTATGTGTCCTACAGCGAAAAGGAGCTTAATTCATGACCACCCCCAAAAAATCGAAAATTCCATCCAAATCCTGAAAAAATTGAAATTTTTATATGAAAAACTTGTTTTGCTCATATCTCCTAAACTATGCGTCCTAGAGCGAAAAGGAGCTTAATTCATGACCACCACCAAAAAATCGAAAATTCCATCCAAATCCTGAAAAAATTGAAATTTTTATATGAAAAACTTGTTTTGCTCATACCTCCTAAACTATGCGTCCTACAGCGAAAAGGAGCTTAATTCATGACCAACCCCCAAAAAATCGAAAATTCCATCCAAATCCTGAAAATATTTAAATTTTTATATGAAAAACTTGTTTTGCTCATATCTCCTAAACTATGCGTCCTAGAGCGAAAAGGAGCTTAATTCATGACCACCACCAAAAAATCGAAAATTCCATCCAAATCCTGAAAAAATTGAAATTTTTATATGAAAAACTTGTTTTGCTCATATCTCCTAAACTATGCGTCCTACAGCGAAAAGGAGCTTAATTCATGACCACCCCCAAAAAATCGAAAATTCCATCCAAATCCTGGAAAAAATGAAATTTTTATATGAAAAACTTGTTTTGCTCATATCTCCTAAACTATGCGTCCTACAGCGAAAAGGAGCTTAATTCATGACCACCCCCAAAAAATCGAAAATTCCATCCAAATCCTGAAAAAATTTTAAATTTTTTATAAAAAACTTGTTTTGCTCATATCTCCTAAACTATGCGTCCTACAGCGAAAATGAGCTTAATTCATGACCACCCCCAAAAAATCGAAAATTCCATCCAAATCCTGAAAAAATTGAAATTTTAATATGAAAAACTTGTTTTGCTCATATCTCCTAAACTATGTGTCCTACAGCGAAAAGGGGCTTAATTCATGACCACCCCCAAAAAATCGAAAATTCCATCCAAATCCTGAAAAAATTGACATTTTTATATGAAAAACTTGTTTTGCTCATATCTCCTAAACTATGCGTCCTTCAGCGAAAAGGAGCTTAATTCATGACCACCCCCAAAAAATCGAAAATTCCATCCAAATCCTGAAAAAATTTAAATTTTTATATGAAAAACTTGTTTTGCTCATATCTCCTAAACTATGCGTCCTAGAGCGAAAAGGAGCTTAATTCATGACCCCCAAAAAATGGAAAATTCCATCCAAATCCTGAAAAAATTGAAATTTTTATATGAAAAACTTGTTTTGCTCATATCTCCTAAACTATGCGTCCTAGAGCGAAAAGGAGCTTAATTCATGACCACCACCAAAAAATCGAAAATTCCATCCAAATCCTGGAAAAAATTGAAATTTTTATATGAAAAACTTGTTTTGCTCATATCTCCTAAACTATGCGTCCTAGAGCGAAAAGGAGCTTAATTCATGACCACCCCCAAAAAATCGAAAATTCCATCCAAATCCTGAAAAAAATGAAATTTTTATATGAAAAACTTGTTTTGCTAATATCTCCTAAACTATGCGTCCTAGAGCGAAAAGGAGCTTAATTCATGACCACCCCTAAAAAATCGAAAATTCCATCCAAATCCTGAAAAAATTGAAATTTTTCTATGAAAAACTTGTTTTGCTCATATCTCCTAAACTATGCGTCCTAAAGCGAAAAGGAGCTTAATTCATGACCACCCCCAAAAAATCGAAAATTCCATCCAAATCCTGAAAAAATTGAAATTTTTATATGAAAAACTTGTTCTGCTAATATCTCCTAAACTATGCGTCCTAGAGCGAAAAGGAGCTTAATTCATGACCACCCCCAAAAAATCGAAAATTCCATCCAAATCCTGAAAAAATTGAAATTTTTATATGAAAAACTTGTTTTGCTCATATCTCCTAAACTATGCGTCCTAGAGCGAAAAGGAGCTTAATTCATGACCACCACCAAAAAATCGAAAATTCCATCCAAATCCTGGAAAAAATTGAAATTTTTAAATGAAAAACTTGTTTTGCTCATATCTCCTAAACTATGCGTCCTAGAGCGAAAAGGAGCTTAATTCATGACCACCACCAAAAAATCGAAAATTTCATCCAAAACCTGGAAAAAATTAAATTTTGATATGAAAAGCTTGTTTTACTCATATCTCCTAAACTATGCGTCCTACAGCGAAAAGGAGCTTAATTCATGACCACCCCCAAAAAATCGAAAATGCCATCCAAATCCTGAAAGAATTGAAATTTTTATATGAAAAACTTGTTTTGCTCATATCTCCTAAACTATGCGTCCTAGAGCGAAAAGGAGCTTAATTCATGACCACCCCCAAAAAATCGAAAATTCCATCCAAATCCTGGAAAAAATGAAATTTTTATATGAAAAACTTGTTTTGCTAATATCTCCTAAACTATGCGTCCTAGAGCGAAAAGGAGCTTAATTCATGACCACCCCTAAAAAATCGAAAATTCCATCCAAATCCTGAAAAAATTGAAATTTTTATATGAAAAACTTGTTTTGCTCATATCTCCTAAACTATGCGTCCTACAGCGAAAAGGAGCTTAATTCATGACCACCCCCAAAAAATCGAAAATTCCATCCAAATCCTGAAAAAATTGAAATTTTTATATGAAAAACTTGTTTTGCTCATATCTCCTAAACTATGCGTCCTAGAGCGAAAAGGAGCTTAATTCATGACCACCACCAAAAAATCGAAAATTCCATCCAAATCCTGAAAAAATTGAAATTTTTATATGAAAAACTTGTTTTGCTCATATCTCCTAAACTATGCGTCCTAGAGCGAAAAGGAGCTTAATTCATGACCACCCCCCAAAAAATCGAAAATTGCATCCAAATCCTGAAAAAATTAAAATTTTTATATGAAAAACTTGTTTTGCTCATATCTCCTAAACTATGCGTCCTAGAGCGAAAAGGAGCTTAATTCATGGCCACCCCCAAAAAATCGAAAATTCCATCCAAATCCTGAAAAAATTGAAATTTTTATATGAAAAACTTGTTTTGCTAATATCTCCTAAACTATGCGTCCTACAGCGAAAAGGAGCTTAATTCATGACCACCCCCAAAAAATCGAAAATTCCATCCAAATCCTGAAAATTTTTAAATTTTTATATGAAAAATTTGTTTTGCTCATATCTCCTTAACTATGCGTCCTAGAGCGAAAAGGAGCTTAATTCATGACCACCACCAAAAAATCGAAAATTCCAACCAAATGCTGAAAAAATTTAAATTTTTGTATGAAAAACTTGTTTTGCTCATATATCCTGAACTATGCGTCCTAGAGCGAAAAGGAGCTTAATTCATGACCACCCCCAAAAAATCGAAAATTCCATCCAAATCCGGAAAATTTTTAAATTGTTATATGAAAAATTAGTTTTGCTCATATCTCCTAAACTATGCGTCCTAGAGCGAAAAGGAGCTTAATTCATGACCACCCCCAAAAAATCGAAAATTCCAACCAAATCCTGAAAAAATTGAAATTTTTATATGAAAAACTTGTTTTGCTCATATCTCCTAAACTATGCGTCCTACAGCGAAAAGGAGCTTAATTCATGACCACCCCCAAAAAATCGAAAATTCCATCCAAATCCTGAAAAAATTGAAATTTTTATATGAAAAACTTGTTTTGCTCATACCTCCTAAACTATGCGTCCTACAGCGAAAAGGAGCTTAATTCATGACCAACCCCCAAAAAATCGAAAATTCCATCCAAATCCTGAAAAAATTGAAATTTTTATATGAAAAACTTGTTTTGCTCATATCTCCTAAACTATGCGTCCTACAGCGAAAAGGAGCTTAATTCATGACCACCCCCAAAAAATCGAAAATTCCAACCAAATCCTGAAAAAATTGAAATTTGTATATGAAAAACTTGTTTTGCTCATATCTCCTAAACTATGCGTCATACAGCGAAAAGGAGCTTAATTCATGACCACCCCCAAAAAATCGAAAATTCCATCCAAATCCTGGAAAAAATGAAATTTTTATATGAAAAACTTGTTTTGCTCATATCTCCTAAACTATGCGTCCTACAGCGAAAAGGAGCTTAATTCATGACCACCCCCAAAAAATCGAAAATTCCATCCAAATCCTGAAAAAATTGAAATTTTTATATGAAAAACTTGTTTTGCTCATATCTCCTAAACTATGCGTCCTACAGCGAAAAGGAGCTTAATTCATGACCACCCCCAAAAAATCGAAAATTCCATCTAAATCCTGAAAAAATTTAAATTTTTATATGAAAATCTTGTTTTGCTCATACCTCCTAAACTATGCGTCCTACAGCGAAAAGGAGCTTAATTCATGACCACCCCCAAAAAATCGAAAATTCCATCCAAATCCTGAAAAAATTGAAATTTTTATATGAAAAACTTGTTTTGCTCATATCTCCTAAACTATGCGTCCTACAGCGAAAAGGAGCTTAATTCATGACCACCCCCAAAAAATCGAAAATTCCATCCAAATCCTGAAAAAATTGAAATTTTTATATGAAAAACTTGTTTTGCTCATATCTCCTAAACTATGCGTCCTACAGCGAAAAGGAGCTTAATTCATGACCACCCCCAAAAAATCGAAAATTCCATCCAAATCCTGAAAAAATTGAAATTTTTATATGAAAAACTTGTTTTGCTCATATCTCCTAAACTATGCGTCCTACAGCGAAAAGGAGCTTAATTCATGACCACCCACAAAAAATCGAAAATTCCATCCAAATCCTGAAAAAATTGAAATTTTTATATGAAAAACTTGTTTTGCTCATTCCTCCTAAACTATGCGTCCTACAGCGAAAAGGAGCTTAATTCATGACCACCCACAAAAAATCGAAAATTCCATTCAAATCCTGAAAAAATTGAAATTTTTATATGAAAAACTTGTTTTGCTCATATCTCCTAAACTATGCGTCCTACAGCGAAAAGGAGTTTAATTCATGACCACCCCCAAAAAATCGAAAATTCCAACCAAATCCTGAAAAAATTGAAATTTTTATATGAAAAACTTGTTTTGCTCATATCTCCTAAACTATGCGTCCTACAGCGAAAAGGAGCTTAATTCATGACCACCCCCAAAAAATCGAAAATTCCATCCAAATCCTGAAAAAATTGAAATTTTTATATGAAAAACTTGTTTTGCTCATACCTCCTAAACTATGCGTCCTACAGCGAAAAGGAGCTTAATTCATGACCAACCCCCAAAAAATCGAAAATTCCATCCAAATCCTGAAAAAATTGAAATTTTTATATGAAAAACTTGTTTTGCTCATATCTCCTAAACTATGCGTCCTACAGCGAAAAGGAGCTTAATTCATGACCACCCCCAAAAAATCGAAAATTCCAACCAAATCCTGAAAAAATTGAAATTTGTATATGAAAAACTTGTTTTGCTCATATCTCCTAAACTATGCGTCATACAGCGAAAAGGAGCTTAATTCATGACCACCCCCAAAAAATCGAAAATTCCATCCAAATCCTGGAAAAAATGAAATTTTTATATGAAAAACTTGTTTTGCTCATATCTCCTAAACTATGCGTCCTACAGCGAAAAGGAGCTTAATTCATGACCACCCCCAAAAAATCGAAAATTCCATCCAAATCCTGAAAAAATTGAAATTTTTATATGAAAAACTTGTTTTGCTCATATCTCCTAAACTATGCGTCCTACAGCGAAAAGGAGCTTAATTCATGACCACCCCCAAAAAATCGAAAATTCCATCTAAATCCTGAAAAAATTTAAATTTTTATATGAAAATCTTGTTTTGCTCATACCTCCTAAACTATGCGTCCTACAGCGAAAAGGAGCTTAATTCATGACCACCCCCAAAAAATCGAAAATTCCATCCAAATCCTGAAAAAATTGAAATTTTTATATGAAAAACTTGTTTTGCTCATATCTCCTAAACTATGCGTCCTACAGCGAAAAGGAGCTTAATTCATGACCACCCCCAAAAAATCGAAAATTCCATCCAAATCCTGAAAAAATTGAAATTTTTATATGAAAAACTTGTTTTGCTCATATCTCCTAAACTATGCGTCCTACAGCGAAAAGGAGCTTAATTCATGACCACCCCCAAAAAATCGAAAATTCCATCCAAATCCTGAAAAAATTGAAATTTTTATATGAAAAACTTGTTTTGCTCATATCTCCTAAACTATGCGTCCTACAGCGAAAAGGAGCTTAATTCATGACCACCCACAAAAAATCGAAAATTCCATCCAAATCCTGAAAAAATTGAAATTTTTATATGAAAAACTTGTTTTGCTCATTCCTCCTAAACTATGCGTCCTACAGCGAAAAGGAGCTTAATTCATGACCACCCACAAAAAATCGAAAATTCCATTCAAATCCTGAAAAAATTGAAATTTTTATATGAAAAACTTGTTTTGCTCATATCTCCTAAACTATGCGTCCTACAGCGAAAAGGAGCTTAATTCATGACCACCCCCAAAAAATCGAAAATTCCATCCAAATCCTGAAAAAATTGAAATTTTTATATGAAAAACTTGTTTTGCTCATATCTCCTAAACTATGCGTCCTACAGCGAAAAGGAGCTTAATTCATGACCACCCCCAAAAAATCGAAAATTCCATCCAAATCCTGAAAAAATTGAAATTTTTATATGAAAAACTTGTTTTGCTCATACCTCCTAAACTATGCGTCCTACAGCGAAAAGGACCTTAATTCATGACCACCACCAAAAAATCGAAAATTCCATCCAAATCCTGAAAAAATTGAAATTTTTATATGAAAAACTTGTTTTGCTCATATCTCCTAAACTATGCGTCCTACAGCGAAAAGGAGCTTAATTCATGACCACCCCCAAAAAATCGAAAATTCCATCCAAATCCTGAAAAAATTGAAATTTTTATATGAAAAACTTGTTTTGCTCATATCTCCTAAACTATGCGTCCTAGAGCGAAAAGGCGCTTAATTCATGACCACCCCCAAAAAATCGAAAATTCCAACCAAATCCTGATAAAATTGAAATTTTTATATGAAAAACATGTTTTGCTCATATCTCCTAAACTATGCGTCCTAGAGCGAAAAGGAGCTTAATTCATGACCACCCCCAAAAAATCGAAAATTCCAACCAAATCCTGAAAAAATTGAAATTTTTATATGAAAAACTTGTTTTGCTCATATCTCCTAAACTATGCGTCCTACAGCGAAAAGGAGCTTAATTCATGACCACCCCCAAAAAATCGAAAATTCCATCCAAATCCTGAAAAAATTGAAATTTTTATATGAAAAACTTGTTTTGCTCATACCTCCTAAACTATGCGTCCTACAGCGAAAAGGAGCTTAATTCATGACCAACCCCCAAAAAATCGAAAATTCCATCCAAATCCTGAAAAAATTGAAATTTTTATATGAAAAACTTGTTTTGCTCATATCTCCTAAACTATGCGTCCTACAGCGAAAAGGAGCTTAATTCATGACCACCCCCAAAAAATCGAAAATTCCAACCAAATCCTGAAAAAATTGAAATTTGTATATGAAAAACTTGTTTTGCTCATATCTCCTAAACTATGCGTCATACAGCGAAAAGGAGCTTAATTCATGACCACCCCCAAAAAATCGAAAATTCCATCCAAATCCTGAAAAAATTGAAATTTTTATATGAAAAACTTGTTTTGCTCATATCTCCTAAACTATGCGTCCTACAGCGAAAAGGAGCTTAATTCATGACCACCCACAAAAAATCGAAAATTCCATCCAAATCCTGAAAAAATTGAAATTTTTATATGAAAAACTTGTTTTGCTCATACCTCCTAAACTATGCGTCCTACAGCGAAAAGGAGCTTAATTCATGACCACCCACAAAAAATCGAAAATTCCATCCAAATCCTGAAAAAATTGAAATTTTTATATGAAAAACTTGTTTTGCTCATATCTCCTAAACTATGCGTCCTACAGCGAAAAGGAGCTTAATTCATGACCACCCCCAAAAAATCGAAAATTCCATCCAAATCCTGAAAAAAATGAAATTTTTATATGAAAAACTTGTTTTGCTCATATCTCCTAAACTATGCGTCCTACAGCGAAAAGGAGCTTAATTCATGACCACCCCCAAAAAATCGAAAATTCCATCCAAATCCTGAAAAAAATGAAATTTTTATATGAAAAACATGTTTTGCTCATATCTCCTAAACTATGCGACCTACAGCGAAAAGGAGCTTAATTCATGACCAACCCCCAAAAAATCGAAAATTGCATCCAAATCCTGAAAAAATTGAAATTTTTATATGAAAAACTTGTTTTGCTCATACCTCCTAAACTATGCGTCCTACAGCGAAAAGGAGCTTAATTCATGACCAACCCCCAAAAAATCGAAAATTCCATCCAAATCCTGAAAAAATTGAAATTTTTATATGAAAAACTTGTTTTGCTCATATCTCCTAAACTATGCGTCCTACAGCGAAAAGGAGCTTAATTCATGACCAACCCCCAAAAAATCGAAAATTGCATCCAAATCCTGAAAAAATTGAAATTTTTATATGAAAAACTTGTTTTGCTCATATCTCCTAAACAATGCGTCCTACAGCGAAAAGGAGCTTAATTCATGACCACCCCCAAAAAATCGAAAATTCCAACCAAATCCTGAAAAAATTGAAATTTTTATATGAAAAACTTGTTTTGCTCATATCTCCTAAACTATGCGTCCTACAGCGAAAAGGAGCTTAATTCATGACCACCCCCAAAAAATCGAAAATTCCATCCAAATCCTGAAAAAATTGAAATTTTTATATGAAAAACTTGTTTTGCTCATATCTCCTAAACTATGCGTCCTACAGCGAAAAGGAGCTTAATTCATGACCAACCCCCAAAAAATCGAAAATTCCATCCAAATCCTGAAAAAATTGAAATTTTTATATGAAAAACTTGTTTTGCTCATATCTCCTAAACTATGCGTCCTACAGCGAAAAGGAGCTTAATTCATGACCACCCCCAAAAAATCGAAAATTCCATCCAAATCCTGAAAAAATTGAAATTTTTATATGAAAAACTTGTTTTGCTCATATCTCCTAAACTATGCGTCCTACAGCGAAAAGGAGCTTAATTCATGACCACCCCCAAAAAATCGAAAATTCCATCCAAATCCTGAAAAAATTGAAATTTTTATATGAAAAACTTGTTTTGCTCATATCTCCTAAACTATGCGTCCTACAGCGAAAAGGAGCTTAATTCATGACCACCCCCAAAAAATCGAAAATTCCATCCAAATCCTGAAAAAATTGAAATTTTTATATGAAAAACTTGTTTTGCTCATATCTCCTAAACTATGCGTCCTAGAGCGAAAAGGCGCTTAATTCATGACCACCCCCAAAAAATCGAAAATTCCAACCCAATCCTGAAAAAATTGAAATTTTTATATGAAAAACATGTTTTGCTCATATCTCCTAAACTATGCGTCCTACAGCGAAAAGGAGCTTAATTCATGACCACCCCCAAAAAATCGAAAATTCCAACCAAATCCTGAAAAAATTGAAATTTGTATATGAAAAACTTGTTTTGCTCATATCTCCTAAACTATGCGTTCTACAGCGAAAAGGAGCTTAATTCATGACCACCCCCAAAAAATCGAAAATTCCATCCAAATCCTGGAAAAAATTAAATTTTTATATGAAAAACTTGTTTTGCTCATATCTCCTAAACTATGCGTCCTAGAGCGAAAAGGAGCTTAATTCATGACCAACCCCCAAAAAATCGAAAATTGCATCCAAATCCTGAAAAAATTGAAATTTTTATATGAAAAACTTGTTTTGCTCATATCTCCTAAACTATGCGTCCTAGAGCGAAAAGGCGCTTAATTCATGACCACCCCCAAAAAATCGAAAATTCCAACCAAATCCTGAAAAAATTGAAATTTTTATATGAAAAACATGTTTTGCTCATATCTCCTAAACTATGCGTCCTAGAGCGAAAAGGAGCTTAATTCATGACCACCCCCAAAAAATCGAAAATTCCAACCAAATCCTGAAAAAATTGAAATTTTTATATGAAAAACTTGTTTTGCTCATATCTCCTAAACTATGCGTCCTACAGCGAAAAGGAGCTTAATTCATGACCACCCCCAAAAAATCGAAAATTCCATCCAAATCCTGGAAAAAATGAAATTTTTATATGAAAAACTTGTTTTGCTCATATCTCCTAAACTATGCGTCCTACAGCGAAAAGGAGCTTAATTCATGACCACCCCCAAAAAATCGAAAATTCCATCCAAGTCCTGAAAAAATTGAAATTTTTATATGAAAAACTTGTTTTGCTCATATCTCCTAAACTATGCGTCCTACAGCGAAAAGGAGCTTAATTCATGACCACCCCCAAAAAATCGAAAATTCCATCCAAATCCTGAAAAAATTGAAATTTTTATATGAAAAACTTGTTTTGCTCATACCTCCTAAACTATGCGTCCTACAGCGAAAAGGAGCTCAATTCATGACCACCCCCAAAAAATCGAAAATTCCATCCAAATCCTGAAAAAATTGAAATTTTTATATGAAAAACTTGTTTTGCTCATATCTCCTAAACTATGCGTCCTACAGCGAAAAGGAGCTTAATTCATGACCACCCCCAAAAAATCGAAAATTCCATCCAAATCCTGAAAAAATTTAAATTTTTATATGAAAAACTTGTTTTGCTCATATCTCTAAACTATGCGTCCTACAGCGAAAAGGAGCTTAATTCATGACCACCCCCAAAAAATCGAAAATTCCATCTAAATCCTGAAAAAATTGAAATTTTTATATGAAAAACTTGTTTTGCTCATACCTCCTAAACTATGCGTCCTAGAGCGAAAAGGAGCTTAATTCATGACCACCACCAAAAAATCGAAAATTCCATCCAAATCCTGAAAAAATTGAAATTTTTATATGAAAAACTTGTTTTGCTCATATCTCCTAAACTATGCGTCCTACAGCGAAAAGGAGCTTAATTCATACCACCCCCAAAAAATCGAAAATTCCATCCAAATCCTGAAAAAATTGAAATTTTTATATGAAAAACTAGTTTTGCTCATACCTCCTAAACTATGCGTCCTACAGCGAAAAGGAGCTTAATTCGTGACCAACCCCCAAAAAATCGAAAATTCCATGCAAATCCTGAAAAAAATTGAAATTTTTATATGAAAAACTTGTTTTGCTCATATCTCCTAAACTATGCGTCCTACAGCGAAAAGGAGCTTAATTCATGACCACCCCCAAAAAATCGAAAATTCCATCCAAATCCTGAAAAAATTGAAATTTTTATATGAAAAACTTGTTTTGCTCATATCTCCTAAACTATGCGTCCTAGAGCGAAAAGGCGCTTAATTCATGACCACCCCCAAAAAATCGAAAATTCCAACCAAATCCTGAAAAAATTGAAATTTTTATATGAAAAACATGTTTTGCTCATATCTCCTAAACTATGCGTCCTAGAGCGAAAAGGAGCTTAATTCATGACCACCCCCAAAAAATCGAAAATTCCAACCAAATCCTGAAAAAATTTAAATTTTTATATGAAAAACTTGTTTTGCTCATATCTCCTAAACTATGCGTCCTACAGCGAAAAGGAGCTCAATTCATGACCACCCCCAAAAAATCGAAAATTCCATCCAAATCCTGAAAAAATTGAAATTTTTATATGAAAAACTTGTTTTGCTCATATCTCCTAAACTATGCGTCCTAGAGCGAAAAGGAGCTTAATTCATGACCACCACCAAAAAATCGAAAATTCCATCCAAATCCTGAAAAAATTTAAATTTTTATATGAAAAACTTGTTTTGCTCATATCTCCTATCTCCTAAACTAGTGCGAAAAGGAGCTTAATTCATGACCACCCCCAAAAAATCGAAAATTCCAACCAAATCCTGAAAAAATTGAAATTTTTATATGAAAAACTTGTTTTGCTCATATCTCCTAAACTATGCGTCCTACAGCGAAAAGAAGCTTAATTCATGACCACCCCCAAAAAATCGGAAATTCCATCCAAATCCTGAAAAAATTGAAATTTTTATATGAAAAACTTGTTTTGCTCATATCTCCTAAACTATGCGTCCTACAGCGAAAAGGAGCATAATTCATGACCACCCACAAAAAATCGAAAATTCCATCCAAATCCTGAAAAAATTGAAATTTTTATATGAAAAACTTGTTTTGCTCATACCTCCTAAACTATGCGTCCTAGAGCGAAAAGGAGCTTAATTCATGACCACCCCCAAAAAATCGAAAATTCCATCCAAATCCTGAAAAAATTGAAATTTTTATATGAAAAACATGTTTTGCTCATATCTCCTAAACTATGCGTCCTAGAGCGAAAAGGAGCTTAATTCATGACCACGCCCAAAAAATCGAAAATTCCAACCAAATCCTGAAAAAATTGAAATTTTTATATGAAAAACTTGTTTTGCTCATATCTCCTAAACTATGCGTCCTACAGCGAAAAGGAGCTTAATTCATGACCACCCCCAAAAAATCGAAAATTCCATCCAAATCCTGAAAAAATTGAAATTTTTATATGAAAAACTTGTTTTGCTCATACCTCCTAAACTATGCGTCCTACAGCGAAAAGGAGCTTAATTCATGACCAACCACCAAAAAATCGAAAATTCCATCCAAATCCTGAAAAAATTGAAATTTTTATATGAAAAACTTGTTTTGCTCATATCTCCTAAACTATGCGTCCTACAGCGAAAAGGCGCTTAATTCATGACCACCCCCAAAAAATCGAAAATTCCAACCAAATCCTGAAAAAATTGAAATTTTTATATGAAAAACATGTTTTGCTCATATCTCCTAAACTATGCGTCCTAGAGCGAAAAGGAGCTTAATTCATGACCACCCCCAAAAAATCGAAAACTCCAACCAAATCCTGAAAAAATTGAAATTTTTATATGAAAAACTTGTTTTGCTCATATCTCCTAAACTATGCGTCCTACAGCGAAAAGGAGCTTAATTCATGACCACCCCCAAAAAATCGAAAATTCTATCCAAATCCTGGAAAAAATGAAATTTTTATATGAAAAACTTGTTTTGCTCATATCTCCTAAACTATGCGTCCTACAGCGAAAAGGAGCTTAATTCATGACCACCCCCAAAAAATCGAAAATTCCAACCAAATCCTGAAAAAATTGAAATTTTTATATGAAAAACTTGTTTTGCTCATATCTCCTAAACTATGCGTCCTACAGCGAAAAGGAGCTTAATTCATGACCACCCCCAAAAAATCGAAAATTCCATCCAAATCCTGAAAAAATTGAAATTTTTATATGAAAAACTTGTTTTGCTCATACCTCCTAAACTATGCGTCCTACAGCGAAAAGGAGCTTAATTCATGACCAACCACCAAAAAATCGAAAATTCCATCCAAATCCTGAAAAAATTGAAATTTTTATATGAAAAACTTGTTTTGCTCATACCTCCTAAACTATGCGTCCTACAGCGAAAAGGAGCTTAATTCATGACCAACCACCAAAAAATCGAAAATTCCATCCAAATCCTGAAAAAATTGAAATTTTTATATGAAAAACTTGTTTTGCTCATATCTCCTAAACTATGCGTCCTACAGCGAAAAGGAGCTTAATTCATGACCACCCCCAAAAAATCGAAAATTCCATCCAAATCCTGAAAAAATTGAAATTTTTATATGAAAAACTTGTTTTGCTCATATCTCCTAAACTATGCGTCCTACAGCGAAAAGGAGCTTAATTCATGACCACCCCCAAAAAATCGAAAATTCCATCCAAATCCTGGAAAAAATGAAATTTTTATATGAAAAACTTGTTTTGCTCATATCTCCTAAACTATGCGTCCTACAGCGAAAAGAAGCTTAATTCATGACCACCCCCAAAAAATCGGAAATTCCATCCAAATCCTGAAAAAATTGAAATTTTTATATGAAAAACTTGTTTTGCTCATATCTCCTAAACTATGCGTCCTACAGCGAAAAGGAGCTTAATTCATGACCACCCACAAAAAATCGAAAATTCCATCCAAATCCTGAAAAAATTGAAATTTTTATATGAAAAACTTGTTTTGCTCATACCTCCTAAACTATGCGTCCTACAGCGAAAAGGAGCTTAATTCATGACCACCCCCAAAAAATCGAAAATTCCATCCAAATCCTGAAAAAATTGAAATTTTTATATGAAAAACATGTTTTGCTCATATCTCCTAAACTATGCGTCCTAGAGCGAAAAGGAGCTTAATTCATGACCACCCCCAAAAAATCGAAAATTCCAACCAAATCCTGAAAAAATTGAAATTTTTATATGAAAAACTTGTTTTGCTCATATCTCCTAAACTATGCGTCCTACAGCGAAAAGGAGCTTAATTCATGACCACCCCCAAAAAATCGAAAATTCCATCCAAATCCTGAAAAAATTGAAATTTTTATATGAAAAACTTGTTTTGCTCATACCTCCTAAACTATGCGTCCTACAGCGAAAAGGAGCTTAATTCATGACCAACCACCAAAAAATCGAAAATTCCATCCAAATCCTGAAAAAATTGAAATTTTTATATGAAAAACTTGTTTTGCTCATATCTCCTAAACTATGCGTCCTACAGCGAAAAGGAGCTTAATTCATGACCACCCCCAAAAAATCGAAAATTCCATCCAAATCCTGAAAAAATTGAAATTTTTATATGAAAAACTTGTTTTGCTTATATCTCCTAAACTATGCGTCCTAGAGCGAAAAGGCGCTTAATTCATGACCACCCCCGAAAAATCGAAAATTCCATCCAAATCCTGAAAAAATTGAAATTTTTATATGAAAAACTTGTTTTGCTCATACCTCCTAAACTATGCGTCCTACAGCGAAAAGGAGCTTAATTCATGACCAACCCCCAAAAAATCGAAAATTCCATCCAAATCCTGAAAAAATTGAAATTTTTATTTGAAAAACTTGTTTTACTCATATCTCCTAAACTATGCGTCCCACAGCGAAAAGGAGCTTAATTCATGACCACCCCCAAAAAATCGAAAATTCCATCCAAATCCTGAAAAAATTGAAATTTTTATATGAAAAACTTGTTTTGCTCATATCTCCTAAACTATGCGTCCTACATCGAAAAGGAGCTTAATTCATGACCACCCCCAAAAAATCGAAAATTCCATCCAAATCCTGAAAAAATTGAAATTTTTATATGAAAAACTTGTTTTGCTCATACCTCCTAAACTATGCGTCCTACAGCGAAAAGGAGCTTAATTCATGACCACCCCCAAAAAATCGAAAATTCCATCCAAATCCTGAAAAAATTAAATTTTTATATGAAAAACTTGTTTTGCTCATATCTCCTAAACTATGCGTCCTAGAGCGAAAAGGAGCTTAATTCATGACCACCACCAAAAAATCGAAAATTCCATCCAAATCCTGGAAAAAATGAAATTTTTATATGAAAAACTTGTTTTGCTCATATCTCCTAAACTATGCGTCCTACAGCGAAAAGGAGCTTAATTCATGACCACCCCCAAAAAATCGAAAATTCCATCCAAATCCTGAAAAAATTGAAATTTTTATATGAAAAACTTGTTTTGCTTATATCTCCTAAACTATGCGTCCTAGAGCGAAAAGGAGCTTAATTCATGACCACCCCCAAAAAATCGAAAATTCCAACCAAATCCTGAAAAAATTGAAATTTTTATATGAAAAACTTGTTTTGCTCATATCTCCTAAACTATGCGTCCTACAGCGAAAAGGAGCTTAATTCATGACCACCCCCAAAAAATCGAAAATTCCATCCAAATCCTGAAAAAATTGAAATTTTTATATGAAAAACTTGTTTTGCTCATACCTCCTAAACTATGCGTCCTACAGCGAAAAGGAGCTTAATTCATGACCAACCACCAAAAAATCGAAAATTCCATCCAAATCCTGAAAAAATTGAAATTTTTATATGAAAAACTTGTTTTGCTCATATCTCCTAAACTATGCGTCCTACAGCGAAAAGGAGCTTAATTCATGACCACCCCCAAAAAATCTAAAATTCCATCCAAATCCTGAAAAAATTGAAATTTTTATATGAAAAACTTGTTTTGCTTATATCTCCTAAACTATGCGTCCTAGAGCGAAAAGGCGCTTAATTCATGACCACCCCCGAAAAATCGAAAATTCCATCCAAATCCTGAAAAAATTGAAATTTTTATATGAAAAACTTGTTTTGCTCATACCTCCTAAACTATGCGTCCTACAGCGAAAAGGAGCTTAATTCATGACCAACCCCCAAAAAATCGAAAATTCCATCCAAATCCTGAAAAAATTGAAATTTTTATTTGAAAAACTTGTTTTACTCATATCTCCTAAACTATGCGTCCCACAGCGAAAAGGAGCTTAATTCATGACCACCCCCAAAAAATCGAAAATTCCATCCAAATCCTGAAAAAATTGAAATTTTTATATGAAAAACTTGTTTTGCTCATATCTCCTAAACTATGCGTCCTACATCGAAAAGGAGCTTAATTCATGACCACCCCCAAAAAATCGAAAATTCCAACTAAATCCTGAAAAAATTGAAATTTTTATATGAAAAACTTGTTTTGCTCATATCTCCTAAACTATGCGTCCTAGAGCGAAAAGGAGCTTAATTCATGACCACCCCCAAAAAATCGAAAATTCCATCCAAATCCTGAAAAAATTGAAATTTTTATATGAAAAACTTGTTTTGCTCATATCTCCTAAACTATGCGTCCTAGAGCGAAAGGAGCTTAATTCATGACCACCCCCAAAAAATCGAAAATTCCATCCAAATCCTGGAAAAAATGAAATTTTTATATGAAAAACTTGTTTTGCTCATATCTCCTAAACTATGCGTCCTACAGCGAAAAGGAGCTTAATTCATGACCACCACAAAAAAATAGAAAATTCCATCCAAATCCTGAAAAAATTTAAAATTTTTTATAAAAAACTTGTTTTGCTCATATCTCCTAAACTATGCGTCCTAGAGCGAAAAGGAGCTTAATTCATGACCACCCCCAAAAAATCGAAAATTCCATCCAAATCCTGAAAAAATTGAAATTTTTATATGAAAAACTTGTTTTGCTCATATCTCCTAAACTATGCGTCCTAGAGCGAAAAGGAGCTTATTTCATGACCACCACCAAAAAAGCGAAAATTCCATCCAAATCCTGGAAAAAATTGAAATTTTTATATGAAAAACTTGTTTTGCTCATATCTCCTAAACTATGCGTCCTACAGCGAAAAGGAGCTTAATTCATGACCACCCCCAAAAAATCGAAAATTCCATCCAAATCCTGAAAAAATTGAAATTTTTATATGAAAAACTTGTTTTGCTCATATCTCCTAAACTATGCGTCCTAGAGCGAAAAGGAGCTTAATTCATGACCACCCCCAAAAAGTCGAAAATTCCATCCAAATCCTGGAAAAAATGAAATTTTTATATGAAAAACTTGTTTTGCTCATATCTCCTAAACTATGCGTCCTACAGCGAAAAGGAGCTTAATTCATGACCACCACAAAAAAATAGAAAATTCCATCCAAATCCTGAAAAAATTTAAAATTTTTTATAAAAAACTTGTTTTGCTCATATCTCCTAAACTATGCGTCCTAGAGCGTAAAGGAGCTTAATTCATGACCACCCCCAAAAAATCGAAAATTCCATCCAAATCCTGAAAAAATTGAAATTTTTATATGAAAAACTTGTTTTGCTCATATCTCCTAAACTATGCGTCCTAGAGCGAAAAGGAGCTTAATTCATGACCTCCACCAAAAAAGCGAAAATTCCATCCAAATCCTGGAAAAAATTGAAATTTTTATATGAAAAACTTGTTTTGCTCATATCTCCTAAACTATGCGTCCTAAAGCGAAAAGGAGCTTAATTCATGACCACCACAAAAAAATAGAAAATTCCATCCAAATCCTGAAAAAATTTAAAATTTTTTATAAAAAACTTGTTTTGCTCATATCTCCTAAACTATGCGTCCTAGAGCGAAAAGGAGCTTAATTCATGACCACCCCCAAAAAATCGAAAATTCCATCCAAATCCTGAAAAAATTTAAATTTTTATATGAAAAACTTGTTTTGCTCATATCTCCTAAACTATGCGTCCTAGAGCGAAAAGGAGCTTAATTCATGACCACCCCCAAAAAATCGAAAATTCCAACCAAATCCTGAAAAAATTGAAATTTTTATATGAAAAACTTGTTTTGCTCATATCTCCTAAACTATGCGTCCTACAGCGAAAAGGAGCTTAATTCATGACCACCACCAAAAAATCGAAAATTCCATCCAAATCCTGAAAAAATTGAAATTTTTATATGAAAAACTTGTTTTGCTCATATCTCCTAAACTATGCGTCCTAGAGCGAAAAGGAGCTTAATTCATGACCACCCCCAAAAAATCGAAAATTCCAACCAAATCCTGAAAAAATTGAAATTTTTATATGAAAAACTTGTTTTGCTCATATCTCCTAAACTATGCGTCCTAGAGCGAAAAGGAGCTTAATTCATGACCACCCCCAAAAAATCGAAAATTCCAACCAAATCCTGAAAAAATTTAAATTTTTATATGAAAAACTTGTTTTGCTCATATCTCCTAAACTATGCGTCCTACAGCGAAAAGGAGCTTAATTCATGACCACCACAAAAAAATAGAAAATTCCATCCAAATCCTGAAAAAATTTAAAATTTTTTATAAAAAACTTGTTTTGCTCATATCTCCTAAACTATGCGTCCTAGAGCGAAAAGGAGCTTAATTCATGACCACCCCCAAAAAATCGAAAATTCCAACCAAATCCTGAAAAAATTGAAATTTTTATATGAAAAACTTGTTTTGCTCATATCTCCTAAACTATGCGTCCTAGAGCGAAAAGGAGCTTAATTCATGACCACCACCAAAAAATCGAAAATTCCAACTAAATCCTGAAAAAATTGAAATTTTTATATGAAAAACTTGTTTTGCTCATATCTCCTAAACTATGCGTCCTAGAGCGAAAAGGAGCTTAATTCATGACCACCCCCAAAAAATCGAAAATTCCATCCAAATCCTGAAAAAATTGAAATTTTTATATGAAAAACTTGTTTTGCTCATATCTCCTAAACTATGCGTCCTAGAGCGAAAAGGAGCTTAATTCATGACCACCCCCAAAAAATCGAAAATTCCATCCAAATCCTGGAAAAAATGAAATTTTTATATGAAAAACTTGTTTTGCTCATATCTCCTAAACTATGCGTCCTACAGCGAAAAGGAGCTTAATTCATGACCACCATCAAAAAATCGAAAATTCCATCCAAATCCTGAAAAAATTTAAAATTTTTTATAAAAAACTTGTTTTGCTCATATCTCCTAAACTATGCGTCCTAGAGCGAAAAGGAGCTTATTTCATGACCACCACCAAAAAAGCGAAAATTCCATCCAAATCCTGGAAAAAATTGAAATTTTTATATGAAAAACTTGTTTTGCTCATATCTCCTAAACTATGCGTCCTACAGCGAAAAGGAGCTTAATTCATGACCACCCCCAAAAAATCGAAAATTCCATCCAAATCCTGAAAAAATTGAAATTTTTATATGAAAAACTTGTTTTGCTCATATCTCCTAAACTATGCGTCCTAGAGCGAAAAGGAGCTTAATTCATGACCACCCCCAAAAAGTCGAAAATTCCATCCAAATCCTGGAAAAAATGAAATTTTTATATGAAAAACTTGTTTTGCTCATATCTCCTAAACTATGCGTCCTACAGCGAAAAGGAGCTTAATTCATGACCACCACAAAAAAATAGAAAATTCCATCCAAATCCTGAAAAAATTTAAAATTTTTTATAAAAAACTTGTTTTGCTCATATCTCCTAAACTATGCGTCCTAGAGCGAAAAGGAGCTTAATTCATGACCACCCCCAAAAAATCGAAAATTCCATCCAAATCCTGAAAAAATTGAAATTTTTATATGAAAAACTTGTTTTGCTCATATCTCCTAAACTATGCGTCCTAGAGCGAAAAGGAGCTTAATTCATGACCACCACCAAAAAAGCGAAAATTCCATCCAAATCCTGGAAAAAATTGAAATTTTTATATGAAAAACTTGTTTTGCTCATATCTCCTAAACTATGCGTCCTAAAGCGAAAAGGAGCTTAATTCATGACCACCACAAAAAAATAGAAAATTCCATCCAAATCCTGAAAAAATTTAAAATATTTTATAAAAAACTTGTTTTGCTCATATCTCCTAAACTATGCGTCCTAGAGCGAAAAGGAGCTTAATTCATGACCACCCCCAAAAAATCGAAAATTCCATCCAAATCCTGAAAAAATTGAAATTTTTATATGAAAAACTTGTTTTGCTCATATCTCCTAAACTATGCGTCCTAGAGCGAAAAGGAGCTTAATTCATGACCACCCCCAAAAAATCGAAAATTCCAACCAAATCCTGAAAAAATTGAAATTTTTATATGAAAAACTTGTTTTGCTCATATCTCCTAAACTATGCGTCCTAGAGCGAAAAGGAGCTTAATTCATGACCACCCCCAAAAAATCGAAAATTCCAACCAAATCCTGAAAAAATTTAAATTTTTATATGAAAAACTTGTTTTGCTCATATCTCCTAAACTATGCGTCCTACAGCGAAAAGGAGCTTAATTCATGACCACCACAAAAAAATTGAAATTTTTATATGAAAAACTTGTTTTGCTCATATCTCCTAAACTATGCGTCCTACAGCGAAAAGGAGCTTAATTCATGACCACCCCCAAAAAATCGAAAATTCCATCCAAATCCTGAAAAAATTGAAATTTTTATATGAAAAACTTGTTTTGCTCATATCTCCTAAACTATGCGTCCTAGAGCGAAAAGGAGCTTAATTCATGACCACCCCCAAAAAGTCGAAAATTCCATCCAAATCCTGGAAAAAATGAAATTTTTATATGAAAAACTTGTTTTGCTCATATCTCCTAAACTATGCGTCCTACAGCGAAAAGGAGCTTAATTCATGACCACCACAAAAAAATAGAAAATTCCATCCAAATCCTGAAAAAATTTAAAATTTTTTATAAAAAACTTGTTTTGCTCATATCTCCTAAACTATGCGTCCTAGAGCGAAAAGGAGCTTAATTCATGACCACCCCCAAAAAATCGAAAATTCCATCCAAATCCTGAAAAAATTGAAATTTTTATATGAAAAACTTGTTTTGCTCATATCTCCTAAACTATGCGTCCTAGAGCGAAAAGGAGCTTAATTCATGACCACCACCAAAAAAGCGAAAATTCCATCCAAATCCTGGAAAAAATTGAAATTTTTATATGAAAAACTTGTTTTGCTCATATCTCCTAAACTATGCGTCCTAAAGCGAAAAGGAGCTTAATTCATGACCACCACAAAAAAATAGAAAATTCCTTCCAAATCCTGAAAAAATTTAAAATATTTTATAAAAAACTTGTTTTGCTCATATCTCCTAAACTATGCGTCCTAGAGCGAAAAGGAGCTTAATTCATGACCACCCCCAAAAAATCGAAAATTCCATCCAAATCCTGAAAAAATTGAAATTTTTATATGAAAAACTTGTTTTGCTCATATCTCCTAAACTATGCGTCCTAGAGCGAAAAGGAGCTTAATTCATGACCACCCCCAAAAAATCGAAAATTCCAACCAAATCCTGAAAAAATTGAAATTTTTATATGAAAAACTTGTTTTGCTCAAATCTCCTAAACTATGCGTCCTACAGCGAAAAGGAGCTTAATTCATGACCACCCCCAAAAAATCGAAAATTCCAACCAAATCCTGAAAAAATTTAAATTTTTATATGAAAAACTTGTTTTGCTCATATCTCCTAAACTATGCGTCCTACAGCGAAAAGGAGCTTAATTCATGACCACCACAAAAAAATAGAAAATTCCATCCAAATCCTGAAAAAATTTAAAATTTTTTATAAAAAACTTGTTTTGCTCATATCTCCTAAACTATGCGTCCTAGAGCGAAAAGGAGCTTAATTCATGACCACCCCCAAAAAATCGAAAATTCCATCCAAATCCTGAAAAAATTGAAATTTTTATATGAAAAACTTGTTTTGCTCATATCTCCTAAACTATGCGTCCTACAGCGAAAAGAAGCTTAATTCATGACCACCCCCAAAAAATCGAAAATTCCATCCAAATCCTGAAAAAATTGAAATTTTTATATGAAAAACTTGTTTTGCTCATATCTCCTAAACTATGCGTCCTAGAGCGAAAAGGAGCTTAATTCATGACCACCCCCAAAAAATCGAAAATTCCATCCAAATCCTGAAAAAATTGAAATTTTTATATGAAAAACTTGTTTTGCTCATATCTCCTAAACTATGCGTCCTAGAGCGAAAAGGAGCTTAATTCATGACCACCCCCAAAAAATCGAAAATTCCAACCAAATCCTGAAAAACTAAACTATGCGTCCTAGAGCGAAAAGGAGCTTAATTCATGACCACCCCCAAAAAATCGAAAATTCCAACCAAATCCTGAAAAAATTGAAATTTTTATATGAAAAACTTGTTTTGCTCATATCTCCTAAACTATGCGTCCTAGAGCGAAAAGGAGCTTAATTCATGACCACCCCCAAAAAATCGAAAATTCCAACCAAATCCTGAAAAAATTGAAATTTTTATATGAAAAACTTGTTTTGCTCAAATCTCCTAAACTATGCGTCCTACAGCGAAAAGAAGCTTAATTCATGACCACCCCCAAAAAATCGAAAATTCCATCCAAATCCTGAAAAAATTGAAATTTTTATATGAAAAACTTGTTTTGCTCATATCTCCTAAACTATGCGTCCTAGAGCGAAAAGGAGCTTAATTCATGACCACCCCCAAAAAATCGAAAATTCCATCCAAATCCTGAAAAAATTGAAATTTTTATATGAAAAACTTGTTTTGCTCATATCTCCTAAACTATGCGTCCTACAGCGAAAAGAAGCTTAATTCATGACCACCCCCAAAAAATCGAAAATTCCATCCAAATCCTGAAAAAATTGAAATTTTTATATGAAAAACTTGTTTTGCTCATATCTCCTAAACTATGCGTCCTAGAGCGAAAAGGAGCTTAATTCATGACCACCCCCAAAAAATCGAAAATTCCATCCAAATCCTGAAAAAATTGAAATTTTTATATGAAAAACTTGTTTTGCTCATATCTCCTAAACTATGCGTCCTAGAGCGAAAAGGAGCTTAATTCATGACCACCCCCAAAAAATCGAAAATTCCATCCAAATCCTGAAAAAATTGAAATTTTTATATGAAAAACTTGTTTTGCTCATATCTCCTAAACTATGCGTCCTACAGCGAAAAGGAGCTTAATTCATGACCACCACAAAAAAATAGAAAATTCCATCCAAATCCTGAAAAAATTTAAAATTTTTTATAAAAAACTTGTTTTGCTCATATCTCCTAAACTATGCGTCCTAGAGCGAAAAGAAGCTTAATTCATGACCACCCCCAAAAAATCGAAAATTCCAACCAAATCCTGAAAAAATTGAAATTTTTATATGAAAAACTTGTTTTGCTCATATCTCCTAAACTATGCGTCCTACAGCGAAAAGGAGCTTAATTCATGACCACCCCCAAAAAATCGAAAATTCCATCCAAATCCTGAAAAAATTGAAATTTTTATATGAAAAACTTGTTTTGCTCATATCTCCTAAACTATGGGTCCTACAGCGAAAAGGAGCTTAATTCATGGCCACCCCCAAAAAATCGAAAATTCCATCCAAATCCTGAAAAAATGGAAATTTTTATATGAAAAACTTGTTTTGCTCATATCTCCTAAACTATGCGTCCTAGAGCGAAAAGGAGCTTAATTCATGACCACCACCAAAAAATCGAAAATTCCAACCAAATCCTGAAAAAATTGAAATTTTTATATGAAAAACTTGTTTTGCTCATATCTCCTAAACTATGCGTCCTAGAGCGAAAAGGAGCTTAATTCATGACCACCCCCAAAAAATCGAAAATTCCATCCAAATCCTGAAAAAAATGAAATTTTTATATGAAAAACTTGTTTTGCTCATATCTCCTAAACTATGGGTCCTACAGCGAAAAGGAGCTTAATTCATGGCCACCCCCAAAAAATCGAAAATTCCATCCAAATCCTGAAAAAATGGAAATTTTTATATGAAAAACTTGTTTTGCTCATATCTCCTAAACTATGCGTCCTAGAGCGAAAAGGAGCTTAATTCATGACCACCCCCAAAAAATCGAAAATTCCATCCAAATCATGAAAAAATTGAAATTTTTATATGAAAAACTTGTTTTGCTCATATCTCCTAAACTATGCGTCCTACAGCGAAAAGAAGCTTAATTCATGACCACCCCCAAAAAATCGAAAATTCCATCCAAATCCTGAAAAAATTGAAATTTTTATATGAAAAACTTGTTTTGCTCATATCTCCTAAACTATGCGTCCTAGAGCGAAAAGGAGCTTAATTCATGACCACCCCCAAAAAATCGAAAATTCCATCCAAATCCTGAAAAAATTGAAATTTTTATATGAAAAACTTGTTTTGCTCATATCTCCTAAACTATGCGTCCTAGAGCGAAAAGGAGCTTAATTCATGACCACCCCCAAAAAATCGAAAATTCCAACCAAATCCTGAAAAACTAAACTATGCGTCCTAGAGCGAAAAGGAGCTTAATTCATGACCACCCCCAAAAAATCGAAAATTCCAACCAAATCCTGAAAAAATTGAAATTTTTATATGAAAAACTTGTTTTGCTCATATCTCCTAAACTATGCGTCCTAGAGCGAAAAGGAGCTTAATTCATGACCACCCCCAAAAAATCGAAAATTCCAACCAAATCCTGAAAAAATTGAAATTTTTATATGAAAAACTTGTTTTGCTCATATCTCCTAAACTATGCGTCCTAGAGCGAAAAGGAGCTTAATTCATGACCACCACCAAAAAATCGAAAATTCTATCCAAATCCTGAAAAAATTGAAATTTTTATATGAAAAACTTGTTTTGCTCATATCTCCTAAACTATGCGTCCTAGAGCGAAAAGGAGCTTCATGACCACCCCCAAAAAATCGAAAATTCCAACCAAATCCTGAAAAAATTGAAATTTTTATATGAAAAACTTGTTTTGCTCATATCTCCTAAACTATGCGTCCTACAGCGAAAAGGAGCTTAATTCATGACCACCCCCAAAAAATCGAAAATTCCATCCAAATCTTGAAAAAATTGAAATTTTTATATGAAAAACTTGTTTTGCTCTTATCTCCTAAACTATGGGTCCTAGAGCGAAAAGGAGCTTAATTCATGACCACCACCAAAAAATCGAAAATTCCAACCAAATCCTGAAAAAATTGAAATTTTTATATGAAAAACTTGTTTTGCTCATATCTCCTAAACTATGCGTCCTAGAGCGAAAAGGAGCTTAATTCATGACCACCCCCAAAAAATCGAAAATTCCATCCAAATCATGAAAAAATTGAAATTTTTATATGAAAAACTTGTTTTGCTCATATCTCCTAAACTATGCGTCCTAGAGCGAAAAGGAGCTTAATTCATGACCACCCCCAAAAAATCGAAAATTCCAACCAAATCCTGAAAAAATTGAAATTTTTATATGAAAAACTTGTTTTGCTCATATCTCCTAAACTATGCGTCCTACAGCGAAAAGGAGCTTAATTCATGACCACCCCCAAAAAATCGAAAATTCCATCCAAATCCTGAAAAAATTGAAATTTTTATATGAAAAACTTGTTTTGCTCATATCTCCTAAACTATGCGTCCTAGAGCGAAAAGGAGCTTAATTCATGACCACCCCCAAAAAATCGAAAATTCCATCCAAATCCTGGAAAAAATGAAATTTTTATATGAAAAACTTGTTTTGCTCATATCTCCTAATCTATGCGTCCTAGAGCGAAAAGGAGCTTAATTCATGACCACCACCAAAAAATCGAAAATTCCAACCAAATCCTGAAAAAAATTGAAATTTTTATATGAAAAACTTGTTTTGCTCATATCTCCTAAACTATGCGTCCTAGAGCGAAAAGGAGCTTAATTCATGACCACCCCCAAAAAATCGAAAATTCCAACCAAATCCTGAAAAAATTTAAATTTTTATATGAAAAACTTGTTTTGCTCATATCTTCTAAACTATGCGTCCTAGAGCGAAAAGGAGCTTAATTCATGACCACCCCCAAAAAATCGAAAATTCCAACCAAATCCTGAAAAAATTGAAATTTTTATATGAAAAACTTGTTTTGCTCATATCTCCTAAACTATGCGTCCTACAGCGAAAAGGAGCTTAATTCATGACCACCCCCAAAAAATCGAAAATTCCATCCAAATCCTGAAAAAATTGAAATTTTTATATGAAAAACTTGATTTGCTCATATCTCCTAAACTATTGGTCCTACAGCGAAAAGGAGCTTAATTCATGGCCACCCCCAAAAAATCGAAAATTCCATCCAAATCCTGAAAAAATTGAAATTTTTATATGAAAAACTTGTTTTGTTCATATCTCCTAAACTATGCGTCCTAGAGCGAAAAGGAGCTTAATTCATGACCACCACCAAAAAATCGAAAATTCCAACCAAATCCTGAAAAAATTGAAATTTTTATATGAAAAACTTGTTTTGCTCATATCTCCTAAACTATGCGTCCTAGAGCGAAAAGGAGCTTAATTCATGACCACCCCCAAAAAATCGAAAATTCCATCCAAATCCTGAAAAAATTGAAATTTTTATATGAAAAACTTGTTTTGCTCATATCTCCTAAACTATGCGTCCTAGAGCGAAAAGGAGCTTAATTCATGACCACCCCCAAAAAATCGAAAATTCCAACCAAATCCTGAAAAAATTGAAATTTTTATATGAAAAACTTGTTTTGCTCATATCTCCTAAACTATGCGTCCTACAGCGAAAAGGAGCTTAATTCATGACCACCCCCAAAAAATCGAAAATTCCATCCAAATCCTGGAAAAAATGAAATTTTTATATGAAAAACTTGTTTTGCTCATATCTCCTAAACTATGCGTCCTACAGCGAAAAGGAGCTTAATTCATGACCACCACAAAAAAATAGAAAATTCCATCCAAATCCTGAAAAAAATTAAAATTTTTTATAAAAAACTTGTTTTGCTCATATCTCCTAAACTATGCGTCCTAGAGCGAAAAGGAGCTTAATTCATGACCACCCCCAAAAAATCGAAAATTCCATCCAAATCCTGAAAAAATTGAAATTTTTATATGAAAAACTTGTTTTGCTCATATCTCCTAAACTATGCGTCCTAGAGCGAAAAGGAGCTTAATTCATGACCACCACCAAAAAAGCGAAAATTCCATCCAAATCCTGGAAAAAATTGAAATTTTTATATGAAAAACTTGTTTTGCTCATATCTCCAATACTATGCGTCCTACAGCGAAAAGGAGCTTAATTCATGACCACCCCCAAAAAATCGAAAATTCCAACCAAATCCTGAAAAAATTGAAATTTTTATATGAAAAACTTGTTTTGCTCATATCTCCTAAACTATGCGTCCTAGAGCGAAAAGGAGCTTAATTCATGACCACCCCCAAAAAATCGAAAATTCCAACCAAATCCTGAAAAAATTGAAATTTTTATATGAAAAACTTGTTTTGCTCATATCTCCTAAACTATGCGTCCTAGAGCGAAAAGGAGCTTAATTCATGACCACCCCCAAAAAATCGAAAATTCCAACCAAATCCTGAAAAAATTGAAATTTTTATATGAAAAACTTGTTTTGCTCATATCTCCTAAACTATGCGTCCTAGAGCGAAAAGGAGCTTAATTCATGACCACCCCCAAAAAATCGAAAATTCCAACCAAATCCTGAAAAAATTGAAATTTTTATATGAAAAACTTGTTTTGCTCATATCTCCTAAACTATGCGTCCTACAGCGAAAAGGAGCTTAATTCATGACCACCACAAAAAAATAGAAAATTCCATCCAAATCCTGAAAAAATTGAAAATTTTATATGAAAAACTTGTTTTGCTCATATCTCCTAAACTATGCGTCCTAGAGCGAAAAGGAGCTTAATTCATGACCACCACCAAAAAAGCGAAAATTCCATCCAAATCCTGGAAAAAATTGAAATTTTTATATGAAAAACTTGTTTTGCTCATATCTCCTAAACTATGCGTCCTACAGCGAAAAGGAGCTTAATTCATGACCACCCCCAAAAAATCGAAAATTCCAACCAAATCCTGAAAAAATTGAAATTTTTATATGAAAAACTTGTTTTGCTCATATCTCCTAAACTATGCGTCCTAGAGCGAAAAGGAGCTTAATTCATGACCACCCCCAAAAAATCGAAAATTCCAACCAAATCCTGAAAAAATTGAAATTTTTATATGAAAAACTTGTTTTGCTCATATCTCCTAAACTATGCGTCCTAGAGCGAAAAGGAGCTTAATTCATGACCACCCCCAAAAAATTTTTATATGAAAAACTTGTTTTGCTCATATCTCCTAAACTATGCGTCCTAGAGCGAAAAGGAGCTTAATTCATGACCACCCCCAAAAAATCGAAAATTCCATCCAAATCCTGGAAAAAATGAAATTTTTATATGAAAAACTTGTTTTGCTCATATCTCCTAAACTATGCGTCCTACAGCGAAAAGGAGCTTAATTCATGACCACCACCAAAAAAGCGAAAATTCCATCCAAATCCTGGAAAAAATTTAAAATTTTTTATAAAAAACTTGTTTTGCTCATATCTCCTAAACTATGCGTCATCCAAATCCTGAAAAAATTTAAATTTTTATATGAAAAACTTGTTTTGCTCATATCTCCTAAACTATGCGTCCTAGAGCGAAAAGGAGCTTAATTCATGACCACCCCCAAAAAATCGAAAATTCCATCCAAATCCTGAAAAAATGAAATTTTTATATGAAAAACTTATTTTGCTCATATCTCCTAAACTATGCGTCCTAGAGCGAAAAGGAGCTTAATTCATGACCACCCCCAAAAAATCGAAAATTCCAACCAAATCCTGAAAAAATTGAAATTTTTATATGAAAAACTTGTTTTGCTCATATCTCCTAAACTATGCGTCCTACAGCGAAAAGGAGCTTAATTCATGACCACCACAAAAAAATAGAAAATTCCATCCAAATCCTGAAAAAATTGAAAATTTTATATGAAAAACTTGTTTTGCTCATATCTCCTAAACTATGCGTCCTACAGCGAAAAGGAGCTTAATTCATGACCACCACCAAAAAATCGAAAATTCCATCCAAATCCTGAAAAAATTGAAATTTTTATATGAAAAACTTGTTTTGCTCGTATCTCCTAAACTATGCGTCCTAGAGCGAAAAGGAGCTTAATTCATGACCACCCCCAAAAAATCGAAAATTCCATCCAAATCCTGGAAAAAATGAAATTTTTATATGAAAAACTTGTTTTGCTCATATCTCCTAAACTATGCGTCCTACAGCGAAAAGGAGCTTAATTCATGACCACCCCCAAAAAATCGAAAATTCCAACCAAATCCTGAAAAAATTGAAATTTTTATATGAAAAACTTGTTTTGCTCATATCTCCTAAACTATGCGTCCTACAGCGAAAAGGAGCTTAATTCATGACCACCCCCAAAAAATCGAAAATTCCATCCAAATCCTGAAAAAATTGAAATTTTTATATGAAAAACTTGATTTGCTCATATCTCCTAAACTATGGGTCCTACAGCGAAAAGGAGCTTAATTCATGGCCACCCCCAAAAAATCGAAAATTCCATCCAAATCCTGAAAAAATTGAAATTTTTATATGAATAACTTGTTTTGTTCATATCTCCTAAACTATGCGTCCTAGAGCGAAAAGGAGCTTAATTCATGACCACCCCCAAAAAATCGAAAATTCCATCCAAATCCTGAAAAAATTGAAATTTTTATATGAAAAACTTGTTTTGCTCATATCTCCTAAACTATGCGTCCTAGAGCGAAAAGGAGCTTAATTCATGACCACCCCCAAAAAATCGAAAATTCCAACCAAATCCTGAAAAAATTGAAATTTTTATATGAAAAACTTGTTTTGCTCATATCTCCTAAACTATGCGTCCTACAGCGAAAAGGGGCTTAATTCATGACCACCCCCAAAAAATCGAAAATTCCATCCAAATCCTGGAAAAAATGAAATTTTTATATGAAAAACTTGTTTTGCTCATATCTCCTAAACTATGCGTCCTACAGCGAAAAGGAGCTTAATTCATGACCACCACAAAAAAATAGAAAATTCCATCCAAATCCTGAAAAAAATTAAAATTTTTTATAAAAAACTTGTTTTGCTCATATCTCCTAAACTATGCGTCCTAGAGCGAAAAGGAGCTTAATTCATGACCACCCCCAAAAAATCGAAAATTCCATCCAAATCCTGAAAAAATTGAAATTTTTATATGAAAAACTTGTTTTGCTCATATCTCCTAAACTATGCGTCCTAGAGCGAAAAGGAGCTTAATTCATGACCACCACCAAAAAAGCGAAAATTCCATCCAAATCCTGGAAAAAATTGAAATTTTTATATGAAAAACTTGTTTTGCTCATATCTCCTAAACTATGCGTCCTACAGCGAAAAGGAGCTTAATTCATGACCACCCCCAAAAAATCGAAAATTCCAACCAAATCCTGAAAAAATTGAAATTTTTATATGAAAAACTTGTTTTGCTCATATCTCCTAAACTATGCGTCCTAGAGCGAAAAGGAGCTTAATTCATGACCACCCCCAAAAAATCGAAAATTCCAACCAAATCCTGAAAAAATTGAAATTTTTATATGAAAAACTTGTTTTGCTCATATCTCCTAAACTATGCGTCCTAGAGCGAAAAGGAGCTTAATTCATGACCACCCCCAAAAAATCGAAAATTCCAACCAAATCCTGAAAAAATTGAAATTTTTATATGAAAAACTTGTTTTGCTCATATCTCCTAAACTATGCGTCCTAGAGCGAAAAGGAGCTTAATTCATGACCACCCCCAAAAAATTTTTATATGAAAAACTTGTTTTGCTCATATCTCCTAAACTATGCGTCCTAGAGCGAAAAGGAGCTTAATTCATGACCACCCCCAAAAAATCGAAAATTCCATCCAAATCCTGGAAAAAATGAAATTTTTATATGAAAAACTTGTTTTGCTCATATCTCCTAAACTATGCGTCCTACAGCGAAAAGGAGCTTAATTCATGACCACCACCAAAAAAGCGAAAATTCCATCCAAATCCTGGAAAAAATTTAAAATTTTTTATAAAAAACTTGTTTTGCTCATATCTCCTAAACTATGCGTCATCCAAATCCTGAAAAAATTTAAATTTTTATATGAAAAACTTGTTTTGCTCATATCTCCTAAACTATGCGTCCTAGAGCGAAAAGGAGCTTAATTCATGACCACCCCCAAAAAATCGAAAATTCCAACCAAATCCTGAAAAAATTGAAATTTTTATATGAAAAACTTGTTTTGCTCATATCTCCTAAACTATGCGTCCTACAGCGAAAAGGAGCTTAATTCATGACCACCACAAAAAAATAGAAAATTCCATCCAAATCCTGAAAAAATTGAAAATTTTATATGAAAAACTTGTTTTGCTCATATCTCCTAAACTATGCGTCCTAGAGCGAAAAGGAGCTTAATTCATGACCACCACCAAAAAAGCGAAAATTCCATCCAAATCCTGGAAAAAATTGAAATTTTTATATGAAAAACTTGTTTTGCTCATATCTCCTAAACTATGCGTCCTACAGCGAAAAGGAGCTTAATTCATGACCACCCCCAAAAAATCGAAAATTCCAACCAAATCCTGAAAAAATTGAAATTTTTATATGAAAAACTTGTTTTGCTCATATCTCCTAAACTATGCGTCCTAGAGCGAAAAGGAGCTTAATTCATGACCACCCCCAAAAAATCGAAAATTCCAACCAAATCCTGAAAAAATTGAAATTTTTATATGAAAAACTTGTTTTGCTCATATCTCCTAAACTATGCGTCCTAGAGCGAAAAGGAGCTTAATTCATGACCACCCCCAAAAAATCGAAAATTCCATCCAAATCCTGGAAAAAATGAAATTTTTATATGAAAAACTTGTTTTGCTCATATCTCCTAAACTATGCGTCCTACAGCGAAAAGGAGCTTAATTCATGACCACCACCAAAAAAGCGAAAATTCCATCCAAATCCTGGAAAAAATTTAAAATTTTTTATAAAAAACTTGTTTTGCTCATATCTCCTAAACTATGCGTCATCCAAATCCTGAAAAAATTTAAATTTTTATATGAAAAACTTGTTTTGCTCATATCTCCTAAACTATGCGTCCTAGAGCGAAAAGGAGCTTAATTCATGACCACCCCCAAAAAATCGAAAATTCCATCCAAATCCTGAAAAAATGAAATTTTTATATGAAAAACTTATTTTGCTCATATCTCCTAAACTATGCGTCCTAGAGCGAAAAGGAGCTTAATTCATGACCACCCCCAAAAAATCGAAAATTCCAACCAAATCCTGAAAAAATTGAAATTTTTATATGAAAAACTTGTTTTGCTCATATCTCCTAAACTATGCGTCCTACAGCGAAAAGGAGCTTAATTCATGACCACCACAAAAAAATAGAAAATTCCATCCAAATCCTGAAAAAATTGAAAATTTTATATGAAAAACTTGTTTTGCTCATATCTCCTAAACTATGCGTCCTACAGCGAAAAGGAGCTTAATTCATGACCACCACCAAAAAATCGAAAATTCCATCCAAATCCTGAAAAAATTGAAATTTTTATATGAAAAACTTGTTTTGCTCGTATCTCCTAAACTATGCGTCCTAGAGCGAAAAGGAGCTTAATTCATGACCACCCCCAAAAAATCGAAAATTCCATCCAAATCCTGGAAAAAATGAAATTTTTATATGAAAAACTTGTTTTGCTCATATCTCCTAAACTATGCGTCCTACAGCGAAAAGGAGCTTAATTCATGACCACCACAAAAAAATAGAAAATTCCATCCAAATCCTGAAAAAATTTAAAATTTTTTATAAAAAACTTGTTTTGCTCATATCTCCTAAACTATGCGTCCTAGAGCGAAAAGGAGCTTAATTCATGACCACCCCCAAAAAATCGAAAATTCCATCCAAATCCTGAAAAAATTGAAATTTTTATATGAAAAACTTGTTTTGCTCATATCTCCTAAACTATGCGTCCTAGAGCGAAAAGGAGCTTAATTCATGACCACCCCCAAAAAAATCGAAAATTCCAACCCAATCCTGAAAAAATTGAAATTGTTATATGAAAAACTTGTTTTGCTGATATCTCCTAAACTATGCGTCCTACAGCGAAAAGGAGCTTAATTCATGACCACCACCAAAAAATCGAAAATTCCATCCAAATCCTGAAAAAATTGAAATTTTTATATGAAAAACTTGTTTTGGTCATATCTCCTAAACTATGCGTCCTAGAGCGAAAAGGAGCTTAATTCATGACCACCACCAAAAAAGCGAAAATTCCATCCAAATCCTGGAAAAAATTGAAATTTTTATATGAAAAACTTGTTTTGCTCATATCTCCTAAACTATGCGTCCTAGAGCGAAAAGGAGCTTAATTCATGACCACCCCCAAAAAATCGAAAATTCCAACCAAATCCTGAAAAAATTTAAAATTTTATATGAAAAACTTGTTTTGCTCATATCTCCTAAACTATGCGTCCTACAGCGAAAAGGAGCTTAATTCATGACCACCACAAAAAAATAGAAAATTCCATCCAAATCCTGAAAAAATTTAAATTTTTTTATAAAAAACTTGTTTTGCTCATATCTCCTAAACTATGCGCCCTAGAGCGAAAAGGAGCTTAATTCATGACCACCCCCAAAAAATCGAAAATTCCATCCAAATCCTGAAAAAATTGAAATTTTTATATGAAAAACTTGTTTTGCTCATATCTCCTAAACTATGCGTCCTAGAGCGAAAAGGAGCTTAATTCATGACCACCCCCAAAAAATCGAAAATTCCAACCAAATCCTGAAAAAATTGAAATTTTTATATGAAAAACTTGTTTTGCTCATATCTCCTAAACTATGCGTCCTACAGCGAAAAGGAGCTTAATTCATGACCACCACCAAAAAATCGAAAATTCCATCCAAATCCTGAAAAAATTGAAATTTTTATATGAAAAACTTGTTTTGCTCATATCTCCTAAACTATGCGTCCTAGAGCGAAAAGGAGCTTAATTCATGACCACCCCCAAAAAATCGAAAATTCCAACCAAATCCTGAAAAAATTTAAAATTTTATATGAAAAACTTGTTTTGCTCATATCTCCTAAACTATGCGTCCTAGAGCGAAAAGGAGCTTAATTCATGACCACCCCCAAAAAATTGAAAATTCCAACCAAATCCTGAAAAAATTGAAATTTTTATATAAAAAACTTGTTTTGCTCATATCTCCTAAACTATGCGTCCTACAGCGAAAAGGAGCTTAATTCATGACCACCCCCAAAAAATCGAAAATTCCATCCAAATCCTGAAAAAATTGAAATTTTTATATGAAAAACTTGTTTTGCTCATATCTCCTAAACTATGCGTCCTAGAGCGAAATGGAGCTTAATTCATGACCACCCCCAAAAAATCGAAAATTCCAACCAAATCCTGAAAAAATTGAAATTTTTATATGAAAAACTTGTTTTGCTCATATCTCCTAAACTATGCGTCCTAGAGCGAAAAGGAGCTTAATTCATGACCACCCCCAAAAAATCGAAAATTCCAACCAAATCCTGAAAAAATTGAAATTTTTATATGAAAAACTTGTTTTGCTCATATCTCCTAAACTATGCGTCCTACAGCGAAAAGGAGCTTAATTCATGACCACCCCCAAAAAATCGAAAATTCCATCCAAATCCTGAAAAAATTGAAATTTTTATATGAAAAACTTGTTTTGCTCATATCTCCTAAACTATGCGTCCTAGAGCGAAAAGGAGCTTAATTCATGACCACCCCCAAAAAATCGAAAATTCCATCCAAATCCTGAAAAAAATGAAATTTTTATATGAAAAACTTGTTTTGCTCATATCTCCTAAACTATGCGTCCTACAGCGAAAAGGAGCTTAATTCATGACCACCACCAAAAAAGCGAAAATTCCATCCAAATCCTGGAAAAAATTTAAAATTTTTTATAAAAAACTTGTTTTGCTCATATCTCCTAAACTATGCGTCCTAGAGCGAAAAGGAGCTTAATTCATGACCACCCCCAAAAAATCGAAAATTCCATCCAAATCCTGAAAAAATTGAAATTTTTATATGAAAAACTTGTTTTGCTCATATCTCCTAAACTATGCGTCCTACAGCGAAAAGGAGCTTAATTCATGACCACCACCAAAAAAGCGAAAATTCCATCCAAATCCTGGAAAAAATTTAAAATTTTTTATAAAAAACTCGTTTTGCTCATATCTCCTAAACTATGCGTCCTAGAGCGAAAAGGAGCTTAATTCATGACCACCCCCAAAAAATCGAAAATTCCATCCAAATCCTGAAAAAATTGAAATTTTTATATGAAAAACTTGTTTTGCTCATATCTCCTAAACTATGCGTCCTAGAGCGAAAAGGAGCTTAATTCATGACCACCCCCAAAAAATCGAAAATTCCATCCAAATCCTGAAAAAATGAAATTTTTATATGAAAAACTTGTTTTGCTCATATCTCCTAAACTATGCGTCCTACAGCGAAAAGGAGCTTAATTCATGACCACCACCAAAAAATCGGAAATTCCATCCAAATCCTGAAAAAGTTGAAATTTTTATATGAAAAACTTGTTTTGCTCATATCTCCTAAACTATGCGTCCTAGAGCGAAAAGGAGCTTAATTCATGACCACCCCCAAAAAATCGAAAATTCCAACCAAATCCTGAAAAAATTGAAATTTTTATATGAAAAACTTGTTTTGCTCATATCTCCTAAACTATGCGTCCTACAGCGAAAAGGAGCTTAATTCATGACCACCACAAAAAAATAGAAAATTCCATCCAAATCCTGAAAAAATTTAAAATTTTTTATAAAAAACTTGTTTTGCTCATATCTCCTAAACTATGCGTCCTAGAGCGAAAAGGAGCTTAATTCATGACCACCACAAAAAAATAGAAAATTCCATCCAAATCCTGAAAAAATTGAAATTTTTATATGAAAAACTTGTTTTGCTCATATCTCCTAAACTATGCGTCCTAGAGCGAAAAGGAGCTTAATTCATGACCACCCCCAAAAAATCGAAAATTCCATCCAAATCCTGGAAAAAATGAAATTTTTATATGAAAAACTTGTTTTGCTCATATCTCCTAAACTATGCGTCCTAGAGCGAAAAGGAGCTTAATTCATGACCACCCCCAAAAAATCGAAAATTCCATCCAAATCCTGGAAAAAATGAAATTTTTATATGAAAAACTTGTTTTGCTCATATCTCCTAAACTATGCGTCCTACAGCGAAAAGGAGCTTAATTCATGACCACCACAAAAAAATAGAAAATTCCATCCAAATCCTGAAAAAATTTTAAATTTTTTATAAAAAACTTGTTTTGCTCATATCTCCTAAACTATGCGTCCTAGATCGAAAAGGAGCTTAATTCATGACCACCCCCAAAAAATCGAAAATTCCATCCAAATCCTGAAAAAATTGAAATTTTTATATGAAAAACTTGTTTTGCTCATATCTCCTAAACTATGCGTCCTAGAGCGAAAAGGAGCTTAATTCATGACCACCCCCAAAAAATCGAAAATTCCATCCAAATCCTGAAAAAATTGAAATTTTTATATGAAAAACTTGTTTTGCTCATATCTCCTAAACTATGCGTCCTACAGCGAAAAGGAGCTTAATACATGACCACCACCAAAAAATCGAAAATTCCATCCAAATCCTGAAAAAATTGAAATTTTTATATGAAAAACTTGTTTTGCTCATATCTCCTAAACTATGCGTCCTAGAGCGAAAAGGAGCTTAATTCATGACCACCCCCAAAAAATCGAAAATTCCATCCAAATCCTGAAAAAATTGAAATTTTTATATGAAAAACTTGTTTTGCTCATATCTCCTAAACTATGAGTCCTAGAGCGAAAAGGAGCTTAATTCATGACCACCACCAAAAAATCGAAAATTCCAACCAAATCCTGAAAAAATTGAATTTTTTATATGAAAAACTTGTTTTGCTCATATCTCCTAAACTATGCGTCCTAGAGCGAAAAGGAGCTTAATTCATGACCACCCCCAAAAAATCGAAAATTCCATCCAAATCCTGAAAAAATTGAAATTTTTATATGAAAAACTTGTTTTGCTCATATCTCCTAAACTATGCGTCCTAGAGCGAAAAGGAGCTTAATTCATGACCACCCCCAAAAAATCGAAAATTCCAACCAAATCCTGAAAAAATTGAAATTTTTATATGAAAAACTTGTTTTGCTCATATCTCCTAAACTATGCGTCCTACAGCGAAAAGGAGCTTAATTCATGACCACCCCCAAAAAATCGAAAATTCCATCCAAATCCTGGAAAAAATGAAATTTTTATATGAAAAACTTGTTTTGCTCATATCTCCTAAACTATGCGTCCTACAGCGAAAAGGAGCTTAATTCATGACCACCACAAAAAAATAGAAAATTCCATCCAAATCCTGAAAAAATTTAAATTTTTTTATAAAAAACTTGTTTTGCTCATATCTCCTAAACTATGCGTCCTAGAGCGAAAAGGAGCTTAATTCATGACCACCCCCAAAAAATCGAAAATTCCATCCAAATCCTGAAAAATTGAAATTTTTATATGAAAAACTTGTTTTGCTCATATCTCCTAAACTATGCGTCCTAGAGCGAAAAGGAGCTTAATTCATGACCACCACCAAAAAAGCGAAAATTCCATCCAAATCCTGGAAAAAATTGAAATTTTTATATGAAAAACTTGTTTTGCTCATATCTCCTAAACTATGCGTCCTACAGCGAAAAGGAGCTTAATTCATGACCACCACCAAAAAATCGAAAATTCCATCCAAATCCTGAAAAAATTGAAATTTTTATATGAAAAACTTGTTTTGCTCATATCTCCTAAACTATGCGTCCTAGAGCGAAAAGGAGCTTAATTCATGACCACCCCAAAAAATCGAAAATTCCAACCAAATCCTGAAAAAAATTGAAATTTTTATATGAAAAACTTGTTTTGCTCATATCTCCTAAACTATGCGTCCTAGAGCGAAAAGGAGCTTAATTCATGACCACCCCCAAAAAATCGAAAATTCCAACCAAATCCTGAAAAAATTGAAATTTTTATATGAAAAACTTGTTTTGCTCATATCTCCTAAACAATGCGTCCTAGAGCGAAAAGGAGCTTCATGACCACCCCCAAAAAATCGAAAATTCCAACCAAATCCTGAAAAAATTGAAATTTTTATATGAAAAACTTGTTTTGCTCATATCTCCTAAACTATGCGTCCTACAGCGAAAAGGAGCTTAATTCATGACCACCCCCAAAAAATCGAAAATTCCATCCAAATCCTGAAAAAATTGAAATTTTTATATGAAAAACTTGTTTTGCTCATATCTCCTAAACTATGGGTCCTACAGCGAAAAGGAGCTTAATTCATGGCCACCCCCAAAAAATCGAAAATTCCATCCAAATCCTGAAAAAATTGAAATTTTTATATGAAAAACTTGTTTTGCTCATATCTCCTAAACTATGCGTCCTAGAGCGAAAAGGAGCTTAATTCATGACCACCACCAAAAAATCGAAAATTCCAACCAAATCCTGAAAAAATTGAAATTTTGATATGAAAAACTTGTTTTGCTCATATCTCCTAAACTATGCGTCCTAGAGCGAAAAGGAGCTTAATTCATGACCACCCCCAAAAAATCGAAAATTCCATCCAAATCCTGAAAAAATTGAAATTTTTATATGAAAAACTTGTTTTGCTCATATCTCCTAAACTATGCGTCCTAGAGCGAAAAGGAGCTTAATTCATGACCACCCCCAAAAAATCGAAAATTCCAACCAAATCCTGAAAAAATTGAAATTTTTATATGAAAAACTTGTTTTGCTCATATCTCCTAAACTATGCGTCCTACAGCGAAAAGGAGCTTAATTCATGACCACCCCCAAAAAATTTTTATATGAAAAACTTGTTTTGCTCATATCTCCTAAACTATGCGTCCTAGAGCGAAAAGGAGCTTAATTCATGACCACCCCCAAAAAATCGAAAATTCCATCCAAATCCTGGAAAAAATGAAATTTTTATATGAAAAACTTGTTTTGCTCATATCTCCTAAACTATGCGTCCTACAGCGAAAAGGAGCTTAATTCATGACCACCACCAAAAAAGCGAAAATTCCATCCAAATCCTGGAAAAAATTTAAAATTTTTTATAAAAAACTTGTTTTGCTCATATCTCCTAAACTATGCGTCATCCAAATCCTGAAAAAATTTAAATTTTTATATGAAAAACTTGTTTTGCTCATATCTCCTAAACTATGCGTCCTAGAGCGAAAAGGAGCTTAATTCATGACCACCCCCAAAAAATCGAAAATTCCATCCAAATCCTGAAAAAATGAAATTTTTATATGAAAAACTTGTTTTGCTCATATCTCCTAAACTATGCGTCCTAGAGCGAAAAGGAGCTTAATTCATGACCACCCCCAAAAAATCGAAAATTCCAACCAAATCCTGAAAAAATTGAAATTTTTATATGAAAAACTTGTTTTGCTCATATCTCCTAAACTATGCGTCCTACAGCGAAAAGGAGCTTAATTCATGACCACCACAAAAAAATAGAAAATTCCATCCAAATCCTGAAAAAATTGAAAATTTTATATGAAAAACTTGTTTTGCTCATATCTCCTAAACTATGCGTCCTACAGCGAAAAGGAGCTTAATTCATGACCACCCCCAAAAAATCGAAAATTCCATCCAAATCCTGAAAAAATTGAAATTTTTATATGAAAAACTTGTTTTGCTCGTATCTCCTAAACTATGCGTCCTAGAGCGAAAAGGAGCTTAATTCATGACCACCCCCAAAAAATCGAAAATTCCATCCAAATCCTGGAAAAAATGAAATTTTTATATGAAAAACTTGTTTTGCTCATATCTCCTAAACTATGCGTCCTACAGCGAAAAGGAGCTTAATTCATGAGCACCACAAAAAAATAGAAAATTCCATCCAAATCCTGAAAAAATTTAAAATTTTTTATAAAAAAACTTGTTTTGCTCATATCTCCTAAACTATGCGTCCTACAGCGAAAAGGAGCTTAATTCATGACCACCCCCAAAAAATCGAAAATTCCATCCAAATCCTGAAAAAATTGAAATTTTTATATGAAAAACTTGTTTTGCTCATATCTCCTAAACTATGCGTCCTAGAGCGAAAAGGAGCTTAATTCATGACCACCCCCAAAAAATCGAAAATTCCATCCAAATCCTGAAAAAATTGAAATTTTTATATGAAAAACTTGTTTTGCTGATATCTCCTAAACTATGCGTCCTACAGCGAAAAGGAGCTTAATTCATGACCACCACCAAAAAATCGAAAATTCCATCCAAATCCTGAAAAAATTGAAATTTTTATATGAAAAACTTGTTTTGCTCATATCTCCTAAACTATGCGTCCTAGAGCGAAAAGGAGCTTAATTCATGACCACCCCCAAAAAATCGAAAATTCCAACCAAATCCTGAAAAAATTGAAATTTTTATATGAAAAACTTGTTTTGCTCATATCTCCTAAACTATGCGTCCTAGAGCGAAAAGGAGCTTAATTCATGACCACCCCCAAAAAATCGAAAATTCCATCCAAATCCTGAAAAAATTGAAATTTTTATATGAAAAACTTGTTTTGCTCATATCTCCTAAACTATGCGTCCTAGAGCGAAAAGGAGCTTAATTCATGACCACCCCCAAAAAATCGAAAATTCCAACCAAATCCTGAAAAAATTGAAATTTTTATATGAAAAACTTGTTTTGCTCATATCTCCTAAACTATGCGTCCTACAGCGAAAAGGAGCTTAATTCATGACCACCCCCAAAAAATCGAAAATTCCTTCCAAATCCTGAAAAAATTGAAATTTTTATATGAAAAACTTGTTTTGGTCATATCTCCTAAACTATGCGTCCTAGAGCGAAAAGGAGCTTAATTCATGACCACCACCAAAAAAGCGAAAATTCCATCCAAATCCTGGAAAAAATTGAAATTTTTATATGAAAAACTTGTTTTGCTCATATCTCCTAAACTATGCGTCCTAAAGCGAAAAGGAGCTTAATTCATGACCACCACAAAAAAATAGAAAATTCCATCCAAATCCTGAAAAAATTTAAAATTTTTTATAAAAAACTTGTTTTGCTCATATCTCCTAAACTATGCGCCCTAGAGCGAAAAGGAGCTTAATTCATGACCACCCCCAAAAAATCGAAAATTCCATCCCAATCCTGAAAAAATTGAAATTTTTATATGAAAAACTTGTTTTGCTCATATCTCCTAAACTATGCGTCCTAGAGCGAAAAGGAGCTTAATTCATGACCACCCCCAAAAAATCGAAAATTCCAACCAAATCCTGAAAAAATTGAAATTTTTATATGAAAAACTTGTTTTGCTCATATCTCCTAAACTATGCGTCCTACAGCGAAAAGGAGCTTAATTCATGACCACCACCAAAAAATCGAAAATTCCATCCAAATCCTGAAAAAATTGAAATTTTTATATGAAAAACTTGTTTTGCTCATATCTCCTAAACTATGCGTCCTAGAGCGAAAAGGAGCTTAATTCATGACCACCCCCAAAAAATCGAAAATTCCAACCAAATCCTGAAAAAATTTAAAATTTTATATGAAAAACTTGTTTTGCTCATATCTCCTAAACTATGCGTCCTAGAGCGAAAAGGAGCTTAATTCATGACCACCCCCAAAAAATTGAAAATTCCAACCAAATCCTGAAAAAATTGAAATTTTTATATAAAAAACTTGTTTTGCTCATATCTCCTAAACTATGCGTCCTACAGCGAAAAGGAGCTTAATTCATGACCACCCCCAAAAAATCGAAAATTCCATTCAAATCCTGAATAAATTGAAATTTTTATATGAAAAACTTGTTTTGCTCATATCTCCTAAACTATGCGTCCTAGAGCGAAAAGGAGCTTAATTCATGACCACCCCCAAAAAATCGAAAATTCCATCCAAATCCTGGAAAAAATGAAATTTTTATATGAAAAACTTGTTTTGCTCATATCTCCTAAACTATGCGTCCTAGAGCGAAAAGGAGCTTAATTCATGACCACCCCCAAAAAATCGAAAATTCCATCCAAATCCTGAAAAAATTGAAATTTTTATATGAAAAACTTGTTTTGCTCATATCTCCTAAACTATGCGTCCTAGAGCGAAAAGGAGCTTAATTCATGACCACCCCCAAAAAATCGAAAATTCCAACCAAATCCTGAAAAAATTGAAATTTTTATATGAAAAACTTGTTTTGCTCATATCTCCTAAACTATGCGTCCTAGAGCGAAAAGGAGCTTAATTCATGACCACCCCCAAAAAATCGAAAATTCCATCCAAATCCTGAAAAAATTGAAATTTTTATATGAAAAACTTGTTTTGCTCATATCTCCTAAACTATGCGTCCTAGAGCGAAAAGGAGCTTAATTCATGACCACCCCCAAAAAATCGAAAATTCCAACCAAATCCTGAAAAAATTGAAATTTTTATATGAAAAACTTGTTTTGCTCATATCTCCTAAACTATGCGTCCTACAGCGAAAAGGAGCTTAATTCATGACCACCCCCAAAAAATCGAAAATTCCATCCAAATCCTGAAAAAATTGAAATTTTTATATGAAAAACTTGTTTTGGTCATATCTCCTAAACTATGCGTCCTAGAGCGAAAAGGAGCTTAATTCATGACCACCACCAAAAAAGCGAAAATTCCATCCAAATCCTGGAAAAAATTGAAATTTTTATATGAAAAACTTGTTTTGCTCATATCTCCTAAACTATGCGTCCTAAAGCGAAAAGGAGCTTAATTCATGACCACCACAAAAAAATAGAAAATTCCATCCAAATCCTGAAAAAATTTAAAATTTTTTATAAAAAACTTGTTTTGCTCATATCTCCTAAACTATGCGCCCTAGAGCGAAAAGGAGCTTAATTCATGACCACCCCCAAAAAATCGAAAATTCCATCCAAATCCTGAAAAAATTGAAATTTTTATATGAAAAACTTGTTTTGCTCATATCTCCTAAACTATGCGTCCTAGAGCGAAAAGGAGCTTAATTCATGACCACCCCCAAAAAATCGAAAATTCCAACCAAATCCTGAAAAAATTGAAATTTTTATATGAAAAACTTGTTTTGCTCATATCTCCTAAACTATGCGTCCTACAGCGAAAAGGAGCTTAATTCATGACCACCACCAAAAAATCGAAAATTCCATCCAAATCCTGAAAAAATTGAAATTTTTATATGAAAAACTTGTTTTGCTCATATCTCCTAAACTATGCGTCCTAGAGCGAAAAGGAGCTTAATTCATGACCACCCCCAAAAAATCGAAAATTCCAACCAAATCCTGAAAAAATTTAAAATTTTATATGAAAAACTTGTTTTGCTCATATCTCCTAAACTATGCGTCCTAGAGCGAAAAGGAGCTTAATTCATGACCACCCCCAAAAAATTGAAAATTCCAACCAAATCCTGAAAAAATTGAAATTTTTATATAAAAAACTTGTTTTGCTCATATCTCCTAAACTATGCGTCCTACAGCGAAAAGGAGCTTAATTCATGACCACCCCCAAAAAATCGAAAATTCCATCCAAATCCTGAAAAAATTGAAATTTTTATATGAAAAACTTGTTTTGCTCATATCTCCTAAACTATGCGTCCTAGAGCGAAAAGGAGCTTAATTCATGACCACCCCCAAAAAATCGAAAATTCCATCCAAATCCTGGAAAAAATGAAATTTTTATATGAAAAACTTGTTTTGCTCATATCTCCTAAACTATGCGTCCTAGAGCGAAAAGGAGCTTAATTCATGACCACCCCCAAAAAATCGAAAATTCCATCCAAATCCTGAAAAAATTGAAATTTTTATATGAAAAACTTGTTTTGCTCATATCTCTTAAACTATGCGTCCTAGAGCGAAAAGGAGCTTAATTCATGACCACCACCAAAAAAGCGAAAATTCCATCCAAATCCTGGAAAAAATTGAAATTTTTATATGAAAAACTTGTTTTGCTCATATCTCCTAAACTATGCGTCCTAAAGCGAACAGGAGCTTAATTCATGACAACCACAAAAAAATAGAAAATTCCATCCAAATCCTGAAAAAATTTAAAATTTTTTATAAAAAACTTGTTTTGCTCATATCTCCTAAACTATGCGTCCTAGAGCGAAAAGGAGCTTAATTCATGACCACCCCCAAAAAATCGAAAATTCCATCCAAATCCTGAAAAAATTGAAATTTTTATATGAAAAACTTGTTTTGCTCATATCTCCTAAACTATACGTCCTAGAGCGAAAAGGAGCTTAATTCATGACCACCCCCAAAAAATCGAAAATTCCAACCAAATCCTGAAAAAATTGAAATTTTTATATGAAAAACTTGTTTTGCTCATATCTCCTAAGCTATGCGTCCTACAGCGAAAAGGAGCTTAATTCATGACCACCACCAAAAAATCGAAAATTCCATCCAAATCCTGAAAAAATTGAAATTTTTATATGAAAAACTTGTTTTGCTCATATCTCCTAAACTATGCGTCCTAGAGCGAAAAGGAGCTTAATTCATGACCACCCCCAAAAAATCGAAAATTCCATCCAAATCCTGAAAAAATGAAATTTTTATATGAAAAACTTGTTTTGCTCATATCTCCTAAACTATGCGTCCTAGAGCGAAAAGGAGCTTAATTCATGACCACCCCCAAAAAATCGAAAATTCCATCCAAATCCTGAAAAAATTGAAATTTTTATATGAAAAACTTGTTTTGCTCATATCTCCTAAACTATGCGTCCTAGAGCGAAAAGGAGCTTAATTCATGACCACCCCCAAAAAATCGAAAATTCCAACCAAATCCTGAAAAAATTTAAATTTTTATATGAAAAACTTGTTTTGCTCATATCTCCTAAACTATGCGTCCTAGAGCGAAAAGGAGCTTAATTCATGACCACCCCCAAAAAATCGAAAATTCCATCCAAATCCTGAAAAAATTGAAATTTTTATATGAAAAACTTGTTTTGCTCATATCTCCTAAACTATGCGTCCTAGAGCGAAAAGGAGCTTAATTCATGACCACCACCAAAAAATCGAAAATTCCAACCAAATCCTGAAAAAATTGAAATTTTTATATGAAAAACTTGTTTTGCTCATATCTCCTAAACTATGCGTCCTACAGCGAAAAGGAGCTTAATTCATGACCACCCCCAAAAAATCGAAAATTCCATCCAAATCCTGGAAAAAATGAAATTTTTATATGAAAAACTTGTTTTGCTCATATCTCCTAAACTATGCGTCCTACAGCGAAAAGGAGCTTAATTCATGACCACCACCAAAAAAGCGAAAATTCCATCCAAATCCTGGAAAAAATTGAAATTTTTATATGAAAAACTTGTTTTGCTCATATCTCCTAAACTATGCGTCCTAAAGCGAAAAGGAGCTTAATTCATGACAACCACAAAAAAATAGAAAATTCCATCCAAATCCTGAAAAAATTTAAAATTTTTTATAAAAAACTTGTTTTGCTCATATCTCCTAAACTATGCGTCCTAGAGCGAAAAGGAGCTTAATTCATGACCACCCCCAAAAAATCGAAAATTCCATCCAAATCCTGAAAAAATTGAAATTTTTATATGAAAAACTTGTTTTGCTCATATCTCCTAAACTATGCGTCCTAGAGCGAAAAGGAGCTTAATTCATGACCACCCCCAAAAAATCGAAAATTCCAACCAAATCCTGAAAAAATTGAAATTTTTATATGAAAAACTTGTTTTGCTCATATCTCCTAAACTATGCGTCCTAGAGCGAAAAGGAGCTTAATTCATGACCACCCCCAAAAAATCGAAAATTCCAACCAAATCCTGAAAAAATTTAAAATTTTATATGAAAAACTTGTTTTGCTCATATCTCCTAAACTATGCGTCCTAGAGCGAAAAGGAGCTTAATTCATGACCACCACCAAAAAAGCGAAAATTCCATCCAAATCCTGGAAAAAATTGAAATTTTTATATGAAAAACTTGTTTTGCTCATATCTCCTAAACTACGCGTCCTAAAGCGAAAAGGAGCTTAATTCATGACCACCACAAAAAAATAGAAAATTCCATCCAAATCCTGAAAAAATTTAAAATTTTTTATAAAAAACTTGTTTTGCTCATATCTCCTAAACTATGCGCCATAGAGCGAAAAGGAGCTTAATTCATGACCACCCCCAAAAAATCGAAAATTCCATCCAAATCCTGAAAAAATTGAAATTTTTATATGAAAAACTTGTTTTGCTCATATCTCCTAAACTATGCGTCCTAGAGCGAAAAGGAGCTTAATTCATGACCACCCCCAAAAAATCGAAAATTCCAACCAAATCCTGAAAAAATTGAAATTTTTATATGAAAAACTTGTTTTGCTCATATCTCCTAAACTATGCGTCCTACAGCGAAAAGGAGCTTAATTCATGACCACCACCAAAAAATCGAAAATTCCATCCAAATCCTGAAAAAATTGAAATTTTTATATGAAAAACTTGTTTTGCTCATATCTCCTAAACTATGCGTCCTAGAGCGAAAAGGAGCTTAATTCATGACCACCCCCAAAAAATCGAAAATTCCAACCAAATCCTGAAAAAATTTAAAATTTTATATGAAAAACTTGTTTTGCTCATATCTCCTAAACTATGCGTCCTAGAGCGAAAAGGAGCTTAATTCATGACCACCCCCAAAAAATTGAAAATTCCAACCAAATCCTGAAAAAATTGAAATTTTTATATAAAAAACTTGTTTTGCTCATATCTCCTAAACTATGCGTCCTACAGCGAAAAGGAGCTTAATTCATGACCACCCCCAAAAAATCGAAAATTCCATCCAAATCCTGAAAAAATTGAAATTTTTATATGAAAAACTTGTTTTGCTCATATCTCCTAAACTATGCGTCCTAGAGCGAAAAGGAGCTTAATTCATGACCACCCCCAAAAAATCGAAAATTCCAACCAAATCCTGAAAAAATTGAAATTTTTATATGAAAAACTTGTTTTGGTCATATCTCCTAAACTATGCGTCCTAGAGCGAAAAGGAGCTTAATTCATGACCACCACCAAAAAAGCGAAAATTCCATCCAAATCCTGGAAAAAATTGAAATTTTTATATGAAAAACTTGTTTTGCTCATATCTCCTAAACTACGCGTCCTAAAGCGAAAAGGAGCTTAATTCATGACCACCACAAAAAAATAGAAAATTCCATCCAAATCCTGAAAAAATTTAAAATTTTTTATAAAAAACTTGTTTTGCTCATATCTCCTAAACTATGCGCCATAGAGCGAAAAGGAGCTTAATTCATGACCACCCCCAAAAAATCGAAAATTCCATCCAAATCCTGAAAAAATTGAAATTTTTATATGAAAAACTTGTTTTGCTCATATCTCCTAAACTATGCGTCCTAGAGCGAAAAGGAGCTTAATTCATGACCACCCCCAAAAAATCGAAAATTCCAACCAAATCCTGAAAAAATTGAAATTTTTATATGAAAAACTTGTTTTGCTCATATCTCCTAAACTATGCGTCCTACAGCGAAAAGGAGCTTAATTCATGACCACCACCAAAAAATCGAAAATTCCATCCAAATCCTGAAAAAATTGAAATTTTTATATGAAAAACTTGTTTTGCTCATATCTCCTAAACTATGCGTCCTAGAGCGAAAAGGAGCTTAATTCATGACCACCCCCAAAAAATCGAAAATTCCAACCAAATCCTGAAAAAATTTAAAATTTTATATGAAAAACTTGTTTTGCTCATATCTCCTAAACTATGCGTCCTAGAGCGAAAAGGAGCTTAATTCATGACCACCCCCAAAAAATTGAAAATTCCAACCAAATCCTGAAAAAATTGAAATTTTTATATAAAAAACTTGTTTTGCTCATATCTCCTAAACTATGCGTCCTACAGCGAAAAGGAGCTTAATTCATGACCACCCCCAAAAAATCGAAAATTCCATCCAAATCCTGAAAAAATTGAAATTTTTATATGAAAAACTTGTTTTGCTCATATCTCCTAAACTATGCGTCCTAGAGCGAAAAGGAGCTTAATTCATGACCACCCCCAAAAAATCGAAAATTCCATCCAAATCCTGAAAAAATTGAAATTTTTATATGAAAAACTTGTTTTGCTCATATCTCCTAAACTATGCGTCCTAGAGCGAAAAGGAGCTTAATTCATGACCACCCCCAAAAAATCGAAAATTCCAACCAAATCCTGAAAAAATTGAAATTTTTATATGAAAAACTTGTTTTGCTCATATCTCCTAAACTATGCGTCCTAGAGCGAAAAGGAGCTTAATTCATGACCACCCCCAAAAAATCGAAAATTCCAACCAAATCCTGAAAAAATTGAAATTTTTATATGAAAAACTTGTTTTGGTCATATCTCCTAAACTATGCGTCCTAGAGCGAAAAGGAGCTTAATTCATGACCACCACCAAAAAAGCGAAAATTCCATCCAAATCCTGGAAAAAATTGAAATTTTTATATGAAAAACTTGTTTTGCTCATATCTCCTAAACTACGCGTCCTAAAGCGAAAAGGAGCTTAATTCATGACCACCACAAAAAAATAGAAAATTCCATCCAAATCCTGAAAAAATTTAAAATTTTTTATAAAAAACTTGTTTTGCTCATATCTCCTAAACTATGCGCCATAGAGCGAAAAGGAGCTTAATTCATGACCACCCCCAAAAAATCGAAAATTCCATCCAAATCCTGAAAAAATTGAAATTTTTATATGAAAAACTTGTTTTGCTCATATCTCCTAAACTATGCGTCCTAGAGCGAAAAGGAGCTTAATTCATGACCACCCCCAAAAAATCGAAAATTCCAACCAAATCCTGAAAAAATTGAAATTTTTATATGAAAAACTTGTTTTGCTCATATCTCCTAAACTATGCGTCCTACAGCGAAAAGGAGCTTAATTCATGACCACCACCAAAAAATCGAAAATTCCATCCAAATCCTGAAAAAATTGAAATTTTTATATGAAAAACTTGTTTTGCTCATATCTCCTAAACTATGCGTCCTAGAGCGAAAAGGAGCTTAATTCATGACCACCCCCAAAAAATCGAAAATTCCAACCAAATCCTGAAAAAATTTAAAATTTTATATGAAAAACTTGTTTTGCTCATATCTCCTAAACTATGCGTCCTAGAGCGAAAAGGAGCTTAATTCATGACCACCCCCAAAAAATTGAAAATTCCAACCAAATCCTGAAAAAATTGAAATTTTTATATAAAAAACTTGTTTTGCTCATATCTCCTAAACTATGCGTCCTACAGCGAAAAGGAGCTTAATTCATGACCACCCCCAAAAAATCGAAAATTCCATCCAAATCCTGAAAAAATTGAAATTTTTATATGAAAAACTTGTTTTGCTCATATCTCCTAAACTATGCGTCCTAGAGCGAAAAGGAGCTTAATTCATGACCACCCCCAAAAAATCGAAAATTCCATCCAAATCCTGAAAAAATTGAAATTTTTATATGAAAAACTTGTTTTGCTCATATCTCCTAAACTATGCGTCCTAGAGCGAAAAGGAGCTTAATTCATGACCACCCCCAAAAAATCGAAAATTCCAACCAAATCCTGAAAAAATTGAAATTTTTATATGAAAATCTTGTTTTGCTCATATCTCCTAAACTATGCGTCCTAGAGCGAAAAGGAGCTTAATTCATGACCACCCCCAAAAAATCGAAGATTCCATCCAAATCCTGAAAAAATTGAAATTTTTATATGAAAAACTTGTTTTGCTCATATCTCCTAAACTATGCGTCCTAGAGCGAAAAGGAGCTTAATTCATGACCACCCCCAAAAAATCGAAAATTCCAACCAAATCCTGAAAAAATTTAAAATTTTATATGAAAAACTTGTTTTGCTCATATCTCCTAAACTATGCGTCCTAGAGCGAAAAGGAGCTTAATTCATGACCACCCCCAAAAAATTGAAAATTCCAACCAAATCCTGAAAAAATTGAAATTTTTATATAAAAAACTTGTTTTGCTCATATCTCCTAAACTATGCGTCCTACAGCGAAAAGGAGCTTAATTCATGACCACCCCCAAAAAATCGAAAATTCCATCCAAATCCTGAAAAAATTGAAATTTTTATATGAAAAACTTGTTTTGCTCATATCTCCTAAACTATGCGTCCTAGAGCGAAAAGGAGCTTAATTCATGACCACCCCCAAAAAATCGAAAATTCCATCCAAATCCTGGAAAAAATGAAATTTTTATATGAAAAACTTGTTTTGCTCATATCTCCTAAACTATGCGTCCTAGAGCGAAAAGGAGCTTAATTCATGACCACCCCCAAAAAATCGAAAATTCCATCCAAATCCTGAAAAAATTGAAATTTTTATATGAAAAACTTGTTTTGCTCATATCTCTTAAACTATGCGTCCTAGAGCGAAAAGGAGCTTAATTCATGACCACCACCAAAAAAGCGAAAATTCCATCCAAATCCTGGAAAAAATTGAAATTTTTATATGAAAAACTTGTTTTGCTCATATCTCCTAAACTATGCGTCCTAAAGCGAACAGGAGCTTAATTCATGACAACCACAAAAAAATAGAAAATTCCATCCAAATCCTGAAAAAATTTAAAATTTTTTATAAAAAACTTGTTTTGCTCATATCTCCTAAACTATGCGTCCTAGAGCGAAAAGGAGCTTAATTCATGACCACCCCCAAAAAATCGAAAATTCCATCCAAATCCTGAAAAAATTGAAATTTTTATATGAAAAATTTGTTTTGCTCATATCTCCTAAACTATGCGTCCTAGAGCGAAAAGGAGCTTAATTCATGACCACCCCCAAAAAATCGAAAATTCCAACCAAATCCTGAAAAAATTGAAATTTTTATATGAAAAACTTGTTTTGCTCATATCTCCTAAGCTATGCGTCCTACAGCGAAAAGGAGCTTAATTCATGACCACCACCAAAAAATCGAAAATTCCATCCAAATCCTGAAAAAATTGAAATTTTTATATGAAAAACTTGTTTTGCTCATATCTCCTAAACTATGCGTCCTAGAGCGAAAAGGAGCTTAATTCATGACCACCCCCAAAAAATCGAAAATTCCATCCAAATCCTGAAAAAATGAAATTTTTATATGAAAAACTTGTTTTGCTCATATCTCCTAAACTATGCGTCCTAGAGCGAAAAGGAGCTTAATTCATGACCACCCCCAAAAAATCGAAAATTCCATCCAAATCCTGAAAAAAATGAAATTTTTATATGAAAAACTTGTTTTGCTCATATCTCCTAAACTATGCGTCCTAGAGCGAAAAGGAGCTTAATTCATGACCACCCCCAAAAAATCGAAAATTCCAACCAAATCCTGAAAAAATTGAAATTTTTATATGAAAAACTTGTTTTGCTCATATCTCCTAAACTATGCGTCCTAGAGCGAAAAGGAGCTTAATTCATGACCACCCCCAAAAAATCGAAAATTCCATCCAAATCCTGAAAAAATTGAAATTTTTATATGAAAAACTTGTTTTGCTCATATCTCCTAAACTATGCGTCCTAGAGCGAAAAGGAGCTTAATTCATGACCACCACCAAAAAAGCGAAAATTCCAACCAAATCCTGAAAAAATTGAAATTTTTATATGAAAAACTTGTTTTGCTCATATCTCCTAAACTATGCGTCCTAGAGCGAAAAGGAGCTTAATTCATGACCACCCCCAAAAAATCGAAAATTCCAACCAAATCCTGAAAAAATTGAAATTTTTATATGAAAAACTTGTTTTGCTCATATCTCCTAAACTATGCGTCCTAGAGCGAAAAGGAGCTTAATTCATGACCACCCCCAAAAAATCGAAAATTCCAACCAAATCCTGAAGAAATTGAAATTTTTATATGAAAAACTTGTTTTGCTCATATCTCCTAAACTATGCGTCCTACAGCGAAAAGGAGCTTAATTCATGACCACCCCCAAAAAATCGAAAATTCCATCCAAATCCTGAAAAAATTGAAATTTTTATATGAAAAACTTGTTTTGCTCGTATCTCCTAAACTATGCGTCCTACAGCGAAAAGGAGCTTAATTCATGACCACCCCCAAAAAATCGAAAATTCCATCCAAATCCTGAAAAAATTGAAATTTTTATATGAAATACTTGTTTTGCTCATATCTCCTAAACTATGCGTCCTAGAGCGAAAAGGAGCTTAATTCATGACCACCCCCAAAAAATCGAAAATTCCATCCAAATCCTGGAAAAAATGAAATTTTTATATGAAAAACTTGTTTTGCTCATATCTCCTAAACTATGCGTCCTAGAGCGAAAAGGAGCTTAATTCATGACCACCACCAAAAAAGCGAAAATTCCATCCAAATCCTGGAAAAAATTGAAATTTTTATATGAAAAACTTGTTTTGCTCATATCTCCTAAACTATGCGTCCTAAAGCGAAAAGGAGCTTAATTCATGACAACCACAAAAAAATAGAAAATTCCATCCAAATCCTGAAAAAATTTAAAATTTTTTATAAAAAACTTGTTTTGCTCATATCTCCTAAACTATGCGTCCTAGAGCGAAAAGGAGCTTAATTCATGACCACCCCCAAAAAATCGAAAATTCCATCCAAATCCTGAAAAAATTGAAATTTTTATATGAAAAACTTGTTTTGCTCATATCTCCTAAACTATGCGTCCTAGAGCGAAAAGGAGCTTAATTCATGACCACCCCCAAAAAATCGAAAATTCCAACCAAATCCTGAAAAAATTGAAATTTTTATATGAAAAACTTGTTTTGCTCATATCTCCTAAACTATGCGTCCTAGAGCGAAAAGGAGCTTAATTCATGACCACCCCCAAAAAATCGAAAATTCCAACCAAATCCTGAAAAAATTGAAATTTTTATATGAAAAACTTGTTTTGCTCATATCTCCTAAACTATGCGTCCTACAGCGAAAAGGAGCTTAATTCATGACCACCCCCAAAAAATCGAAAATTCCATCCAAATCCTGAAAAAATTGAAATTTTTATATGAAAAACTTGTTTTGCTCATATCTCCTAAACTATGGGTCCTACAGCGAAAAGGAGCTTAATTCATGGCCACCCCCAAAAAATCGAAAATTCCATCCAAATCCTGAAAAAATTGAAATTTTTATATGAAACACTTGTTTTGCTCATATCTCCTAAACTATGCGTCCTAGAGCGAAAAGGAGCTTAATTCATGACCACCCCCAAAAAATCGAAAATTCCAACCAAATCCTGAAAAAATTGAAATTTTTATATGAAAAACTTGTTTTGCTCATATCTCCTAAACTATGCGTCCTACAGCGAAAAGGAGCTTAATTCATGACCACCCCCAAAAAATCGAAAATTCCATCCAAATCCTGAAAAAATTGAAATTTTTATATGAAAAACTTGTTTTGCTCATATCTCCTAAACTATGGGTCCTACAGCGAAAAGGAGCTTAATTCATGGCCACCCCCAAAAAATCGAAAATTCCATCCAAATCCTGAAAAAATTGAAATTTTTATATGAAAAACTTGTTTTGCTCATATCTCCTAAACTATGCGTCCTAGAGCGAAAAGGAGCTTAATTCATGACCACCCCCAAAAAATTGAAAATTCCAACCAAATCCTGAAAAAATTGAAATTTTTATATAAAAAACTTGTTTTGCTCATATCTCCTAAACTATGCGTCCTACAGCGAAAAGGAGCTTAATTCATGACCACCCCCAAAAAATCGAAAATTCCATCCAAATCCTGAAAAAATTGAAATTTTTATATGAAAAACTTGTTTTGCTCATATCTCCTAAACTATGCGTCCTAGAGCGAAAAGGAGCTTAATTCATGACCACCCCCAAAAAATCGAAAATTCCATCCAAATCCTGGAAAAAATGAAATTTTTATATGAAAAACTTGTTTTGCTCATATCTCCTAAACTATGCGTCCTAGAGCGAAAAGGAGCTTAATTCATGACCACCCCCAAAAAATCGAAAATTCCATCCAAATCCTGAAAAAATTGAAATTTTTATATGAAAAACTTGTTTTGCTCATATCTCTTAAACTATGCGTCCTAGAGCGAAAAGGAGCTTAATTCATGACCACCACCAAAAAAGCGAAAATTCCATCCAAATCCTGGAAAAAATTGAAATTTTTATATGAAAAACTTGTTTTGCTCATATCTCCTAAACTATGCGTCCTAAAGCGAACAGGAGCTTAATTCATGACAACCACAAAAAAATAGAAAATTCCATCCAAATCCTGAAAAAATTTAAAATTTTTTATAAAAAACTTGTTTTGCTCATATCTCCTAAACTATGCGCCCTAGAGCGAAAAGGAGCTTAATTCATGACCACCCCCAAAAAATCGAAAATTCCATCCAAATCCTGAAAAAATTGAAATTTTTATATGAAAAACTTGTTTTGCTCATATCTCCTAAACTATGCGTCCTAGAGCGAAAAGGAGCTTAATTCATGACCACCCCCAAAAAATCGAAAATTCCAACCAAATCCTGAAAAAATTGAAATTTTGATATGAAAAACTTGTTTTGCTCATATCTCCTAAACTATGCGTCCTACAGCGAAAAGGAGCTTAATTCATGACCACCACCAAAAAATCGAAAATTCCATCCAAATCCTGAAAAAATTGAAATTTTTATATGAAAAACTTGTTTTGCTCATATCTCCTAAACTATGCGTCCTAGAGCGAAAAGGAGCTTAATTCATGACCACCCCCAAAAAATCGAAAATTCCAACCAAATCCTGAAAAAATTTAAAATTTTATATGAAAAACTTGTTTTGCTCATATCTCCTAAACTATGCGTCCTAGAGCGAAAAGGAGCTTAATTCATGACCACCCCCAAAAAATTGAAAATTCCAACCAAATCCTGAAAAAATTGAAATTTTTATATAAAAAACTTGTTTTGCTCATATCTCCTAAACTATGCGTCCTACAGCGAAAAGGAGCTTAATTCATGACCACCACCAAAAAAGCGAAAATTCCATCCAAATCCTGGAAAAAATTGAAATTTTTATATGAAAAACTTGTTTTGCTCATATCTCCTAAACTATGCGTCCTACAGCGAAAAGGAGCTTAATTCATGACCACCACCAAAAAATCGAAAATTCCATCCAAATCCTGAAAAAATTGAAATTTTTATATGAAAAACTTGTTTTGCTCATATCTCCTAAACTATGCGTCCTAGAGCGAAAAGGAGCTTAATTCATGACCACCCCCAAAAAATCGAAAATTCCATCCAAATCCTGAAAAAATTGAAATTTTTATATGAAAAACTTGTTTTGCTCATATCTCCTAAACTATGTGTCCTAGAGCGAAAAGGAGCTTAATTCATGACCACCCCCAAAAAATCGAAAATTCCAACCAAATCCTGAAAAAATTTAAATTTTTATATGAAAAACTTGTTTTGCTCATATCTCCTAAACTATGCGTCCTAGAGCGAAAAGGAGCTTAATTCATGACCACCACCAAAAAAGCGAAAATTCCAACCAAATCCTGAAAAAATTGAAATTTTTATATGAAAAACTTGTTTTGCTCATATCTCCTAAACTATGCGTCCTAGAGCGAAAAGGAGCTTAATTCATGACCACCCCCAAAAAATCGAAAATTCCAACCAAATCCTGAAAAAATTGAAATTTTTATATGAAAAACTTGTTTTGCTCATATCTCCTAAACTATGCGTCCTAGAGCGAAAAGGAGCTTAATTCATGACCACCCCCAAAAAATCGAAAATTCCATCCAAATCCTGAAAAAATTTAAATTTTTATATGAAAAACTTGTTTTGCTCATATCTCCTAAACTATGCGTCCTAGAGCGAAAAGGAGCTTAATTCATGACCACCACCAAAAAAGCGAAAATTCCAACCAAATCCTGAAAAAATTGAAATTTTTATATGAAAAACTTGTTTTGCTCATATCTCCTAAACTATGCGTCCTAGAGCGAAAAGGAGCTTAATTCATGACCACCCACAAAAAATCGAAAATTCCAACCAAATCCTGAAAAAATTGAAATTTTTATATGAAAAACTTGTTTTGCTCATATCTCCTAAACTATGCGTCCTAGAGCGAAAAGGAGCTTAATTCATGACCACCCCCAAAAAATCGAAAATTCCAACCAAATCCTGAAAAAATTGAAATTTTTATATGAAAAACTTGTTTTGCTCATATCTCCTAAACTATGCGTCCTACAGCGAAAAGGAGCTTAATTCATGACCACCCCCAAAAAATCGAAAATTCCATCCAAATCCTGAAAAAATTGAAATTTTTATATGAAAAACTTGTTTTGCTCATATCTCCTAAACTATGGGTCCTACAGCGAAAAGGAGCTTAATTCATGGCCACCCCCAAAAAATCGAAAATTCCATCCAAATCCTGAAAAAATTGAAATTTTTATATGAAAAACTTGTTTTGCTCATATCTCCTAAACTATGCGTCCTAGAGCGAAAAGGAGCTTAATTCATGACCACCCCCAAAAAATCGAAAATTCCATCCAAATCCTGAAAAAATTGAAATTTTTATATGAAAAACTTGTTTTGCTCGTATCTCCTAAACTATGCGTCCTACAGCGAAAAGGAGCTTAATTCATGACCACCCCCAAAAAATCGAAAATTCCATCCAAATCCTGAAAAAATTGAAATTTTTATATGAAAAACTTGTTTTGCTGATATCTCCTAAACTATGCGTCCTGAGCGAAAAGGAGCTTAATTCATGACCACCCCCAAAAAATCGAAAATTCCATCCAAATCCTGGAAAAAATGAAATTTTTATATGAAAAACTTGTTTTGCTCATATCTCCTAAACTATGCATCCTAGAGCGAAAAGGAGCTTAATTCATGACCACCTGAAAAAATTTAAAATTTTTTATAAAAAACTTGTTTTGCTCATATCTCCTAAACTATGCGTCCTAGAGCGAAAAGGAGCTTAATTCATGACCACCCCCAAAAAATCGAAAATTCCATCCAAATCCTGAAAAAATGAAATTTTTATATGAAAAACTTGTTTTGCTCATATCTCCTAAACTATGCGTCCTAGAGCGAAAAGGAGCTTAATTCATGACCACCCCCAAAAAATCGAAAATTCCATCCAAATCCTGAAAAAATTGAAATTTTTATATGAAAAACTTGTTTTGCTCATATCTCCTAAACTATGCGTCCTAGAGCGAAAAGGAGCTTAATTCATGACCACCACCAAAAAAGCGAAAATTCCATCCAAATCCTGGAAAAAATTGAAATTTTTATATGAAAAACTTGTTTTGCTCATATCTCCTAAACTATGCGTCCTAAAGCGAAAAGGAGCTTAATTCATGACAACCACAAAAAAATAGAAAATTCCATCCAAATCCTGAAAAAATTTAAAATTTTTTATAAAAAACTTGTTTTGCTCATATCTCCTAAACTATGCGTCCTAGAGCGAAAAGGAGCTTAATTCATGACCACCCCCAAAAAATCGAAAATTCCATCCAAATCCTGAAAAAATTGAAATTTTTATATGAAAAACTTGTTTTGCTCATATCTCCTAAACTATGCGTCCTAGAGCGAAAAGGAGCTTAATTCATGACCACCCCCAAAAAATCGAAAATTCCAACCAAATCCTGAAAAAATTGAAATTTTTAAGCTCCTTTTCGCGTCCTAGAGCGAAAAGGAGCTTAATTCATGACCACCCCCAAAAAATCGAAAATTCCATCCAAATCCTGAAAAAATTTAAATTTTTATATGAAAAACTTGTTTTGCTCATATCTCCTAAACTATGCGTCCTAGAGCGAAAAGGAGCTTAATTCATGACCACCACCAAAAAAGCGAAAATTCCAACCAAATCCTGAAGAAATTGAAATTTTTATATGAAAAACTTGTTTTGCTCATATCTCCTAAACTATGCGTCCTAGAGCGAAAAGGAGCTTAATTCATGACCACCCCCAAAAAATCGAAAATTCCAACCAAATCCTGAAAAAATTGAAATTTTTATATGAAAAACTTGTTTTGCTCATATCTCCTAAACTATGCGTCCTAGAGCGAAAAGGAGCTTAATTCATGACCACCCCCAAAAAATCGAAAATTCCAACCAAATCCTGAAAAAATTGAAATTTTTATATGAAAAACTTGTTTTGCTCATATCTCCTAAACTATGCGTCCTACAGCGAAAAGGAGCTTAATTCATGACCACCCCCAAAAAATCGAAAATTCCATCCAAATCCTGAAAAAATTGAAATTTTTATATGAAAAACTTGTTTTGCTCATATCTCCTAAACTATGGGTCCTACAGCGAAAAGGAGCTTAATTCATGGCCACCCCCAAAAAATCGAAAATTCCATCCAAATCCTGAAAAAATTGAAATTTTTATATGAAACACTTGTTTTGCTCATATCTCCTAAACTATGCGTCCTAGAGCGAAAAGGAGCTTAATTCATGACCACCCCCAAAAAATCGAAAATTCCAACCAAATCCTGAAAAAATTGAAATTTTTATATGAAAAACTTGTTTTGCTCATATCTCCTAAACTATGCGTCCTACAGCGAAAAGGAGCTTAATTCATGACCACCCCCAAAAAATCGAAAACTCCATCCAAATCCTGAAAAAATTGAAATTTTTATATGAAAAACTTGTTTTGCTCATATCTCCTAAACTATGGGTCCTACAGCGAAAAGGAGCTTAATTCATGGCCACCCCCAAAAAATCGAAAATTCCATCCAAATCCTGAAAAAATTGAAATTTTTATATGAAAAACTTGTTTTGCTCATATCTCCTAAACTATGCGTCCTAGAGCGAAAAGGAGCTTAATTCATGACCACCCCCAAAAAATCGAAAATTCCATCCAAATCCTGAAAAAATTGAAATTTTTATATGAAAAACTTGTTTTGCTCGTATCTCCTAAACTATGCGTCCTACAGCGAAAAGGAGCTTAATTCATGACCACCCCCAAAAAATCGAAAATTCCATCCAAATCCTGAAAAAATTGAAATTTTTATATGAAAAACTTGTTTTGCTGATATCTCCTAAACTATGCGTCCTGAGCGAAAAGGAGCTTAATTCATGACCACCCCCAAAAAATCGAAAATTCCATCCAAATCCTGGAAAAAATGAAATTTTTATATGAAAAACTTGTTTTGCTCATATCTCCTAAACTATGCATCCTAGAGCGAAAAGGAGCTTAATTCATGACCACCTGAAAAAATTTAAAATTTTTTATAAAAAACTTGTTTTGCTCATATCTCCTAAACTATGCGTCCTAGAGCGAAAAGGAGCTTAATTCATGACCACCCCCAAAAAATCGAAAATTCCATCCAAATCCTGAAAAAATGAAATTTTTATATGAAAAACTTGTTTTGCTCATATCTCCTAAACTATGCGTCCTAGAGCGAAAAGGAGCTTAATTCATGACCACCCCCAAAAAATCGAAAATTCCATCCAAATCCTGAAAAAATTGAAATTTTTATATGAAAAACTTGTTTTGCTCATATCTCCTAAACTATGCGTCCTAGAGCGAAAAGGAGCTTAATTCATGACCACCACCAAAAAAGCGAAAATTCCATCCAAATCCTGGAAAAAATTGAAATTTTTATATGAAAAACTTGTTTTGCTCATATCTCCTAAACTATGCGTCCTAAAGCGAAAAGGAGCTTAATTCATGACAACCACAAAAAAATAGAAAATTCCATCCAAATCCTGAAAAAATTTAAAATTTTTTATAAAAAACTTGTTTTGCTCATATCTCCTAAACTATGCGTCCTAGAGCGAAAAGGAGCTTAATTCATGACCACCCCCAAAAAATCGAAAATTCCATCCAAATCCTGAAAAAATTGAAATTTTTATATGAAAAACTTGTTTTGCTCATATCTCCTAAACTATGCGTCCTAGAGCGAAAAGGAGCTTAATTCATGACCACCCCCAAAAAATCGAAAATTCCAACCAAATCCTGAAAAAATTGAAATTTTTAAGCTCCTTTTCGCGTCCTAGAGCGAAAAGGAGCTTAATTCATGACCACCCCCAAAAAATCGAAAATTCCATCCAAATCCTGAAAAAATTTAAATTTTTATATGAAAAACTTGTTTTGCTCATATCTCCTAAACTATGCGTCCTAGAGCGAAAAGGAGCTTAATTCATGACCACCACCAAAAAAGCGAAAATTCCAACCAAATCCTGAAGAAATTGAAATTTTTATATGAAAAACTTGTTTTGCTCATATCTCCTAAACTATGCGTCCTAGAGCGAAAAGGAGCTTAATTCATGACCACCCCCAAAAAATCGAAAATTCCAACCAAATCCTGAAAAAATTGAAATTTTTATATGAAAAACTTGTTTTGCTCATATCTCCTAAACTATGCGTCCTAGAGCGAAAAGGAGCTTAATTCATGACCACCCCCAAAAAATCGAAAATTCCAACCAAATCCTGAAAAAATTGAAATTTTTATATGAAAAACTTGTTTTGCTCATATCTCCTAAACTATGCGTCCTACAGCGAAAAGGAGCTTAATTCATGACCACCCCCAAAAAATCGAAAATTCCATCCAAATCCTGAAAAAATTGAAATTTTTATATGAAAAACTTGTTTTGCTCATATCTCCTAAACTATGGGTCCTACAGCGAAAAGGAGCTTAATTCATGGCCACCCCCAAAAAATCGAAAATTCCATCCAAATCCTGAAAAAATTGAAATTTTTATATGAAAAACTTGTTTTGCTCATATCTCCTAAACTATGCGTCCTAGAGCGAAAAGGAGCTTAATTCATGACCACCCCCAAAAAATCGAAAATTCCATCCAAATCCTGAAAAAATTGAAATTTTTATATGAAAAACTTGTTTTGCTCGTATCTCCTAAACTATGCGTCCTACAGCGAAAAGGAGCTTAATTCATGACCACCCCCAAAAAATCGAAAATTCCATCCAAATCCTGAAAAAATTGAAATTTTTATATGAAAAACTTGTTTTGCTGATATCTCCTAAACTATGCGTCCTGAGCGAAAAGGAGCTTAATTCATGACCACCCCCAAAAAATCGAAAATTCCATCCAAATCCTGGAAAAAATGAAATTTTTATATGAAAAACTTGTTTTGCTCATATCTCCTAAACTATGCATCCTAGAGCGAAAAGGAGCTTAATTCATGACCACCTGAAAAAATTTAAAATTTTTTATAAAAAACTTGTTTTGCTCATATCTTCTAAACTATGCGTCCTAGAGCGAAAAGGAGCTTAATTCATGACCACCCCCAAAAAATCGAAAATTCCATCCAAATCCTGAAAAAATGAAATTTTTATATGAAAAACTTGTTTTGCTCATATCTCCTAAACTATGCGTCCTAGAGCGAAAAGGAGCTTAATTCATGACCACCCCCAAAAAATCGAAAATTCCATCCAAATCCTGAAAAAATTGAAATTTTTATATGAAAAACTTGTTTTGCTCATATCTCCTAAACTATGCGTCCTAGAGCGAAAAGGAGCTTAATTCATGACCACCACCAAAAAAGCGAAAATTCCATCCAAATCCTGGAAAAAATTGAAATTTTTATATGAAAAACTTGTTTTGCTCATATCTCCTAAACTATGCGTCCTAAAGCGAAAAGGAGCTTAATTCATGACAACCACAAAAAAATAGAAAATTCCATCCAAATCCTGAAAAAATTTAAAATTTTTTATAAAAAACTTGTTTTGCTCATATCTCCTAAACTATGCGTCCTAGAGCGAAAAGGAGCTTAATTCATGACCACCCCCAAAAAATCGAAAATTCCATCCAAATCCTGAAAAAATTTAAATTTTTATATGAAAAACTTGTTTTGCTCATATCTCCTAAACTATGCGTCCTAGAGCGAAAAGGAGCTTAATTCATGACCACCCCCAAAAAATCGAAAATTCCAACCAAATCCTGAAAAAATTGAAATTTTTATATGAAAAACTTGTTTTGCTCATATCTCCTAAACTATGCGTCCTAGAGCGAAAAGGAGCTTAATTCATGACCACCCCCAAAAAATCGAAAATTCCAACCAAATCCTGAAAAAATTGAAATTTTTATATGAAAAACTTGTTTTGCTCATATCTCCTAAACTATGCGTCCTACAGCGAAAAGGAGCTTAATTCATGACCACCCCCAAAAAATCGAAAATTCCATCCAAATCCTGAAAAAATTGAAATTTTTATATGAAAAACTTGTTTTGCTCATATCTCCTAAACTATGGGTCCTACAGCGAAAAGGAGCTTAATTCATGGCCACCCCCAAAAAATCGAAAATTCCATCCAAATCCTGAAAAAATTGAAATTTTTATATGAAAAACTTGTTTTGCTCGTATCTCCTAAACTATGCGTCCTACAGCGAAAAGGAGCTTAATTCATGACCACCCCCAAAAAATCGAAAATTCCATCCAAATCCTGAAAAAATTGAAATTTTTATATGAAAAACTTGTTTTGCTCATATCTCCTAAACTATGCGTCCTGAGCGAAAAGGAGCTTAATTCATGACCACCCCCAAAAAATCGAAAATTCCATCCAAATCCTGGAAAAAATGAAATTTTTATATGAAAAACTTGTTTTGCTCATATCTCCTAAACTATGCATCCTAGAGCGAAAAGGAGCTTAATTCATGACCACCACCAAAAAAGCGAAAATTCCATCCAAATCCTGGAAAAAATTGAAATTTTTATATGAAAAACTTGTTTTGCTCATATCTCCTAAACTATGCGTCCTAAAGCGAAAAGGAGCTTAATTCATGACAACCACAAAAAAATAGAAAATTCCATCCAAATCCTGAAAAAATTGAAATTTTTATATGAAAATCTTGTTTTGCTCACATCTCCGAAACTATGCGTCCTAGAGCGAAAAGGAGCTTAATTCATGACCACCCCCAAAAAATCGAAAATTCCAACCAAATCCTGAAAAAATTGAAATTTTTAAGCTCCTTTTCGCGTCCTAGAGCGAAAAGGAGCTTAATTCATGACCACCCCCAAAAAATCGAAAATTCCAACCAAATCCTGAAAAAATTGAAATTTTTATATGAAAAACTTGTTTTGCTCATATCTCCTAAACTATGCGTCCTAGAGCGAAAAGGAGCTTAATTCATGACCACCCCCAAAAAATCGAAAATTCCAACCAAATCCTGAAAAAATTGAAATTTTTATATGAAAAACTTGTTTTGCTCATATCTCCTAAACTATGCGAACTACAGCGAAAAGGAGCTTAATTCATGACCACCCCCAAAAAATCGAAAATTCCATCCAAATCCTGAAAAAATTGAAATTTTTATATGAAAAACTTGTTTTGCTCATATCTCCTAAACTATGGGTCCTACAGCAAAAAGGAGCTTAATTCATGACCACCCCCAAAAAATCGAAAATTCCATCCAAATCCTGAAAAAATTGAAATTTTTATATGAAAAACTTGTTTTGCTCATATCTCCTAAACTATGCGTCCTAGAGCGAAAAGGAGCTTAATTCATGACCACCCCCAAAAAATCGAAAATTCCATCCAAATCCTGAAAAAATTGAAATTTTTATATGAAAAACTTGTTTTGCTCATATCTCCTAAACTATGCGTCCTAGAGCGAAAAGGAGCTTAATTCATGACCACCCCCAAAAAATCGAAAATTCCAACCAAATCCTGAAAAAATTTAAATTTTTATATGAAAAACTTGTTTTGCTCATATCTGCTAAACTATGCGTCCTACAGCGAAAAGGAGCTTAATTCATGACCACCCCCAAAAAATCGAAAATTCCATCCAAATCCTGGAAAAAATGAAATTTTTATATGAAAAACTTGTTTTGCTCATATCTCCTAAACTATGCGTCCTACAGCGAAAAGGAGCTTAATTCATGACCACCACAAAAAAATAGAAAATTCCATCCAAATCCTGAAAAAATTTAAAATTTTTTATAAAAAACTTGTTTTGCTCATATCTCCTAAACTATGCGTCCTACAGCGAAAAGGAGCTTAATTCATGACCACCCCCAAAAAATCGAAAATTCCATCCAAATCCTGGAAAAAATGAAATTTTTATATGAAAAACTTGTTTTGCTCATATCTCCTAAACTATGCGTCCTAGAGCGAAAAGGAGCTTAATTCATGACCACCCCCAAAAAATCGAAAATTCCATCCAAATCCTGAAAAAATTGAAATTTTTATATGAAAAACTTGTTTTGCTCATATCTCCTAAACTATGCGTCCTAGAGCGAAAAGGAGCTTAATTCATGACCACCACCAAAAAAGCGAAAATTCCATCCAAATCCTGGAAAAAATTGAAATTTTTATATGAAAAACTTGTTTTGCTCATATCTCCTAAACTATGCGTCCTAAAGCGAAAAGGAGCTTAATTCATGACCACCACAAAAAAATAGAAAATTCCATCCAAATCCTGAAAAAATTTAAAATTTTTTATAAAAAACTTGTTTTGCTCATATCTCCTAAACTATGCGTCCTAGAGCGAAAAGGAGCTTAATTCATGACCACCCCCAAAAATCGAAAATTCCATCCAAATCCAGAAAAAATTGAAATTTTTATATGAAAAACTTGTTTTGCTCATATCTCCTAAACTATGCGTCCTAAAGCGAAAAGGAGCTTAATTCATGACCACCCCCAAAAAATCGAAAATTCCAACCAAATCCGGAAAATTTTTAAATTTTTATATGAAAAACTTGTTTTGCTCATATCTCCTAAACTATGCGTCCTAGAGCGAAAAGGAGCTTAATTCATGACCACCCCTAAAAAATCGAAAATTCCAACCAAATCCTGAAAAAATTTAAATTTTTATATGAAAAACTTGTTTTGCTCATATCTCCTAAACTATGCGTCCTAGAGCGAAAAGGAGCTTAATTCATGACCACCCCCAAAAAATCGAAAATTCCATCCAAATCCTGAAAAAATTGAAATTTTTATATGAAAATCTTGTTTTGCTCATATCTCCTAAACTATGCGTCCTAGAGCGAAAAGGAGCTTAATTCATGACCACCCCCAAAAAATCGAAAATTCCAACCAAATCCTGAAAAAATTGAAATTTTTAAGCTCCTTTTCGCGTCCTAGAGCGAAAAGGAGCTTAATTCATGACCACCCCCAAAAAATCGAAAATTCCAACCAAATCCTGAAAAAATTGAAATTTTTGTATGAAAAACTTGTTTTGCTCATATCTCCTAAACTATGCGTCCTAGAGCGAAAAGGAGCTTAATTCATGACCACCCCCAAAAAATCGAAAATTCCAACCAAATCCTGAAAAAATTGAAATTTTTATATGAAAAACTTGTTTTGCTCATATCTCCTAAACTATGCGAACTACAGCGAAAAGGAGCTTAATTCATGACCACCCCCAAAAAATCGAAAATTCCATCCAAATCCTGAAAAAATTGAAATTTTTATATGAAAAACTTGTTTTGCTCATATCTCCTAAACTATGCGTCCTAGAGTGAAAAGGAGCTTAATTCATGACCACCCCCAAAAAATCGAAAATTCCATCCAAATTCTGAAAAAATTTAAATTTTTATATGAAAAACTTGTTTTGCTCATATCTCCTAAACTATGCGTCCTACAGCGAAAAGGAGCTTAATTCATGACCACCCCCAAAAAATCGAAAATTCCAACCAAATCCTGAAAAAATTGAAATTTTTATATGAAAAACTTGTTTTGCTCATATCTCCTAAACTATGCGTCCTACAGCGAAAAGGAGCTTAATTCATGACCACCCCCAAAAAATCGAAAATTCCATCCAAATCCTGAAAAAATTGAAATTTTTATATGAAAAACTTGTTTTGCTCATATCTCCTCAACTATGCGTCCTAGAGCGAAAAGGAGCTTAATTCATGACCACCCCCAAAAAATCGAAAATTCCATCCAAATCCTGGAAAAAATGAAATTTTTATATGAAGACTTGTTTTGCTCATATCTCCTAAACTATGCGTCCTACAGCGAAAAGGAGCTTAATTCATGACCACCCCCAAAAAATAGAAAATTCCAACCAAATCCTGAAAAAATTGAAATTTTTATATGAAAAACTTGTTTTGCTCATATCTCCTAAACTATGCGTCCTACAGCGAAAAGGAGCTTAATTCATGACCACCCCCAAAAAATAGAAAATTCCAACCAAATCCTGAAAAAATTGAAATTTTTATATGAAAAACTTGTGTTGCTCATATCTCCTAAACTATGCGTCCTACAGCGAAAAGGAGCTTAATTCATGACCACCACCAAAAAATCGAAAATTCCATCCAAATCCTGAAAAAATTGAAATTTTTATATGAAAAACTTGTTTTGCTCATATCTCCTAAACTATGCGTCCTACAGCGAAAAGGAGCTTAATTCATGACCACCCCCAAAAAATCGAAAATTCCAACCAAATACTGAAAAAATTGAGATTTTTATATGAAAAACTTGTTTTGCTCATATCTCCTAAACTATGCGTCCTAGAGCGAAAAGGAGCTTAATTCATGACCACCCCAAAAAATCGAAAATTCCATCCAAATCCTGAAAAAATTGAAATTTTTATATGAAAAACTTGTTTTGCTCATATCTCCTAAACTATGCGTCCTACAGCGAAAAGGAGCTTAATTCATGACCACCCCCAAAAAATTGAAAATTCCATCCAAATCCTGAAAAAATTGAAATTTTTATATGAAAAACTTGTTTTGCTCATATCTCCTAAACTATGCGTCCTAGAGCGAAAAGGAGCTTAATTCATGACCACCCCCAAAAAATCGAAAATTCCATCCAAATGCTGAAAAAATTTAAATTTTTATATGAAAAACTTGTTTTGCTCATATCTCCTAAACTATGCGTCCTAGAGCAAAAAGGAGCTTAATTCATGGCCACCCCCAAAAAATCGAAAATTCCATCCAAATCCTGAAAAAATTGAAATTTTTATATGAAAAACTTGTTTTTTTCTTATCTCCTAAACTATGCGTCCTACAGCGAAAAGGAGCTTAATTCATGACCACCACCAAAAAATCGAAAATTCCATCCAAATCCTGAAAAAATTTAAATTTTTATATGTAAAACTTGTTTTGCTCATATCTCCTAAACTATGCGTCCTAGAGCGAAAAGGAGCTTAATTCATGACCACCCCCAAAAAATCGAAAATTCCAACCAAATCCTGAAAAAATTGAAATTTATATATGAAAAACTTGTTTTGCTCATATCTCCTAAACTATGCGTCCTAGAGCGAAAAGGAGCTTAATTCATGACCACCCCCAAAAAATTGAAAATTCCATCCAAATCCTGAAAAAATTTTAATTTTTATATGAAAAACTTGTTTTGCTCATATCTCCTAAACTATGCGTCCTACAGCGAAAAGGAGCTTAATTCATGACCACCACCAAAAAATCGAAAATTTCATCTAAATCCTCAAAAAATTGAAATTTTTATATGAAAAACTTGTTTTGCTCATATCTCCTAAACTATGCGTCCTAGAGCGAAAAGGAGCTTAATTCATGACCACCACCAAAAAATCGAAAACTCCATCCAAATCCTGAAAAAATTGAAATTTTTATATGAAAAACTTGTTTTGCTCATATCTCCTAAACTATGCGTCCTAGAGCGAAAAGGAAAAAATTGAAATTTTTATATGAAAAACTTGTTTTGAAACTTGAAAAGGAGCTTAATTCATGACCACCCCCAAAAAATCGAAAATTCCATCCAAATCCTGAAAAAATTTAAATTTTTATATGAAAAACTTGTTTTGCTCATATCTCCTAAACTATGCGTCCTACAGCGGAAAGGAGCTTAATTCATGACCACCACCAAAAAATCGAAAATTCCATCCAAATTCTGAAAAAATTTAAATTTTTATATGAAAAACTTGTTTTGCTCATATCTCCTAAACTATGCGTCATACAGCGAAAAGGAGCTTAATTCATGACCACCCCCAAAAAATCGAAAATTCCATCCAAATCCTGAAAAAATTTAAATTTTTATATGAAAAACTTGTTTTGCTCATATCTCCTAAACTATGCGTCCTACAGCGAAAAGGAGCTTAATTCATGACCACCACCAAAAAATCGAAAATTCCATCCAAATTCTGAAAAAATTTAAATTTTTATATGAAAAACTTGTTTTGCTCATATCTCTTAAACTATGCGTCCTACAGCGAAAAGGAGCTTAATTCATGACCACCCCCAAAAAATCGAAAATTCCAACCAAATCCTGAAAAAATTGAAATTTTTATATGAAAAACTTGTTTTGCTCATATCTCCTAAACTATGCGTCCTACAGCGAAAAGGAGCTTAATTCATGACCACCCCCAAAAAATCGAAAATTCCATCCAAATCCTGAAAAAATTGAAATTTTTATATGAAAAACTTGTTTTGCTCATATCTCCTCAACTATGCGTCCTAGAGCGAAAAGGAGCTTAATTCATGACCACCCCCAAAAAATCGAAAATTCCATCCAAATCCTGGAAAAAATGAAATTTTTATATGAAAAACTTGTTTTGCTCATATCTCCTAAACTATGCGTCCTACAGCGAAAAGGAGCTTAATTCATGACCACCCCCAAAAAATAGAAAATTCCAACCAAATCCTGAAAAAATTGAAATTTTTATATGAAAAACTTGTTTTGCTCATATCTCCTAAACTATGCGTCCTACAGCGAAAAGGAGCTTAATTCATGACCACCCCGAAAAAATAGAAAATTCCAACCAAATCCTGAAAAAATTGAAATTTTTATATGAAAAACTTGTGTTGCTCATATCTCCTAAACTATGCGTCCTACAGCGAAAAGGAGCTTAATTCATGACCACCACCAAAAAATCGAAAATTCCATCCAAATCCTGAAAAAATTGAAATTTTTATATGAAAAACTTGTTTTGCTCATATCTCCTAAACTATGCGTCCTACAGCGAAAAGGAGCTTAATTCATGACCACCCCCAAAAAATCGAAAATTCCAACCAAATACTGAAAAAATTGAAATTTTTATATGAAAAACTTGTTTTGCTCATATCTCCTAAACTATGCGTCCTAGAGCGAAAAGGAGCTTAATTCATGACCACCCCAAAAAATCGAAAATTCCATCCAAATCCTGAAAAAATTGAAATTTTTATATGAAAAACTTGTTTTGCTCATATCTCCTAAACTATGCGTCCTACAGCGAAAAGGAGCTTAATTCATGACCACCCCCAAAAAATTGAAAATTCCAACCAAATCATGAAAAAATTGAAATTTTTATATGAAAAACTTGTTTTGCTCATATCTCCTAAACTATGCGTCCTAGAGCGAAAAGGAGCTTAATTCATGACCACCCCCAAAAAATCGAAAATTCCATCCAAATCCTGAAAAAATTGAAATTTTTATATGAAAAACTTGTTTTGCTCATATCTCCTAAACTATGCGTCCTAGAGCAAAAAGGAGCTTAATTCATGGCCACCCCCAAAAAATCGAAAATTCCAACCAAATCCTGAAAAAATTGAAATTTTTATATGAAAAACTTGTTTTGCTCATATCTCCTAAACTATGCGTCCTACAGCGAAAAGGAGCTTAATTCATGACCACCACCAAAAAATTGAAAATTCCATCCAAATCCTGAAAAAATTGAAATTTTTATATGAAAAACTTGTTTTGCTCATATCTCCTAAACTATGCGTCCTAGAGCGAAAAGGAGCTTAATTCATGACCACCCCCAAAAAATCGAAAATTCCATCCAAATCCTGAAAAAATTGAAATTTTTATATGAAAAACTTGTTTTGCTCATATCTCCTAAACTATGCGTCCTACAGCGAAAAGGAGCTTAATTCATGACCACCACCAAAAAATTGAAAATTCCATCCAAATCCTGAAAAAATTGAAATTTTTATATGAAAAACTTGTTTTGCTCATATCTCCTAAACTATGCGTCCTACAGCGAAAAGGAGCTTAATTCATGACCACCCCCAAAAAATCGAAAATTCCAACCAAATCCTGAAAAAATTGAAATTTTTATATGAAAAACTTGTTTTGCTCATATCTCCTAAACTATGCGTCCTAGAGCGAAAAGGAGCTTAATTCATGACCACCCCCAAAAAATCGAAAATTCCATCCAAATCCTGGAAAAAATGACATTTTTATATGAAAAACTTGTTTTGCTCATATCTCCTCAACTATGCGTCCTAGAGCGAAAAGGAGCTTAATTCATGACCACCCCCAAAAAATCGAAAATTCCATCCAAATCCTGGAAAAAATGAAATTTTTATATGAAAAACTTGTTTTGCTCATATCTCCTAAACTATGCGTCCTAGAGCGAAAAGGAGCTTAATTCATGACAACCACCAAAAAATCGAAAATTCCATTCAAATCCTGAAAAAATTGAAAATTTTTTATAAAAAACTTGTTTTGCTCATATCTCCTAAACTATGCGTCCTAGAGCGAAAAGGAGTTTAATTCATGACCACCCCCAAAAATCGAAAATTCCATCCAAATCCTGAAAAATTGAAATTTTTATATGAAAAACTTGTTTTGCTCATATCTCCTAAACTATGCGTCCTAGAGCGAAAAGGAGCTTAATTCATGGCCACCCCCAAAAAATCGAAAATTCCATCCAAATCCTGAAAAAATTGAAATTTTTATATGAAAAACTTGGTTTGCTCATATCTCCTAAACTATGCGTCCTAGAGCGAAAAGGAGCTTAATTCATGACCACCCCCAAAAAATCGAAAATTCCAACCAAATCCTGAAAAAATTGAAATTTTTATATGAAAAACTTGTTTTGCTCATATCTCCTAAACTATGCGTCCTAGAGCGAAAAGGAGCTTAATTCATGACCACCACCAAAAAATCGAAAATTCCAACCAAATCCTGAAAAAATTGAAATTTTTATATGAAAAACTTGTTTTGCTCATATCTCCTAAACTATGCGTCCTAGAGCGAAAAGGAGCTTAATTCATGGCCACCCCCAAAAAATCGAAAATTCCATCCAAATCCTGAAAAAATTGAAATTTTTATATGAAAAACTTGGTTTGCTCATATCTCCTAAACTATGCGTCCTAGAGCGAAAAGGAGCTTAATTCATGACCACCCCCAAAAAATCGAAAATTCCATCCAAATCCTGGAAAAAATGAAATCTTTATATGAAAAACTTGTTTTGCTCATATCTCCTAAACTATGCGTCCTAGAGCGAAAAGGAGCTTAATTCATGACCACCCCCAAAAAATCGAAAATTCCATCCAAAGCCTGGACAAAATGAAATTTTTATATGAAAAACTTGTTTTGCTCATATCTCCTAAACTATGCGTCCTACAGCGAAAAGGAGCTTAATTCATGACCACCACCAAAAAATCGAAAATTCCATCCAAATCCTGAAAAAATTTAAAATTTTTTATAAAAAACTTGATTTGCTCATATCTCCTAAACTATGCGTCCTACAGCGAAAATGAGCTTAATTCATGACCACCCCCAAAAAATCGAAAATTCCAACCAAATCCTGAAAAAATTTAAATTTTTATATGAAAAACTTGTTTTGCTCATATCTCCTAAACTATGCGTCCTAGAGCGAAAAGGAGCTTAATTCATGACCACCCCCAAAAAATCGAAAATTCCATCCAAATCCTGGAAAAAATTGAAATTTTTATATGAAAAACTTGTTTTGCTCATATCTCCTCAACTATGCGTCCTAGAGCGAAAAGGAGCTTAATTCATGACCAATCCCAAAAAATCGAAAATTCCATCCAAATCCTGAAAAAATTGAAATTTATATATGAAAAACTTGTTTTGCTCATATCTCCTAAACTATGCGTCCTAGAGCGAAAAGGAGCTTAATTCATGACCACCCCCAAAAAATCGAAAATTCCATCTAAATCCTGAAAAAATTGAAATTTTTATATGAAAAACTTGTTTTGCTCATATCTCCTAAACTATGCGTCCTAAAGCGAAAAGGAGCTTAATTCATGACCACCCCCAAAAAATCGAAAATTCCAACCAAATCCTGAAAAATTGAAATTTTTATATGAAAAACTTGTTTTGCTCATATCTCCTAAACTATGCGTCCTACAGCGAAAAGGAGCTTAATTCATGACCACCCCCAAAAAATCGAAAATTCCATCCAAATCCTGAAAAAATTTAAATTTTTATATGAAAAACTTGTTTTGCTCATATCTCCTAAACTATGCGTCCTAGAGCGAAAAGGAGCTTAATTCATGACCACCACCAAAAAATCGAAAATTCCATCCAAATCCTGAAAAAATTGAAATTTTTATATGAAAAACTTGTTTTGCTCATATCTCCTAAACTATGCGTCCTAGAGCGAAAAGGAAAAAATTGAAATTTTTATATGAAAAACTTGTTTTGCTCATATCTCCTAAACTATGCGTCCTACAGCGAAAAGGAGCTTAATTCATGACCACCCCCAAAAAATCGAAAATTCCATCCAAATCCTGAAAAAATTTAAATTTTTATATGAAAAACTTGTTTTGCTCATATCTATGCGTCCTACAGCGAAAAGGAGCTTAATTCATGACCACCACCAAAAAATCGAAAATTCCATCCAAATTCTGAAAAAATTTAAATTGTTATATGAAAAACTTGTTTTGCTCATATCTCGTAAACTATGCGTCCTAGAGCGAAAAGGAAAAAATTGAAATTTTTATATGAAAAACTTGTTTTGCTCATATCTCCTAAACTATGCGTCCTAGAGCGAAAAGGAGCTTAATTCATGACCACCCCCAAAAAATCGAAAATTCCAACCAAATCCTGAAAAATTGAAATTTTTATATGAAAAACTTGTTTTGCTCATATCTCCTAAACTATGCGTCCTACAGCGAAAAGGAGCTTAATTCATGACCACCCCCAAAAAATCGAAAATTCCATCCAAATTCTGAAAAAATTTAAATTTTTATATGAAAAACTTGTTTTGCTCATATCTCCTAAACTATGCGTCCTACAGCGAAAAGGAGCTTAATTCATGACCACCCCCAAAAAATCGAAAATTCCATCTAAATCCTGAAAAAAATTGAAATTTTTATATGAAAAACTTGTTTTGCTCATATCTCCTAAACTATGCGTCCTAGAGCGAAAAGGAGCTTAATTCATGACCACCCCCAAAAAATCGAAAATTCCAACCAAATCCTGAAAAATTGAAATTTTTATATGAAAAACTTGTTTTGCTCATATCTCCTAAACTATGCGTCCTACAGCGAAAAGGAGCTTAATTCATGACCACCCCCAAAAAATCGAAAATTCCATCCAAATTGTGAAAAAATTAAAATTTTTATATGAAAAACTTGTTTTGCTCATATCTCCTAAACTATGCGTCCTACAGCGAAAAGGAGCTTAATTCATGACCACCCCCAAAAAATCGAAAATTTCATCCAAATCCTGAAAAAGTTGAAATTTTTATATGAAAAACTTGTTTTGCTCATATCTCCTAAACTATGCGTCCTAGAGCGAAAAGGAGCTTAATTCATGACCACCCCCAAAAAATCGAAAATTCCAACCAAATCCTGAAAAATTGAAATTTTTATATGAAAAACTTGTTTTGCTCATATCTCCTAAACTATGCGTCCTAGAGCGAAAAGGAGCTTAATCCATGACCACCACCAAAAAATCGAAAATTCCATCCAAATCCTGAAAAAATTGAAATTTTTATATGAAAAACTTGTTTTGCTCATATCTCCTAAACTATGCGTCCTAGAGCAAAAAGGAAAAAATTGAAATTTTTGTATGAAAAACTTGTTTTGCTCATATCTCCTAAACTATGCGTCCTACAGCGAAAAGGAGCTTAATTCATGACCACCCCCAAAAAATCGAAAATTCCATCCAAATCCTGAAAAAATTTAAATTTTTATATGAAAAACTTGTTTTGCTCATATCTCCTAAACTATGCGTCCTACAGCGAAAAGGAGCTTAATTCATGACCACCACCAAAAAATCGAAAATTCCATCCAAATTCTGAAAAAAATTAAATTTTTATATGAAAAACTTGTTTTGCTCATATCTCCTAAACTATGCGTCCTAGAGCGAAAAGGAAAAAATTGAAATTTTTATATTAAAAACTTGTTTTGCTCATATCTCCTAAACTATGCGTCCTAGAGCAAAAAGGAGCTTAATTCATGACCACCCCCAAAAAATCGAATATTCCAACCAAATCCTGAAAAATTGAAATTTTTATATGAAAAACTTGTTTTGCTCATATCTCCTAAACTATGCGTCCTACAGCTAAAAGGAGCTTAATTCATGACCAACCCCAAAAAATCGAAAATTCCATCCAAATTCTGAAAAAATTTAAATTTTTATATGAAAAACTTGTTTTGCTCATATCTCCTAAACTATGCGTCCTACAGCGAAAAGGAACTTAATTCATGACAACCCCCAAAAAATCGAAAATTCCATCTAAATCCTGAAAAAATTTAAATTTTTATATGAAAAACTTGTTTTGCTCATATCTCCTAAACTATGCGTCCTAGAGCGAAAAGGAAAAAATTGAAATTTTTATATGAAAAACTTGTTTTGCTCATATCTCCTAAACTATGCGTCCTACAGCGAAAAGGAGCTTGATTCATGACCACCCCCAAAAAATCGAAAATTCCATCCAAATCCTGAAAAAATTGAAATTTATATATGAAAAACTTGTTTTGCTCATATCTCCTAAACTATGCGTCCTACAGCGAAAAGGAGCTTAATTCATGACCACCCCCAAAAAATCGAAAATTCCATCCAAATCCTGAAAAAATTTAAATTTTTATGTGAAAAACTTGTTTTGCTCATATCTCCTAAACTATGCGTCCTAGAGCGAAAAGGAGCTTAATTCATGACCACCCCCAAAAAATCGAAAATTCCATCCAAATCCTGAAAAAATTGAAATTTTTATATGAAAAACTTGTTTTGCTCATATCTCCTAAACTATGCGTCCTACAGCGAAAAGGAGCTTAATTCATGACCACCCCCAAAAAATCGAAAATTCCATCCAAATCCTGAAAAAATTGAAATTTTTATATGAAAAACTTGTTTTGCTCATATCTCCTAAACTATGCGTCCTAGAGCGAAAAGGAGCTTAATTCATGACCACCCCAAAAAAATCGAAAATTCCATCCAAATCCTGGAAAAAATGAAATATTTTATATGAAAAACTTGTTTTGCTCATATCTCCTAAACTATGCGTCCTACAGCGAAAAGGAGCTTAATTCATGACCACCACCAAAAAATCGAAAATTCCATCTAAATCCTGAAAAAATTGAAATTTTTATATGAAAAACTTGTTTTGCTCATATCTCCTAAACTATGCGTCCTACAGCGAAAAGGAGCTTAATTCATGACCACCCCCCAAAAATTCGAAAATTCCAACCAAATGCTGAAAAAATTTAAATTTTTGTATGAAAAACTTGTTTTGCTCATATATCCTGAACTATGCGTCCTAGAGCGAAAAGGAGCTTAATTCATGACCACCCCCCACAAAATCGAAAATTCCATCCAAATCCTGAAAATTTTTAAATTTTTATATGAAAAACTTGTTTTGCTCATATCTCCTAAACTATGCGTCCTACAGCGAAAAGGAGCTTAATTCATGACCACCCCCAAAAAATCGAAAATTCCATCTAAATCCTGAAAAAATTGAAATTTTTATATGAAAAACTTGTTTTGCTCATATCTCCTAAACTATGCGTCCTAGAGCGAAAAGGAGCTTAATTCATGACCATCCCCAAAATATCGAAAATTCCAACAAATCCTGAAAAATTTAAATTTTTATATGAAAAACTTGTTTTGCTCATATCTCCTAAACTATGCGTCCTACAGCGAAAAGGAGCTTAATTTATGACCACTCCCAAAAAATCGAAAATTCCACCCAAATCCTGAAAAAATTAAAATTTTTATATGAAAAACTTGTTTTGCTCATATCTCCTAAACTATGCGTCCTACAGCGAAAAGGAGCTTAATTCATGACCACCACCAAAAAATCGAAAATTCCATCTAAATCCTGAAAAAATTTAAATTTTTATATGAAAAACTTGTTTTGCTCATATCTCCTAAACTATGCGTCCTAGAGCGAAAAGGAAAAAATTGAAATTTTTATATGAAAAACTTGTTTTGCTCATATCTCCTAAACTATGCGTCCTACAGCGAAAAGGAGCTTAATTCATGACCACCCCCAAAAAATCGAAAATTCCATCCAAATCCTGAACAAATTTAAATTTTTATATGAAAAACTTGTTTTGCTCATATCTCCTAAACTATGCGTCCTACAGCGAAAAGGAGCTTAATTCATGACCACCCCCAAAAAATCGAAAATTCCATCCAAATCCTGAAAAAATTGAAATTTTTATATGAAAAACTTGTTTTGCTCATATCTCCTAAACTATGCGTCCTAGAGCGAAAAGGAGCTTAATTCACGACCACCACCAAAAAATCGAAAATTCCATCCAAATCCTGAAAAAAATGAAATTTTTATATGAAAAACTTGTTTTGCTCATATCTCCTAAACTATGCGTCCTAGAGCGAAAAGGAGCTTAATTCATGACCACCCCCAAAAAATCGAAAATTCCAACCAAATCCTGAAAAATTGAAATTTTTATATGAAAAACTTGTTTTGCTCATATCTCCTAAACTATGCGTCCTACAGCGAAAAGGAGCTTAATTCATGACCACCCCCAAAAAATCGAAAATTCCATCCAAATCCTGAAAAATTGAAATTTTTATATGAAAAACTTGTTTTGCTCATATCTCCTAAACTATGCGTCCTAGAGCGAAAAGGAGCTTAATTCATGACCACCACCAAAAAATCGAAAATTCCATCCAAATCCTGAAAAAAATGAAATTTTTATATGAAAATTTTGTTTTGCTCATATCTCCTAAACTATGCGTCCTAGAGCGAAAAGGAGCTTAATTCATGACCACCCCCAAAAAATCGAAAATTCCATCCAAATCCTGAAAAAATTTAAATTTTTATATGAAAAACTTGTTTTGCTCATATCTCCTAAACTATGCGTCCTACAGCGAAAAGGAGCTTAATTCATGACCACCACCAAAAAATCGAAAATTCCATCTAAATCCTGAAAAAATTGAAATTTTTATATGAAAAACTTGTTTTGCTCATATCTCCTAAACTATGCGTCCTAGAGCGAAAAGGAGATTAATTCATGACCACCCCCAAAAAATCGAAAATTCCATCCAAATCCTGAAAAAATTGAAATTTTTATATGAAAAACTTGTTTTGCTCATATCTCCTAAACTATGCGTCCTAGAGCGAAAAGGAGCTTAATTCATGACCACCCCCAAAAAATCGAAAATTTCATCCAAATCCTGAAAAAATTGAAATTTTTATATGAAAAACTTGTTTTGCTCATATCTCCTAAACTATGCGTCTTAGAGCGAAAAGGAGCTTAATTCATGACCACCACCAAAAAATCGAAAATTCCATCCAAATCCTGAAAAAATTGAAATTTTTATATGAAAAACTTGTTTTGCTCATATCTCCTAAACTATGCGTCCTAGAGCGAAAAGGAGCTTAATTCATGACCACCACCAAAAAATCGAAAATTCCATCCAAATCCTGAAAAAATTGAAATTTTTATATGAAAAACTTGTTTTGCTCATATCTCCTAAACTATGCGTCCTAGAGCGAAAAGGAAAAAATTGAAATTTTTATATGAAAAACTTGTTTTGCTCATATCTCCTAAACTATGCGTCCTACAGCGAAAAGGAGCTTGATTCATGACCACCCCCAAAAAATCGAAAATTCCATCCAAATCCTGAAAAAATTGAAATTTTTATATGAAAAACTTGTTTTGCTCATATCTCCTAAACTATGCGTCCTAGAGCGAAAAGGAAAAAATTGAAATTTTTTTTTAATTCATGACCACCACCAAAAAATCGAAAATTCCATCTAAATCCTGAAAAAATTGAAATTTTTATATGAAAAACTTGTTTTGCTCATATCTCCTAAACTATGCGTCCTAGAGCGAAAAGGAAAAAATTGAAATTTTTATATGAAAAACTTGTCTTGCTCATATCTCCTAAACTATGCGTCCTACAGCGAAAAGGAGCTTAATTCATGACCACCCCCAAAAAATCGAAAATTCCATCTAAATCCTGAAAAACGTGAAATTTTTATATGAAAAACTTGTTTTGCTCATATCCCCTAAACTATGCGTCCTAGAGCGAAAAGGAGCTTAATTCATGACCACCCCCAAAAAATCGAAAATTCCAACCAAATCCTGAAAAATTGAAATTTTTATATGAAAAACTTGTTTTGCTCATATCTCCTAAACTATGCGTCCTACAGCGAAAAGGAGCTTAATTCATGACCACCCCCAAAAAATCGAAAATTCCATCCAAATCCTGAAAAAATTGAAATTTTTATATGAAAAACTTGTTTTGCTCATATCTCCTAAACTATGCGTCCTAAAGCGAAAAGGAGCTTAATTCATGACCACCACCAAAAAATCGAAAATTCCATCTAAATCCTGAAAAAATTGAAATTTTTATATGAAAAACTTGTTTTGCTCATATCTCCTAAACTATGCGTCCTAGAGCGAAAAGGAAAAAATTGAAATTTTTATATGAAAAACTTGTTTTGCTCATATCTCCTAAACTATGCGTCCTACAGCGAAAAGGAGCTTAATTCATGACCACCCCCAAAAAATCGAAAATTCCATCCAAATCCTGAAAAAATTTAAATTTTTATATGAAAAACTTGTTTTGCTCATATCTCCTAAATTGAAATTTATATATGAAAAACTTGTTTTGCTCATATCTCCTAAACTATGCGTCCTAGAGCGAAAAGGAGCTTAATTCATGACCACCCCCAAAAAATCGAAAATTCCATCCAAATCCTGAAAAAATTGAAATTTTTATGTGAAAAACTTGTTTTGCTCATATCTCCTAAACTATGCGTCCTAGAGCGAAAAGGAGCTTAATTCATGACCACCCCCAAAAAATCGAAAATTCCATCCAAATCCTGAAAAAATTGAAATTTTTATATGAAAAACTTGTTTTGCTCATATCTCCTAAACTATGCGTCCTACAGCGAAAAGGAGCTTAATTCATGACCACCCCCAAAAAATCGAAAATTCCATCCAAATCCTGAAAAAATTGAAATTTTTATATGAAAAACTTGTTTTGCTCATATCTCCTAAACTATGCGTCCTAGAGCGAAAAGGAGCTTAATTCATGACCACCCCAAAAAAATCGAAAGTTCCAACCAAATCCTGGAAAAAATGAAATATTTTATATGAAAAACTTGTTTTGCTCATATCTCCTAAACTATGCGTCCTACAGCGAAAAGGAGCTTAATTCATGACCACCACCAAAAAATCGAAAATTCCATCTAAATCCTGAAAAAATTGAAATTTTTATATGAAAAATTTGTTTTGCTCATATCTCCTAAACTATGCGTCCTAGAGCGAAAAGGAGCTTAATTCATGACCACCACCAAAAAATCGAAAATTCCATCCAAATCCTGAAAAAATTGAAATATTTATATGAAAAACTTGTTTTGCTCATATCTCATAAACTATGCGTCCTAGAGCGAAAAGGAAAAAATTGAAATTTTTATATGAAAAACTTGTTTTGCTCATATCTCCTAAACTATGCGTCCTACAGCGAAAAGGAGCTTAATTCATGACCACCCCCAAAAAATCGAAAATTCCATCCAAATCCTGAAAAAATTGAAATTTTTATATGAAAAACTTGTTTTGCTCATATCTCCTAAACTATGCGTCCTAGAGCGAAAAGGAGCTTAATTCATGACCACCCCAAAAAAATCGAAAATTCCAACCAAATCCTGAAAAAATTGAAAATTTTATACGAAAAACTTGTTTTGCTCATATCTCCTAAACTATGCGTCCTAGAGCGAAAAGGAGCTTAATTCATGACCACCCCCAAAAAATCGAAAATTCCATCCAAATCCTGGAAAAAATGAAATTTTTATATGAAAAACTTGTTTTGCTCATATCTCCTAAACTATGCGTCCTACAGCGAAAAGGAGCTTAATTCATGACCACCACCAAAAAATCGAAAATTCCATCCAAATCCTGAAAAAATTTAAATTTTTATATGAAAAACTTGTTTTGCTCATATCTCCTAAACTATGCGTCCTACAGCGAAAAGGAGCTTAATTCATGACCACCCCCAAAAAATCGAAAATTCCATCTAAATCCTGAAAAAATTGAAATTTTTATATGAAAAACTTGTTTTGCTCATATCTCATAAACTATGCGTCCTAGAGCGAAAAGGAAAAAATTGAAATTTTTATATGAAAAACTTGTTTTGCTCATATCTCCTAAACTATGCGTCCTACAACGAAAAGGAGCTTAATTCATGACCACCAAAAAATCGAAAATTCCATCCAAATCCTGAAAAAATTGAAATTTTTATATGAAAAACTTGTTTTGCTCATATCTCCTAAACTATGCGTCCTACAGCGAAAAGGAGCTTAATTCATGACCACCCCCAAAAAATCGAAAATTCCATCTAAATCCTGAAAAAATTGAAATTTTTATATGAAAAACTTGTTTTGCTCATATCTCCTAAACTATGCGTCCTAGAGCGAAAAGGAGCTTAATTCATGACCATCCCCAAAATATCGAAAATTCCAACAAATCCTGAAAAATTGAAATTTTTATATGAAAAACTTGTTTTGCTCATATCTCCTAAACTATGCGTCCTACAGCGAAAAGGAGCTTAATTTATGACCACCCCCAAAAAATCGAAAATTCCATCCAAATCCTGAAAAAATTAAAATTTTTATATGAAAAACTTGTTTTGCTCATATCTCCTAAACTATGCGTCCTACAGCGAAAAGGAGCTTAATTCATGACCACCACCAAAAAATCGAAAATTCCATCTAAATCCTGAAAAAATTGAAATTTTTATATGAAAAACTTGTTTTGCTCATATCTCCTAAACTATGCGTCCTAGAGCGAAAAGGAAAAAATTGAAATTTTTATATGAAAAACTTGTTTTGCTCATATCTCCTAAACAATGCGTCCTACAGCGAAAAGGAGCTTAATTCATGACCACCCCCAAAAAATCGAAAATTCCATCCAAATCCTGAACAAATTTAAATTTTTATATGAAAAACTTGTTTTGCTCATATCTCCTAAACTATGCGTCCTACAGCGAAAAGGAGCTTAATTCATGACCACCCCCAAAAAATCGAAAATTCCATCCAAATCCTGAAAAAATTGAAATTTTTATATGAAAAACTTGTTTTGCTCATATCTCCTAAACTATGCGTCCTAGAGCGAAAAAGAGCTTAATTCATGACCACCACCAAAAAATCGAAAATTCCATCCAAATCCTGAAAAAAATGAAATTTTTATATGAAAAACTTGTTTTGCTCATATCTCCTAAACTATGCGTCCTAGAGCGAAAAGGAGCTTAATTCATGACCACCCCCAAAAAATCGAAAATTCCAACCAAATCCTGAAAAATTGAAATTTTTATATGAAAAACTTGTTTTGCTCATATCTCCTAAACTATGCGTCCTACAGCGAAAAGGAGCTTAATTCATGACCACCCCCAAAAAATCGAAAATTCCATCCAAATCCTGAAAAATTGAAATTTTTATATGAAAAACTTGTTTTGCTCATATCTCCTAAACTATGCGTCCTAGAGCGAAAAGGAGCTTAATTCATGACCACCACCAAAAAATCGAAAATTCCATCCAAATCCTGAAAAAAATGAAATTTTTATATGAAAATTTTGTTTTGCTCATATCTCCTAAACTATGCGTCCTAGAGCGAAAAGGAGCTTAATTCATGACCACCCCCAAAAAATCGAAAATTCCATCCAAATCCTGAAAAAATTTAAATTTTTATATGAAAAACTTGTTTTGCTCATATCTCCTAAACTATGCGTCCTACAGCGAAAAGGAGCTTAATTCATGACCACCACCAAAAAATCGAAAATTCCATCTAAATCCTGAAAAAATTGAAATTTTTATATGAAAAACTTGTTTTGCTCATATCTCCTAAACTATGCGTCCTAGAGCGAAAAGGAGATTAATTCATGACCACCCCCAAAAAATCGAAAATTCCATCCAAATCCTGAAAAAATTGAAATTTTTATATGAAAAACTTGTTTTGCTCATATCTCCTAAACTATGCGTCCTAGAGCGAAAAGGAGCTTAATTCATGACCACCCCCAAAAAATCGAAAATTTCATCCAAATCCTGAAAAAATTGAAATTTTTATATGAAAAACTTGTTTTGCTCATATCTCCTAAACTATGCGTCTTAGAGCGAAAGGAGCTTAATTCATGACCACCACCAAAAAATCGAAAATTCCATCCAAATCCTGAAAAAATTGAAATTTTTATATGAAAAACTTGTTTTGCTCATATCTCCTAAACTATGCGTCCTAGAGCGAAAAGGAGCTTAATTCATGACCACCACCAAAAAATCGAAAATTCCATCCAAATCCTGAAAAAATTGAAATTTTTATATGAAAAACTTGTTTTGCTCATATCTCCTAAACTATGCGTCCTAGAGCGAAAAGGAAAAAATTGAAATTTTTATATGAAAAACTTGTTTTGCTCATATCTCCTAAACTATGCGTCCTACAGCGAAAAGGAGCTTAATTCATGACCACCACCAAAAAATCGAAAATTCCATCTAAATCCTGAAAAAATTGAAATTTTTATATGAAAAACTTGTTTTGCTCATATCTCCTAAACTATGCGTCCTAGAGCGAAAAGGAAAAAATTGAAATTTTTATATGAAAAACTTGTTTTGCTCATATCTCCTAAACTATGCGTCCTACAGCGAAAAGGAGCTTGATTCATGACCACCCCCAAAAAATCGAAAATTCCATCCAAATCCTGAAAAAATTGAAATTTTTATATGAAAAACTTGTTTTGCTCATATCTCCTAAACTATGCGTCCTAGAGCGAAAAGGAAAAAATTTAAATTTTTTTTTTAATTCATGACCACCACCAAAAAATCGAAAATTCCATCTAAATCCTGAAAAAATTGAAATTTTTATATGAAAAACTTGTTTTGCTCATATCTCCTAAACTATGCGTCCTAGAGCGAAAAGGAAAAAATTGAAATTTTTATATGAAAAACTTGTCTTGCTCATATCTCCTAAACTATGCGTCCTACAGCGAAAAGGAGCTTAATTCATGACCACCCCCAAAAAATCGAATATTCCATCCAAATCCTGGAAAAAATTGAAATTTTTATATGAAAAACTTGTTTTGCTCATATCCCCTAAACTATGCGTCCTAGAGCGAAAAGGAGCTTAATTCATGACCACCCCCAAAAAATCGAAAATTCCAACCAAATCCTGAAAAATTGAAATTTTTATATGAAAAACTTGTTTTGCTCATATCTCCTAAACTATGCGTCCTACAGCGAAAAGGAGCTTAATTCATGACCACCCCCAAAAAATCGAAAATTCCATCCAAATCCTGAAAAAATTGAAATTTTTATATGAAAAACGTGTTTTGCTCATATCTCCTAAACTATGCGTCCTACAGCGAAAAGGAGCTTAATTCATGACCACCACCAAAAAATCGAAAATTCCATCTAAATCCTGAAAAAATTGAAATTTTTATATGAAAAACTTGTTTTGCTCATATCTCCTAAACTATGCGTCCTAGAGCGAAAAGGAAAAAATTGAAATTTTTATATGAAAAACTTGTTTTGCTCATATCTCCTAAACTATGCGTCCTACAGCGAAAAGGAGCGTAATTCATGACCACCCCCAAAAAATCGAAAATTCCATCCAAATCCTGAAAAAATTTAAATTTTTATATGAAAAACTTGTTTTGCTCATATCTCTTAAACTATGCGTCCTACAGCGAAAAGGAGCTTAATTCATGACCACCCCCAAAAAATCGAAAATTCCATCCAAATCCTGAAAAAATTTAAATTTTTATATGAAAAACTTGTTTTGCTCATATCTCCTAAACTATGCGTCCTAGAGCGAAAAGGAGCTTAATTCATGACCACCCCCAAAAAATCGAAAATTTCATCCAAATCCTGAAAAAATTGAAATTTTTATATGAAAAACTTGTTTTGCTCATATCTCCTAAACTATGCGTCTTAGAGCGAAAAGGAGCTTAATTCATGACCACCACCAAAAAATCGAAAATTCCATCCAAATCCTGAAAAAATTGAATTTTTTATATGAAAAACTTGTTTTGCTCATATCCCCTAAACTATGCGTCCTAGAACGAAAAGGAGCTTAATTCATGACCACCACCAAAAAATCGAAAATTCCATCCAAATCCTGAAAAAATTGAAATTTTTATATGAAAAACTTGTTCTGCTCATATCTCCTAAACTATGCGTCCTAGAGCGAAAAGGAAAAAATTGAAATTTTTATATGAAAAACTTGTTTTGCTCATATCTCCTAAACTATGCGTCCTAGAGCGAAAAGGAGCTTAATTCATGACCACCCCCAAAGAATCGAATATTCCATCCAAATCCTGGAAAAAATTGAAATTTTTATATGAAAAACTTGTTTTGCTCATATCTCCTAAACTATGCGTCTTAGAGCGAAAAGGAGCTTAATTCATGACCACCACCAAAAAATCGAAAATTCCATCCAAATCCTGAAAAAATTGAATTTTTTATATGAAAAACTTGTTTTGCTCATATCCCCTAAACTATGCGTCCTAGAACGAAAAGGAGCTTAATTCATGACCACCACCAAAAAATCGAAAATTCCATCCAAATCCTGAAAAAATTGAAATTTTTATATGAAAAACTTGTTCTGCTCATATCTCCTAAACTATGCGTCCTAGAGCGAAAAGGAAAAAATTGAAATTTTTATATGAAAAACTTGTTTTGCTCATATCTCCTAAACTATGCGTCCTAGAGCGAAAAGGAGCTTAATTCATGACCACCCCCAAAGAATCGAAAATTCCATCCAAATCCTGGAAAAAATTGAAATTTTTATATGAAAAACTTGTTTTGCTCATATCTCCTCAACTATGCGTCCTAGAGCGAAAAGGAGCTTAATTCATGACCACTCCCAAAAAATCGAAAATTCCGTCCAAATCCTGGAAAAAATGAAATTTTTATATGAAAAACTTGTTTTGCTCATATCTCCTAAACTATGCGTCCTAGAGCGAAAAGGAGCTTAATTCATGACCACCACCAAAAAATCGAAAATTCCATCCAAATCCTGAAAAAATTGAAAATTTTTTATAAAAAACTTGTTTTGCTCATATCTCCTAAACTATGCGTCCTAGAGCGAAAAGGAGCTTAATTCATGACCACCACCAAAAAATCGAAAATTCCATCCAAATCCTGAAAAAATTGAAATTTTTATATGAAAAACTTGTTTTGCTCATATCTCCTAAACTATGCGTCCTAGAGCAAAAAGGAGCTTAATTCATGACCACCCCCACAAAATGGAAAATTCCATCCAAATCCTGAAAAAATTGAAATTTTTATATGAAAAACTTGTTTTGCTCATATCTCCTAAACTATGCGTCCTACAGCGAAAAGGAGCCTAATTCATGACCACCCCCAAAAAATCGAAAATTCCATCCAAATCCTGGAAAAAATGAAATATTTTATATGAAAAACTTGTTTTGCTCATATCTCCTCAACTATGCGTCCTAGAGCGAAAAGGAGCTTAATTCATGACCACCCCCAAAAAATCGAAAATTCCATCCAAATCCTGGAAAAAATGAAATTTTTATATGAAAAACTTGTTTTGCTCATATCTCCTAAACTATGCGTCCTAGAGCGAAAAGGAGCTTAATTCATGACCACCACCAAAAATCGAAAATTCCATCCAAATCCTGAAAAAATTTAAATTTTTATATGAAAAACTTGTTTTGCTCATATCTCCTAAACTATGCGTCCTACAGCGAAAAGGAGCTTAATTCATGACCACCCCCAAAAAATCGAAAATTCCATCCAAATCCTGAAAAAATTGAAATTTTTATATGAAAAACTTGTTTTGCTCATATCTCCTAAACTATGCGTCCTAGAGCGAAAAGGAGCTTAATTCATGACCACCCCCAAAAAATCGAAAATTCCATCCAAATCCTGAAAAAATTGAAATTTTTATATGAAAAACTTGTTTTGCTCATATCTCCTAAACTATGCGTCTTAGAGCGAAAAGGAGCTTAATTCATGACCACCACCAAAAAATCGAAAATTCCATCCAAATCCTGAAAAAATTGCAATTTTTATATGAAAAACTTGTTTTGCTCATATCTCCTAAACTATGCGTCCTAGAGCGAAAAGGAGCTTAATTCATGACCACCCCCAAAAAATCGAAAATTCCAACCAAATCCTGAAAAAATTGAAATTTTTATATGAAAAACTTGTTTTGCTCATATCTCCTAAACTATGCGTCCTAGAGCGAAAAGGAGCTTAATTCATGACCACCACAAAAAAATCGAAAATTCCATCCAAATCCTGGAAAAAATTGAAATTTTTATATGAAAAACTTGTTTTGCTCATATCTCCTCAACTATGCGTCCTAGAGCGAAAAGGAGCTTAATTCATGACCACCCCCAAAAAATCGAAAATTCCATCCAAATCCTGGAAAAAAATGAAATTTTTATATGAAAAACTTGTTTTGCTCATATCTCCCAAACTATGCGTCCTAGAGCGAAAAGGAGCTTAATTCATGACCACCACCAAAAAATCGAAAATTCCATCCAAATCCTGAAAACATTGAAAATTTTTTATAAAAAACTTGTTTTGCTCATATCTCCTAAACTATGCGTCCTAGAGCGAAAAGAAGCTTAATTCATGACCACCCCCAAAAAAATCGAAAATTCCATCCAAATCCTGAAAAAATTGAATTTTTTATATGAAAAACTTGTTTTGCTCATATCCCCTAAACTATGCGTCCTAGAACGAAAAGGAGCTTAATTCATGACCACCCCCAAAAAATCGAAAATTCCATCCAAATCCTGGAAAAAATGAAATTTTTATATGAATAAACTTGTTTTGCTCATATCTCCTAAACTATGCGTCCTAGAGCGAAAAGGAGCTTAATTCATGACCACCACCAAAAATCGAAAATTCCATCCAATTCCTGAAAAAATTGAAATTTTTTTATAAAAAACTTGTTTTGCTCATATCTCCTAAACTATGCGTCCTAGAGCGAAAAGGAGCTTAATTCATGACCACCCCCAAAAAAATCGAAAATTCCATCCAAATCCTGAAAAAATTGAAATTTTTATATGAAAAACTTGTTTTGCTCATATCTCCTAAACTATGCGTCCTACAGCGAAAAGGAGCTTAATTCATGACCACCCCCAAAAAAATCGAAAATTCCATCCAAATCCTGAAAAAATTTAAATTTTTATATGAAAAACTTGTTTTGCTCATATCTCCTAAACTATGCGTCCTACAGCGAAAAGGAGCTTAATTCATGACCACCCCCAAAAAAATCGAAAATTCCATCCAAATCCTGAAAAAATTGAAATTTTTATATGAAAAATTTGTTTTGCTCATATCTCCTAAACTATGCGTCCTACAGCGAAAAGGAGCTTAATTCATGACCACCCCCAAAAAAATCGAAAATTCCATCCAAATCCTGAAAAAATTTAAATTTTTATATGAAAAACTTGTTTTGCTCATATCTCCTAAACTATGCGTCCTACAGCGAAAAGGAGCTTAATTCATGACCACCACCAAAAAATCGAAAATTCCATCCAAATCCTGAAAAAATTGAAATTTTTATATGAAAAACTTGTTTTGCTCATATCTCCTAAACTATGCGTCCTAGAGCGAAAAGGAGCTTAATTCATGACCACCCCCAAAAAATCGAAAATTCCATCCAAATCCTGAAAAAAATGAAATTTTTATATGAAAAACTTGTTTTGCTCATATCTCCTAAACTATGCGTCCTAGAGCGAAAAGGAGCTTAATTCATGACCACCACCAAAAAATCGAAAATTCCATCCAAATCCTGGAAAAAATTGAAATTTTTATATGAAAAACTTGTTTTGCTCATATCTCCTAAACTATGCGTCCTAGAGCGAAAAGGAGCTTAATTCATGACCACCCCCAAAAAATCGAAAATTCCATCCAAATCCTGAGAAAAATGAAATTTTTATATGAAAAACTTGTTTTGCTCATATCTCCTCAACTATGCGTCCTAGAGCGAAAAGGAGCTTAATTCATGACCACCCCCAAAAAATCGAAAATTCCATCCAAATCCTGGAAAAAATGAAATTTTTATATGAAAAACTTGTTTTGCTCATATCTCCTAAACTATGCGTCCATCCAAATCCTGGAAAAAATGAAATTTTTATATGAAAAACTTGTTTTGCTCATATCTCCTAAACTATGCGTCCTAGAGCGAAAAGGAGCTTAATTCATGACCACCACCAAAAAATCGAAAATTCCATCCAAATCCTGAAAAAATTGAAAATTTTTTATAAAAAACTTGTTTTGCTCATATCTCCTAAACTATGCGTCCTAGAGCGAAAAGGAGCTTAATTCATGACCACCCCCAAAAAATTGAAAATTCCATCCAAATCCTGAAAAAATTGAAATTTTTATATGAAAAACTTGTTTTGCTCATATCTCCTAAACTATGCGTCCTAGAGCGAAAAGGAGCTTAATTCATGACCACCCCCAAAAAATCGAAAATTCCATCCAAATCCTGAAAAAATTTAAATTTTTATATGAAAAACTTGTTTTGCTCATATCTCCTCAACTATGCGTCCTAGAGCGAAAAGGAGCTTAATTCATGACCACCCCCAAAAAATCGAAAATTCCATCCAAATCCTGGAAAAAATGAAATTTTTATATGAAAAACTTGTTTTGCTCATATCTCCTAAACTATGCGTCCTAGAGCGAAAAGGAGCTTAATTCATGACCACCCCCAAAAAAATCGAAAATTCCATCCAAATCCTGAAAAAATTGAAATTTTTATATGAAAAACTTGTTTTGCTCATATCTCCTAAACTATGCGTCCTACAGCGAAAAGGAGCTTAATTCATGACCACCCCCAAAAAAATCGAAAATTCCATCCAAATCCTGAAAAAATTGAAATTTTTATATGAAAAACTTGTTTTGCTCATATCTCCTAAACTATGCGTCCTACAGCGAAAAGGAGCTTAATTCATGACCACGCCCAAAAAAATCGAAAATTCCATCCAAATCCTGAAAAAATTGAAATTTTGATATGAAAAACTTGTTTTGCTCATATCTCCTAAACTATGCGTCCTACAGCGAAAAGGAGCTTAATTCATGACCACCACCAAAAAATCGAAAATTCCATCCAAATCCTGAAAAAATTGAAATTTTTATATGAAAAACTTGTTTTGCTCATATCTCCTAAACTATGCGTCCTAGAGCGAAAAGGAGCTTAATTCATGACCACCCTCAAAAAATCGAAAATTCCAACCAAATCCTGAAAAAATTGAAATTTTTATATGAAAAACTTGTTTTGCTCATATCTCCTAAACTATGCGTCCTACAGCGAAAAGGAGCTTAATTCATGACCACCACCAAAAAATCGAAAATTCCATCCAAATCCTGGAAAAAATTGAAATTTTTATATGAAAAACTTGTTTTGCTCATATCTCCTCAACTATGCGTCCTAGAGCGAAAAGGAGCTTAATTCATGACCACCCCCAAAAAATCGAAAATTTCATCCAAATCCTGAAAAAGTTGAAATTTTTATATGAAAAACTTGTTTTGCTCATATCTCCTAAACTATGCGTCCTAGAGCGAAAAGGAGCTTAATTCATGACCACCACAAAAAAATCGAAAATTCCATCCAAATCCTGGAAAAAATTGAAATTTTTATATGAAAAACTTGTTTTGCTCATATCTCCTCAACTATGCGTCCTAGAGCGAAAAGGAGCTTAATTCATGACCACCCCCAAAAAAATCGAAAATTCCATCCAAATCCTGAAAAAATTGAAATTTTTATATGAAAAACTTGTTTTGCTCATATCTCCTAAACTATGCGTCCTACAGCGAAAAGGAGCTTAATTCATGACCACCCCCAAAAAAATCGAAAATTCCATCCAAATCCTGAAAAAATTGAAATTTTTATATGAAAAACTTGTTTTGCTCATATCCCCTAAACTATGCGTCCTACAGCGAAAAGGAGCTTAATTCATGACCACCACCAAAAAATCGAAAATTCCATCCAAATCCTGAAAAAATTGAAATTTTTATATGAAAAACTTGTTTTGCTCATATCTCCTAAACTATGCGTCCTAGAGCGAAAAGGAGCTTAATTCATGACCACCCCCAAAAAAATCGAAAATTCCATCCAAATCCTGAAAAAATTGAAATTTTTATATGAAAAACTTGTTTTGCTCATATCTCCTCAACTATGCGTCCTAGAGCGAAAAGGAGCTTAATTCATGACCACCCCCAAAAAAATCGAAAATTCCATCCAAATCCTGAAAAAATTGAAATTTTTATATGAAAAACTTGTTTTGCTCATATCTCCTCAACTATGCGTCCTAGAGCGAAAAGGAGCTTAATTCATGACCACCCCCAAAAAATCGAAAATTCCATCCAAATCCTGGAAAAAATGAAATTTTTATATGAAAAACTTGTTTTGCTCATATCTCCTTAACTATGCGTCCTAGAGCGAAAAGGAGCTTAATTCATGACCACCACCAAAAAATCGAAAATTCCATCCAAATCCTGAAAAAATTGAACATTTTTTATAAAAAACTTGTTTTGCTCATATCTCCTAAACTATGCGTCGTAGAGCGAAAAGGAGCTTAATTCATGACCACCCCCAAAAAATCGAAAATTCCATCCAAATCCTGAAAAAATTGAAATTTTTATATGAAAAACTTGTTTTGCTCATATCTCCTAAACTATGCGTCCTACAGCGAAAAGGAGCTTAATTCATGACCACCCCCAAAAAAATCGAAAATTCCATCCAAATCCTGAAAAAATTGAAATTTTTATATGAAAAACTTGTTTTGCTCATATCTCCTAAACTATGCGTCCTACAGCGAAAAGGAGCTTAATTCATGACCACCCCCAAAAAAATCGAAAATTCCATCCAAATCCTGAAAAAATTGAAATTTTTATATGAAAAACTTGTTTTGCTCATATCTCCTAAACTATTCGTCCTACAGCGAAAAGGAGCTTAATTCATGACCACCCCCAAAAAAATCGAAAATTCCATCCAAATCCTGAAAAAATTGAAATTTTTATATGAAAAACTTGTGTTGCTCATATCTCCTAAACTATGCGTCCTACAGCGAAAAGGAGCTTAATTCATGACCACCCCCAAAAAAATCGAAAATTCCATCCAAATCCTGAAAAAATTGAAATTTTTATATGAAAAACTTGTTTTGCTCATATCTCCTAAACTATGCGTCCTACAGCGAAAAGGAGCTTAATTCATGACCACCACCAAAAAATCGAAAATTCCATCCAAATCCTGAAAAAATTGAAATTTTTATATGAAAAACTTGTTTTGCTCATATCTCCTAAACTATGCGTCCTAGAGCGAAAAGGAGCTTAATTCATGACCACCCTCAAAAAATCGAAAATTCCAACCAAATCCTGAAAAAATTGAAATTTTTATATGAAAAACTTGTTTTGCTCATATCTCCTAAACTATGCGTCCTACAACGAAAAGGAGCTTAATTCATGACCACCCCCAAAAAATCGAAAATTCCAACCAAATCCTGTAAAAATTGAAATTTTTATATGAAAAACTTGTTTTGCTCATATCTCCTAAACTATGCGTCCTACAGCGAAAAGGAGCTTAATTCATGACCACCCCCAAAAAATCGAAAATTTCATCCAAATCCTGAAAAAGTTGAAATTTTTATATGAAAAACTTGTTTTGCTCATATCTCCTAAACTATGCGTCCTAGAGCGAAAAGGAGCTTAATTCATGACCACCACAAAAAAATCGAAAATTCCATCCAAATCCTGGAAAAAATTGAAATTTTTATATGAAAAACTTGTTTTGCTCATATCTCCTCAACTATGCGTCCTAGAGCGAAAAGGAGCTTAATTCATGACCACCCCCAAAAAATCGAAAATTCCATCCAAATCCTGGAAAAAATGAAATTTTTATATGAAAAACTTGTTTTGCTCATATCTCCTAAACTATGCGTCCTACAGCGAAAAGGAGCTTAATTCATGACCACCCCCAAAAAATCGAAAATTCCATCCAAATCCTGGAAAAAATGAAATTTTTATATGAAAAACTTGTTTTGCTCATATCTCCTAAACTATGCGTCCTACAGCGAAAAGGAGCATGACCACCCCCAAAAAAATCGAAAATTCCATCCAAATCCTGAAAAAATTGAAATTTTTATATGAAAAACTTGTTTTGCTCATATCTCCTCAACTATGCGTCCTAGAGCGAAAAGGAGCTTAATTCATGACCACCCCCAAAAAATCGAAAATTCCATCCAAATCCTGGAAAAAATGAAATTTTTATATGAAAAACTTGTTTTGCTCATATCTCCTAAACTATGCGTCCTACAGCGAAAAGGAGCATGACCACCCCCAAAAAAATCGAAAATTCCATCCAAATCCTGAAAAAATTGAAATTTTTATATGAAAAACTTGTTTTGCTCATATCTCCTAAACTATGCGTCCTACAGCGAAAAGGAGCTTAATTCATGACCACCCTCAAAAAATCGAAAATTCCAACCAAATCCTGAAAAAATTAAAATTTTTATATGAAAAACTTGTTTTGCTCATATCTCCTAAACTATGCGTCCTACAACGAAAAGGAGCTTAATTCATGACCACCCCCAAAAAATCGAAAATTCCAACCAAATCCTGTAAAAATTGAAATTTTTATATGAAAAACTTGTTTTGCTCATATCTCCTAAACTATGCGTCCTACAGCGAAAAGGAGCTTAATTCATGACCACCCCCAAAAAATCGAAAATTTCATCCAAATCCTGAAAAAGTTGAAATTTTTATATGAAAAACTTGTTTTGCTCATATCTCCTAAACTATGCGTCCTAGAGCGAAAAGGAGCTTAATTCATGACCACCACAAAAAAATCGAAAATTCCATCCAAATCCTGGAAAAAATTGAAATTTTTATATGAAAAACTTGTTTTGCTCATATCTCCTCAACTATGCGTCCTAGAGCGAAAAGGAGCTTAATTCATGACCACCCCCAAAAAATCGAAAATTCCATCCAAATCCTGGAAAAAATGAAATTTTTATATGAAAAACTTGTTTTGCTCATATCTCCTAAACTATGCGTCCTACAGCGAAAAGGAGCTTAATTCATGACCACCCCCAAAAAATCGAAAATTCCATCCAAATCCTGGAAAAAATGAAATTTTTATATGAAAAACTTGTTTTGCTCATATCTCCTAAACTATGCGTCCTACAGCGAAAAGGAGCATGACCACCCCCAAAAAAATCGAAAATTCCATCCAAATCCTGAAAAAATTGAAATTTTTATATGAAAAACTTGTTTTGCTCATATCTCCTAAACTATGCGTCCTACAGCGAAAAGGAGCTTAATTCATGACCACCCCCAAAAATCGAAAATTCCATCCAAATCCTGAAAAAAATTGAAATTTTTATATGAAAAACTTGTTTTGCTCATATCTCCTCAACTATGCGTCCTAGAGCGAAAAGGAGCTTAATTCATGACCACCCCCAAAAAATCGAAAATTCCATCCAAATCCTGGAAAAAATGAAATTTTTATATGAAAAACTTGTTTTGCTCATATCTCCTAAACTATGCGTCCTACAGCGAAAAGGAGCATGACCACCCCCAAAAAAATCGAAAATTCCATCCAAATCCTGAAAAATTTGAAATTTTTATATGAAAAACTTGTTTTGCTCATATCTCCTAAACTATGCGTCCTACAGCGAAAAGGAGCTTAATTCATGACCACCCCCAAAAAAATCGAAAATTCCATCCAAATCCTGAAAAAATTGAAATTTTTATATGAAAAACTTGTTTTGCTCATATCTCCTAAACTATGCGTCCTACAGCGAAAAGGAGCATGACCACCCCCAAAAAAATCGAAAATTCCATCCAAATCCTGAAAAAATTGAAATTTTTATATGAAAAACTTGTTTTGCTCATATCTCCTAAACTATGCGTCCTAGAGCGAAAAGGAGCTTAATTCATGACCACCACCAAAAAATCGAAAATTCCATCCAAATCCTGAAAAAATTGAACATTTTTTATAAAAAACTTGTTTTGCTCATATCTCCTAAACTATGCGTCGTAGAGCGAAAAGGAGCTTAATTCATGACCACCCCCAAAAAATCGAAAATTCCATCCAAATCCTGAAAAAATTGAAATTTTTATATGAAAAACTTGTTTTGCTCATATCTCCTAAACTATGCGTCCTACAGCGAAAAGGAGCTTAATTCATGACCACCCCCAAAAAAATCGAAAATTCCATCCAAATCCTGAAAAAATTGAAATTTTTATATGAAAAACTTGTTTTGCTCATATCTCCTCAACTATGCGTCCTAGAGCGAAAAGGAGCTTAATTCATGACCACCCCCAAAAAATCGAAAATTCCATCCAAATCCTGGAAAAAATTAAATTTTTATATGAAAAACTTGTTTTGCTCATATCTCCTAAACTATGCGTCCTAGAGCGAAAAGGAGCTTAATTCATGACCACCACCAAAAAATCGAAAATTCCATCCAAATCCTGAAAAAATTTAACATTTTTTATAAAAAACTTGTTTTGCTCATATCTCCTAAACTATGCGTCCTAGAGCGAAAAGGAGCTTAATTCATGACCACCCCCAAAAAATCGAAAATTCCATCCAAATCCTGAAAAAATTGAAATTTATGAAAAACTTGTTTTGCTCATATCTCCTAAACTATGCGTCCTACAGCGAAAAGGAGCTTAATTCATGACCACCCCCAAAAAAATCGAAAATTCCATCCAAATCCTGAAAAAATTGAAATTTTTATATGAAAAACTTGTTTTGCTCATATCTCCTTAACTATGCGTCCTACAGCGAAAAGGAGCTTAATTCATGACCACCCCCAAAAAAATCGAAAATTCCATCCAAATCCTGAAAAAATTGAAATTTTTATATGAAAAACTTGTTTTGCTCATATCCCCTAAACTATGCGTCCTACAGCGAAAAGGAGCTTAATTCATGACCACCACCAAAAAATCGAAAATTCCATCCAAATCCTGAAAAAATTGAAATTTTTATATGAAAAACTTGTTTTGCTCATATCTCCTAAACTATGCGTCCTAGAGCGAAAAAGAGCTTATTCATGACCACCCTCAAAAAATCGAAAATTCCAACCAAATCCTGAAAAAATTGAAATTTTTATATGAAAAACTTGTTTTGCTCATATCTCCTAAACTATGCGTCCTAGAGCGAAAAGGAGCTTAATTCATGACCACCCCCAAAAAATCGAAAATTCCATCCAAATCCTGGAAAAAATGAAATTTTTATATGAAAAACTTGTTTTGCTCATATCTCCTAAACTATGCGTCCTACAGCGAAAAGGAGCTTAATTCATGACCACCCCCAAAAAAATCGAAAATTCCATCCAAATCCTGAAAAAATTGAAATTTTTATATGAAAAACTTGTTTTGCTCATATCTCCTCAACTATGCGTCCTAGAGCGAAAAGGAGCTTAATTCATGACCACCCCCAAAAAATCGAAAATTCCATCCAAATCCTGAAAAAGTTGAAATTTTTATATGAAAAACTTGTTTTGCTCATATCTCCTAAACTATGCGTCCTAGAGCGAAAAGGAGCTTAATTCATGACCACCACAAAAAAATCGAAAATTCCATCCAAATCCTGGAAAAATTTGAAATTTTTATATGAAAAACTTGTTTTGCTCATATCTCCTCAACTATGCGTCCTAGAGCGAAAAGGAGCTTAATTCATGACCACCCCCAAAAAATCGAAAATTCCATCCAAATCCTGGAAAAAATGAAATTTTTATATGAAAAACTTGTTTTGCTCATATCTCCTAAACTATGCGTCCTAGAGCGAAAAGGAGCTTAATTCATGACCACCACCAAAAAATCGAAAATTCCATCCAAATCCTGAAAAAATTGAAATTTTTTTATAAAAAACTTGTTTTGCTCAAATCTCCTAAACTATGCGTCCTAGAGCGAAAAGGAGCTTAATTCATGACCACCCCCAAAAAATCGAAAATTCCATCCAAATCCTGAAAAAATTGAAATTTTTATATGAAAAACTTGTTTTGCTCATATCTCCTAAACTATGCGTCCTAGAGCGAAAAGGAGCTTAATTCATGACCACCCCCAAAAAATCGAAAATTCCATCCAAATCCTGAAAAAATTGAAATTTTTATATGAAAAACTTGTTTTGCTCATATCTCCTAAACTATGCGTCCTAGAGCGAAAAGGAGCTTAATTCATGACCACCCCCAAAAAATCGAAAATTCCATCCAAATCCTGAAAAAATTGAAAATTTTTTATAAAAAACTTGTTTTGCTCATATCTCCTAAACTATGCGTCCTAGAGCGAAAAGGAGCTTAATTCATGACCACCCCCAAAAAATCGAAAATTCCATCCAAATCCTGAAAAAATTGAAATTTTTATATGAAAAACTTGTTTTGCTCATATCTCCTAAACTATGCGTCCTAGAGCGAAAAGGAGCTTAATTCATGACCACCCCCAAAAAAATCGAAAATTCCATCCAAATCCTGAAAAAATTGAAATTTTTATATGAAAAACTTGTTTTGCTCATATCTCCTAAACTATGCGTCCTACAGCGAAAAGGAGCTTAATTCATGACCACCCCCAAAAAAATCGAAAATTCCATCCAAATCCTGAAAAAATTGAAATTTTTATATGAAAAACTTGTTTTGCTCATATCTCCTAAACTATGCGTCCTACAGCGAAAAGGAGCTTAATTCATGACCACCACCAAAAAAATCGAAAATTCCATCCAAATCCTGAAAAAATTGAAATTTTGATATGAAAAACTTGTTTTGCTCATATCTCCTAAACTATGCGTCCTACAGCGAAAAGGAGCTTAATTCATGACCACCCCCAAAAAAATCGAAAATTCCATCCAAATCCTGAAAAAATTGAAATTTTTATATGAAAAACTTGTTTTGCTCATATCTCCTAAACTATGCGAAAAGGAGCTTAATTCATGACCACCACCAAAAAATCGAAAATTCCATCCAAATCCTGAAAAAATTGAAATTTTTATATGAAAAACTTGTTTTGCTCATATCTCCTAAACTATGCGTCCTACAACGAAAAGGAGCTTAATTCATGACCACTCCCAAAAAATCGAAAATTCCAACCAAATCCTGTAAAAATTGAAATTTTTATATGAAAAACTTGTTTTGCTCATATCTCCTAAATTATGCGTCCTACAGCGAAAAGGAGCTTAATTCATGACCACCCCCAAAAAATCGAAAATTTCATCCAAATCCTGAAAAAGTTGAAATTTTTATATGAAAAACTTGTTTTGCTCATATCTCCTAAACTATGCGTCCTAGAGCGAAAAGGAGCTTAATTCATGACCACCCCCAAAAAAATCGAAAATTCCATCCAAATCCTGAAAAAATTGAAATTTTTATATGAAAAACTTGTTTTGCTCATATCTCCTAAACTATGCGTCCTACAGCGAAAAGGAGCTTAATTCATGACCACCCCCAAAAAAATCGAAAATTCCATCCAAATCCTGAAAAAATTGAAATTTTTATATGAAAAACTTGTTTTGCTCATATCTCCTAAACTATGCGTCCTACAGCGAAAAGGAGCTTAATTCATGACCACCCCCAAAAAAATCGAAAATTCCATCCAAATCCTGAAAAAATTGAAATTTTTATATGAAAAACTTGTTTTGCTCATATCTCCTAAACTATGCGTCCTACAGCGAAAAGGAGCTTAATTCATGACCACCCCCAAAAAAATCGAAAATTCCATCCAAATCCTGAAAAAATTGAAATTTTTATATGAAAAACTTGTTTTGCTCATATCTCCTCAACTATGCGTCCTAGAGCGAAAAGGAGCTTAATTCATGACCACCCCCAAAAAATCGAAAATTCCATCCAAATCCTGGAAAAAATGAAATTTTTATATGAAAAACTTGTTTTGCTCATATCTCCTAAACTATGCGTCCTAGAGCGAAAAGGAGCTTAATTCATGACCACCACCAAAAAATCGAAAATTCCATCCAAATCCTGAAAAAATTGAACATTTTTTATAAAAAACTTGTTTTGCTCATATCTCCTAAACTATGCGTCCTAGAGCGAAAAGGAGCTTAATTCATGACCACCCCCAAAAAAATCGAAAATTCCATCCAAATCGTGAAAAAATTGAAATTTTTATATGAAAAACTTGTTTTGCTCATATCTCCTAAACTATGCGTCCTACAGCGAAAAGGAGCTTAATTCATGACCACCCCCAAAAAAATCGAAAATTCCATCCAAATCCTGAAAAAATTGAAATTTTTATATGAAAAACTTGTTTTGCTCATATCTCCTCAACTATGCGTCCTAGAGCGAAAAGGAGCTTAATTCATGACCACCCCCAAAAAATCGAAAATTTCATCCAAATCCTGAAAAAGTTGAAATTTTTATATGAAAAACTTGTTTTGCTCATATCTCCTAAACTATGCGTCCTAGAGCGAAAAGGAGCTTAATTCATAACCACCACAAAAAAATCGAAAATTCCATCCAAATCCTGGAAAAAATTGAAATTTTTATATGAAAAACTTGTTTTGCTCATATCTCCTCAACTATGCGTCCTAGAGCGAAAAGGAGCTTAATTCATGACCACCCCCAAAAAATCGAAAATTTCATCCAAATCCTGAAAAAGTTGAAATTTTTATATGAAAAACTTGTTTTGCTCATATCTCCTAAACTATGCGTCCTAGAGCGAAAAGGAGATTAATTCATGACCACCACAAAAAAATCGAAAATTCCATCCAAATCCTGGAAAAAATTGAAATTTTTATATGAAAAACTTGTTTTGCTCATATCTCCTCAACTATGCGTCCTAGAGCGAAAAGGAGCTTAATTCATGACCACCCCCAAAAAATCGAAAATTCCATCCAAATCCTGGAAAAAATGAAATTTTTATATGAAAAACTTGTTTTGCTCATATCTCCTAAACTATGCGTCCTACAGCGAAAAGGAGCTTAATTCATGACCACCCCCAAAAAAATCGAAAATTCCATCCAAATCCTGAAAAAATTGAAATTTTTATATGAAAAAGTTGTTTTGCTCATATCTCCTAAACTATGCGTCCTAGAGCGAAAAGGAGCTTAATTCATGACCACCACCAAAAAATCGAAAATTCCATCCAAATCCTGAAAAAATTGAAAATTTTTTATAAAAAACTTGTTTTGCTCATATCTCCTAAACTATGCGTCCTAGAGCGAAAAGGAGCTTAATTCATGACCACCCCCAAAAAATCGAAAATTCCATCCAAATCCTGAAAAAATTGAAATTTTTATATGAAAAACTTGTTTTGCTCATATCTCCTAAACTATGCGTCCTACAGCGAAAAGGAGCTTAATTCATGACCACCCCCAAAAAATCGAAAATTCCATCCAAATCCTGAAAAAATTGAATTTTTTATATGAAAAACTTGTTTTGCTCATATCTCCTAAACTATGCGTCCTAGAGCGAAAAGGAGCTTAATTCATGACCACCCCCAAAAAATCGAAAATTCCATCCAAATCCTGAAAAAATTGAAATTTTTATATGAAAAACTTGTTTTGCTCATATCTCCTCAACTATGCGTCCTAGAGCGAAAAGGAGCTTAATTCATGACCACCCCCAAAAAATCGAAAATTCCATCCAAATCCTGGAAAAAATGAAATTTTTATATGAAAAACTTGTTTTGCTCATATCTCCTAAACTATGCGTCCTAGAGCGAAAAGGAGCTTAATTCATGACCACCCCCAAAAAAATCGATAATTCCATCCAAATCCTGAAAAAATTGAAATTTTTATATGAAAAACTTGTTTTGCTCATATCTCCTAAACTATGCGTCCTACAGCGAAAAGGAGCTTAATTCATGACCACCCCCAAAAAAATCGAAAATTCCATCCAAATCCTGAAAAAATTGAAATTTTTATATGAAAAACTTGTTTTGCTCATATCTCCTAAACTATGCGTCCTACAGCGAAAAGGAGCTTAATTCATGACCACCCCCAAAAAAATCGAAAATTCCATCCAAATCCTGAAAAAATTGAAATTTTTATATGAAAAACTTGTTTTGCTCATATCTCCTCAACTATGCGTCCTAGAGCGAAAAGGAGCTTAATTCATGACCACCCCCAAAAAATCGAAAATTCCATCCAAATCCTGGAAAAAATGAAATTTTTATATGAAAAACTTGTTTTGCTCATATCTCCTAAACTATGCGTCCTAGAGCGAAAAGGAGCTTAATTCATGACCACCACCAAAAAATCGAAAATTCCATCCAAATCCTGAAAAAATTGAACATTTTTTATAAAAAACTTGTTTTGCTCATATCTCCTAAACTGTGCGTCCTACAGGGAAAAGGAGCTTAATTCATGACCACCCCCAAAAAAATCGAAAATTCCATCCAAATCCTGAAAAAATTGAAATTTTTATATGAAAAACTTGTTTTGCTCATATCTCCTCAACTATGCGTCCTAGAGCGAAAAGGAGCTTAATTCATGACCACCCCCAAAAAATCGAAAATTTCATCCAAATCCTGAAAAAGTTGAAATTTTTATATGAAAAACTTGTTTTGCTCATATCTCCTAAACTATGCGTCCTAGAGCGAAAAGGAGCTTAATTCATGACCACCACAAAAAAATCGAAAATTCCATCCAAATCCTGGAAAAAATTGAAATTTTTATATGAAAAACTTGTTTTGCTCATATCTCCTCAACTATGCGTCCTAGAGCGAAAAGGAGCTTAATTCATGACCACCCCCAAAAAATCGAAAATTTCATCCAAATCCTGAAAAAGTTGAAATTTTTATATGAAAAACTTGTTTTGCTCATATCTCCTAAACTATGCGTCCTAGAGCGAAAAGGAGCTTAATTCATGACCACCCCCAAAAAATCGAAAATTCCATCCAAATCCTGGAAAAAATGAAATTTTTATATGAAAAACTTGTTTTGCTCATATCTCCTAAACTATGCGTCCTAGAGCGAAAAGGAGCTTAATTCATGACCACCCCCAAAAAATCGAAAATTCCATCCAAATCCTGGAAAAAATTGAAATTTTTATATGAAAAACTTGTTTTGCTCATATCTCCTAAACTATGCGTCCTAGAGCGAAAAGGAGCTTAATTCATGACCACCACCAAAAAATCGAAAATTCCATCCAAATCCTGAATAAATTGAAAATTTTTTATAAAAAACTTGTTTTGCTCATATCTCCTAAACTATGCGTCCTACAGCGAAAGGAGCTTAATTCATGACCAACCCCCAAAAAATCGAAAATTTCATCCAAATCCTGAAAAAATTGAAATTTTTATATGAAAAACTTGTTTTGCTCATATCTCCTCAACTATGCGTCCTAGAGCGAAAAGGAGCTTAATTCATGACCACCCCCAAAAAATCGAAAATTCCATCCAAATCCTGGAAAAAATGAAATTTTTATATGAAAAACTTGTTTTGCTCATATCTCCTAAACTATGCGTCCTAGAGCGAAAAGGAGCTTAATTCATGACCACCACCAAAAAATCGAAAATTCCATCCAAATCCTGAATAAATTGAAAATTTTTTATAAAAAACTTGTTTTGCTCATATCTCCTAAACTATGCGTCCTACAGCGAAAAGGAGCTTAATTCATGACCAACCCCCAAAAAATCGAAAATTTCATCCAAATCCTGAAAAAATTGAAATTTTTATATGAAAAACTTGTTTTGCTCATATCTCCTCAACTATGCGTCCTAGAGCGAAAAGGAGCTTAATTCATGACCACCCCCAAAAAATCGAAAATTCCATCCAAATCCTGGAAAAAATGAAATTTTTATATGAAAAACTTGTTTTGCTCATATCTCCTAAACTATGCGTCCTAGAGCGAAAAGGAGCTTAATTCATGACCACCACCAAAAAATCGAAAATTCCATCCAAATCCTGAATAAATTGAAAATTTTTTATAAAAAACTTGTTTTGCTCATATCTCCTAAACTATGCGTCCTACAGCGAAAAGGAGCTTAATTCATGACCAACCCACAAAAAATCGAAAATTTCATCCAAATCCTGAAAAAATTGAAATTTTTATATGAAAAACTTGTTTTGCTCATATCTCCTCAACTATGCGTCCTAGAGCGAAAAGGAGCTTAATTCATGACCACCCCCAAAAAATCGAAAATTCCATCCAAATCCTGGAAAAAATGAAATTTTTATATGAAAAACTTGTTTTGCTCATATCTCTTAAACTATGCGTCCTAGAGCGAAAAGGAGCTTAATTCATGACCACCACCAAAAAATCGAAAATTCCATCCAAATCCTGAAAAAATTGAAAATTTTTTATAAAAAACTTGTTTTGCTCATATCTCCTAAACTATGCGTCCTAGAGCGAAAAGGAGCTTAATTCATGACCACCCCCAAAAAATCGAAAATTCCATCCAAATCCTGAAAAAATTGAAATTTTTATATGAAAAACTTGTTTTGCTCATATCTCCTAAACTATGCGTCCTACAGCGAAAAGGAGCTTAATTCATGACCACCCCCAAAAAATCGAAAATTCCATCCAAATCCTGAAAAAAATGAATTTTTTATATGAAAAACTTGTTTTGCTCATATCTCCTAAACTATCCGTCCTAGAGCGAAAAGGAGCTTAATTCATGACCACCCCCAAAAAATCGAAAATTCCATCCAAATCCTGAAAAAATTGAAATTTTTATATGAAAAACTTGTTTTGCTCATATCTCCTCAACTATGCGTCCTAGAGCGAAAAGGAGCTTAATTCATGACCACCCCCAAAAAATCGAAAATTCCATCCAAATCCTGGAAAAAATGAAATTTTTATATGAAAAACTTGTTTTGCTCATATCTCCTAAACTATGCGTCCTAGAGCAAAAAGGAGCTTAATTCATGACCACCCCCCAAAAAAATCGAAAATTCCATCCAAATCCTGAAAAAATTGAAATTTTTATATGAAAAACTTGTTTTGCTCATATCTCCTAAACTATGCGTCCTACAGCGAAAAGGAGCTTAATTCATGACCACCCCCAAAAAATCGAAAATTCCATCCAAATCCTGGAAAAAATGAAATTTTTATATGAAAAACTTGTTTTGCTCATATCTCCTAAACTATGCGTCCTAGAGCGAAAAGGAGCTTAATTCATGACCACCACCAAAAAATCGAAAATTCCATCCAAATTCTGAAAAAATTGAACATTTTTTATAAAAAACTTGTTTTGCTCATATCTCCTAAACTATGCGTCCTAGAGCGAAAAGGAGCTTAATTCATGACCACCCCCAAAAAATCGAAAATTCCATCCAAATCCTGAAAAAATTGAAATTTTTATATGAAAAACTTGTTTTGCTCATATCTCCTCAACTATGCGTCCTACAGCGAAAAGGAGCTTAATTCATGACCACCACCAAAAAAATCGAAAATTCCATCCAAATCCTGGAAAAAATTGAAATTTTTATATGAAAAACTTGTTTTGCTCATATCTCTTCAACTATGCGTCCTAGAGCGAAAAGGAGCTTAATTCATGACCACCCCCAAAAAATCGAAAATTCCATCCAAATCCTGAAAAATTGAAATTTTTATATGAAAAACTTGTTTTGCTCATATCTCCTAAACTATGCGTCCTACAGCGAAAAGGAGCTTAATTCATGGAGCTTAATTTTATATAAAAACTTGTTTTGCTCATATCTCCTAAACTATGCGTCCTACAGCGAAAAGGAGCTTAATTCATGACCACCCCCAAAAAAATCGAAAATTTCATCCAAATCCTGAAAAAATTGAAATTTTTATATGAAAAACTTGTTTTGCTCATATCTCCTAAACTATGCGTCCTAGAGCGAAAAGGAGCTTAATTCATGACCACCCCCAAAAAAATCGAAAATTCCATCCAAATCCTGAAAAAATTGAAATTTTTATATGAAAAACTTGTTTTGCTCATATCTCCTAAACTATGCGTCCTACAGCGAAAAGGAGCTTAATTCATGACCACCCCCAAAAAAATCGAAAATTCCATCCAAATCCTGAAAAAATTGAAATTTTTATATGAAAAACTTGTTTTGCTCATATCTCCTAAACTGTGCGTCCTACAGCGAAAAGGAGCTTAATTCATGACCACCCCCAAAAAAATCGAAAATTCCATCCAAATCCTGAAAAAATTGAAATTTTTATATGAAAAACTTGTTTTGCTCATATCTCCTAAACTATGCGTCCTACAGCGAAAAGGAGCTTAATTCATGACCACCACCAAAAAATCGAAAATTCCATCCAAATCCTGAAAAAATTGAAATTTTTATATGAAAAACTTGTTTTGCTCATATCTCCTCAACTATGCGTCCTAGAGCGAAAAGGAGCTTAATTCATGACCACCCCCAAAAAATCGAAAATTTCATCCAAATCCTGAAAAAGTTGAAATTTTTATATGAAAAACTTGTTTTGCTCATATCTCCTAAACTATGCGTCCTAGAGCGAAAAGGAGCTTAATTCATGACCACCACAAAAAAATCGAAAATTCCATCCAAATCCTGGAAAAAATTGAAATTTTTATATGAAAAACTTGTTTTGCTCATATCTCCTAAACTATGCGTCCTACAGCGAAAAGGAGCTTAATTCATGACCACCCCCAAAAACATCGAAAATTCCATCCAAATCTTGAAAAAATTGAAATTTTTATATGAAAAACTTGTTTTGCTCATATCTCCTAAACTATGCGTCCTACAGCGAAAAGGAGCTTAATTCATGACCACCCCCAAAAAATCGAAAATTCCATCCAAATCCTGAAAAAATTGAAATTTTTATATGAAAAACTTGTTTTGCTCATATCTCCTAAACTATGCGTCCTACAGCGAAAAGGAGCTTAATTCATGACCACCACCAAAAAATCGAAAATTCCATCCAAATCCTGAAAAAATTGAAATTTTTATATGAAAAACTTGTTTTGCTCATATCTCCTAAACTATGCGTCCTAGAGCGAAAAGGAGCTTAATTCATGACCACCCTAAAAAAATCGAAAATTCCAACCAAATCCTGAAAAAATTGAAATTTTTATATGAAAAACTTGTTTTGCTCATATCTCCTAAACTATGCGTCCTAGAGCGAAAAGGAGCTTAATTCATGACCACCACAAAAAAATCGAAAATTCCAACCAAATCCTGTAAAAATTGAAATTTTTATATGAAAAACTTGTTTTGCTCATATCTCCTAAACTATGCGTCCTAGAGCGAAAAGGAGCTTAATTCATGACCACCACAAAAAAATCGAAAATTCCATCCAAATCCTGAAAAAGTTGAAATTTTTATATGAAAAACTTGTTTTGCTCATATCTCCTCAACTATGCGTCCTAGAGCGAAAAGGAGCTTAATTCATAACCACCACAAAAAAATCGAAAATTCGATCCAAATCCAGGAAAAAATTGAAATTTTTATATGAAAAACTTGTTTTGCTCATATCTCCTCAACTATGCGTCCTAGAGCGAAAAGGAGCTTAATTCATGACCACCCCCAAAAAATCGAAAATTCCATCCAAATCCTGGAAAAAATGAAATTTTTATATGAAAAACTTGTTTTGCTCATATCTCCTAAACTATGCGTCCTACAGCGAAAAGGAGCTTAATTCATGACCACCCCCAAAAAAATCGAAAATTCCATCCAAATCCTGAAAAAATTGAAATTTTTATATGAAAAACTTGTTTTGCTCATATCTCCTCAACTATGCGTCCTAGAGCGAAAAGGAGCTTAATTCATGACCACCCCCAAAAAATCGAAAATTCCATCCAAATCCTGAAAAAGTTGAAATTTTTATATGAAAAACTTGTTTTGCTCATATCTCCTAAACTATGCGTCCTAGAGCGAAAAGGAGCTTAATTCATGACCACCACAAAAAAATCGAAAATTCCATCCAAATCCTGGAAAAAATTGAAATTTTTATATGAAAAACTTGTTTTGCTCATATCTCTTCAACTATGCGTCCTAGAGCGAAAAGGAGCTTAATTCATGACCACCACAAAAAAATCGAAAATTCCATCCAAATCCTGGAAAAAATGAAATTTTTATATGAAAAACTTGTTTTGCTCATATCTCCTAAACTATGCGTCCTAGAGCGAAAAGGAGCTTAATTCATGACCACCACCAAAAAATCGAAAATTCCATTCAAATCCTGAAAAAATTGAAAATTTTTTATAAAAAACTTGTTTTGCTCATATCTCCTAAACTATGCGTCCTAGAGCGAAAAGGAGCTTAATTCATGACCACCACCAAAAAATCGAAAATTCCATCCAAATCCTGAAAAAATTGAACATTTTTTATAAAAAACTTGTTTTGCTCATATCTCCTCAACTATGCGTCCTAGAGCGAAAAGGAGCTTAATTCATGGCCACCCCCAAAAAATCGAAAATTCCATCCAAATCCTGAAAAATTGAAATTTTTATATGAAAAACTTGTTTTGCTCATATCTCCTAAACTATGCGTCCTACAGCGAAAAGGAGCTTAATTCATGGAGCTTAATTTTATATGAAAAACTTGTTTTGCTCATATCTCCTAAACTATGCGTCCTACAGCGAAAAGGAGCTTAATTCATGACCACCCCCAAAAAAATCGAAAATTTCATCCAAATCCTGAAAAAATTGAAATTTTTATATGAAAAACTTGTTTTGCTCATATCTCCTCAACTATGCGTCCTAGAGCGAAAAGGAGCTTAATTCATGACCACCCCCAAAAAATCGAAAATTCCATCCAAATCCTGGAAAAAATGAAATTTTTATATGAAAAACTTGTTTTGCTCATATCTCCTAAACTATGCGTCCTAGAGCGAAAAGGAGCTTAATTCATGACCACCACCAAAAAATCGAAAATTCCATCCAAATCCTGAAAAAATTGAACATTTTTTATAAAAAACTTGTTTTGCTCATATCTCCTCAACTATGCGTCCTAGAGCGAAAAGGAGCTTAATTCATGACCACCCCCAAAAAATCGAAAATTCCATCGTGAAAAAATTGAACATTTTTTATAAAAAACTTGTTTTGCTCATATCTCCTAAACTATGCGTCCTAGAGCGAAAAGGAGCTTAATTCATGACCACCCGCAAAAAAATCGAAAATTCCATCCAAATCCTGAAAAAATTGAAATTTTTATATGAAAAACTTGTTTTGCTCATATCTCCTAAACTATGCGTCCTACAGCGAAAAGGAGCTTAATTCATGACCACCCCCAAAAAAATCGAAAATTCCATCCAAATCCTGAAAAAATTGAAATTTTTATATGAAAAACTTGTTTTGCTCATATCTCCTAAACTATGCGTCCTACAGCGAAAAGGAGCTTAATTCATGACCACCCCCAAAAAAATCGAAAATTCCATCCAAATCCTGAAAAAATTGAAATTTTTATATGAAAAACTTGTTTTGCTCATATCTCCTAAACTATGCGTCCTACAGCGAAAAGGAGCTTAATTCATGACCACCCCCAAAAAAATCGAAAATTCCATCCAAATCCTGAAAAAATTGAAATTTTTATATGAAAAACTTGTTTTGCTCATATCTCCTCAACTATGCGTCCTAGAGCGAAAAGGAGCTTAATTCATGACCACCCCCAAAAAATCGAAAATTTCATCCAAATCCTGAAAAAGTTGAAATTTTTATATGAAAAACTTGTTTTGCTCATATCTCCTAAACTATGCGTCCTAGAGCGAAAAGGAGCTTAATTCATAACCACCACAAAAAAATCGAAAATTCCATCCAAATCCTGGAAAAAATTGAAATTTTTATATGAAAAACTTGTTTTGCTCATATCTCCTCAACTATGCGTCCTAGAGCGAAAAGGAGCTTAATTCATGACCACCCCCAAAAAATCGAAAATTTCATCCAAATCCTGAAAAAGTTGAAATTTTTATATGAAAAACTTGTTTTGCTCATATCTCCTAAACTATGCGTCCTAGAGCGAAAAGGAGATTAATTCATGACCACCACAAAAAAATCGAAAATTCCATCCAAATCCTGGAAAAAATTGAAATTTTTATATGAAAAACTTGTTTTGCTCATATCTCCTCAACTATGCGTCCTAGAGCGAAAAGGAGCTTAATTCATGACCACCCCCAAAAAATCGAAAATTCCATCCAAATCCTGGAAAAAATGAAATTTTTATATGAAAAACTTGTTTTGCTCATATCTCCTAAACTATGCGTCCTACAGCGAAAAGGAGCTTAATTCATGACCACCCCCAAAAAAATCGAAAATTCCATCCAAATCCTGAAAAAATTGAAATTTTTATATGAAAAAGTTGTTTTGCTCATATCTCCTAAACTATGCGTCCTAGAGCGAAAAGGAGCTTAATTCATGACCACCACCAAAAAATCGAAAATTCCATCCAAATCCTGAAAAAATTGAAAATTTTTTATAAAAAACTTGTTTTGCTCATATCTCCTAAACTATGCGTCCTAGAGCGAAAAGGAGCTTAATTCATGACCACCACCAAAAAATCGAAAATTCCATCCAAATCCTGAAAAAATTGAAAATTTTTTATAAAAAACTTGTTTTGCTCATATCTCCTAAACTATGCGTCCTAGAGCGAAAAGGAGCTTAATTCATGACCACCCCCAAAAAATCGAAAATTCCATCCAAATCCTGAAAAAATTGAAATTTTTATATGAAAAACTTGTTTTGCTCATATCTCCTAAACTATGCGTCCTACAGCGAAAAGGAGCTTAATTCATGACCACCCCCAAAAAATCGAAAATTCCATCCAAATCCTGAAAAAATTGAATTTTTTATATGAAAAACTTGTTTTGCTCATATCTCCTAAACTATGCGTCCTAGAGCGAAAAGGAGCTTAATTCATGACCACCCCCAAAAATCGAAAATTCCATCCAAATCCTGAAAAAATTGAAATTTTTATATGAAAAACTTGTTTTGCTCATATCTCCTCAACTATGCGTCCTAGAGCGAAAAGGAGCTTAATTCATGACCACCCCCAAAAAATCGAAAATTCCATCCAAATCCTGGAAAAAATGAAATTTTTATATGAAAAACTTGTTTTGCTCATATCTCCTAAACTATGCGTCCTAGAGCGAAAAGGAGCTTAATTCATGACCACCCCCAAAAAAATCGATAATTCCATCCAAATCCTGAAAAAATTGAAATTTTTATATGAAAAACTTGTTTTGCTCATATCTCCTAAACTATGCGTCCTACAGCGAAAAGGAGCTTAATTCATGACCACCCCCAAAAAAATCGAAAATTCCATCCAAATCCTGAAAAAATTGAAATTTTTATATGAAAAACTTGTTTTGCTCATATCTCCTAAACTATGCGTCCTACAGCGAAAAGGAGCTTAATTCATGACCACCCCCAAAAAAATCGAAAATTCCATCCAAATCCTGAAAAAATTGAAATTTTTATATGAAAAACTTGTTTTGCTCATATCTCCTAAACTATGCGTCCTACAGCGAAAAGGAGCTTAATTCATGACCACCCCCAAAAAAATCGAAAATTCCATCCAAATCCTGAAAAAATTGAAATTTTTATATGAAAAACTTGTTTTGCTCATATCTCCTCAACTATGCGTCCTAGAGCGAAAAGGAGCTTAATTCATGACCACCCCCAAAAAATCGAAAATTCCATCCAAATCCTGGAAAAAATGAAATTTTTATATGAAAAACTTGTTTTGCTCATATCTCCTAAACTATGCGTCCTAGAGCGAAAAGGAGCTTAATTCATGACCACCACCAAAAAATCGAAAATTCCATCCAAATCCTGAAAAAATTGAACATTTTTTATAAAAAACTTGTTTTGCTCATATCTCCTAAACTGTGCGTCCTACAGGGAAAAGGAGCTTAATTCATGACCACCCCCAAAAAAATCGAAAATTCCATCCAAATCCTGAAAAAATTGAAATTTTTATATGAAAAACTTGTTTTGCTCATATCTCCTCAACTATGCGTCCTAGAGCGAAAAGGAGCTTAATTCATGACCACCCCCAAAAAATCGAAAATTTCATCCAAATCCTGAAAAAGTTGAAATTTTTATATGAAAAACTTGTTTTGCTCATATCTCCTAAACTATGCGTCCTAGAGCGAAAAGGAGCTTAATTCATGACCACCACAAAAAAATCGAAAATTCCATCCAAATCCTGGAAAAAATTGAAATTTTTATATGAAAAACTTGTTTTGCTCATATCTCCTCAACTATGCGTCCTAGAGCGAAAAGGAGCTTAATTCATGACCACCCCCAAAAAATCGAAAATTTCATCCAAATCCTGAAAAAGTTGAAATTTTTATATGAAAAACTTGTTTTGCTCATATCTCCTAAACTATGCGTCCTAGAGCGAAAAGGAGCTTAATTCATGACCACCCCCAAAAAATCGAAAATTCCATCCAAATCCTGGAAAAAATGAAATTTTTATATGAAAAACTTGTTTTGCTCATATCTCCTAAACTATGCGTCCTAGAGCGAAAAGGAGCTTAATTCATGACCACCCCCAAAAAATCGAAAATTCCATCCAAATCCTGGAAAAAATTGAAATTTTTATATGAAAAACTTGTTTTGCTCATATCTCCTAAACTATGCGTCCTAGAGCGAAAAGGAGCTTAATTCATGACCACCACCAAAAAATCGAAAATTCCATCCAAATCCTGATTAAATTGAAAATTTTTTATAAAAAACTTGTTTTGCTCATATCTCCTAAACTATGCGTCCTACAGCGAAAAGGAGCTTAATTCATGACCAACCCCCAAAAAATCGAAAATTTCATCCAAATCCTGAAAAAATTGAAATTTTTATATGAAAAACTTGTTTTGCTCATATCTCCTCAACTATGCGTCCTAGAGCGAAAAGGAGCTTAATTCATGACCACCCCCAAAAAATCGAAAATTCCATCCAAATCCTGGAAAAAATGAAATTTTTATATGAAAAACTTGTTTTGCTCATATCTCCTAAACTATGCGTCCTAGAGCGAAAAGGAGCTTAATTCATGACCACCACCAAAAAATCGAAAATTCCATCCAAATCCTGAATAAATTGAAAATTTTTTATAAAAAACTTGTTTTGCTCATATCTCCTAAACTATGCGTCCTACAGCGAAAAGGAGCTTAATTCATGACCAACCCCCAAAAAATCGAAAATTTCATCCAAATCCTGAAAAAATTGAAATTTTTATATGAAAAACTTGTTTTGCTCATATCTCCTCAACTATGCGTCCTAGAGCGAAAAGGAGCTTAATTCATGACCACCCCCAAAAAATCGAAAATTCCATCCAAATCCTGGAAAAAATGAAATTTTTATATGAAAAACTTGTTTTGCTCATATCTCCTAAACTATGCGTCCTAGAGCGAAAAGGAGCTTAATTCATGACCACCCCCAAAAAATCGAAAATTCCATCCAAATCCTGGAAAAAATGAAATTTTTATATGAAAAACTTGTTTTGCTCATATCTCCTAAACTATGCGTCCTAGAGCGAAAAGGAGCCTAATTCATGACCACCACCAAAAAATCGAAAATTCCATCCAAATTCTGAAAAAATTGAACATTTTTTATAAAAAACTTGTTTTGCTCATATCTCCTAAACTATGCGTCCTAGAGCGAAAAGGAGCTTAATTCATGACCACCCCCAAAAAATCGAAAATTCCATCCAAATCCTGAAAAAATTGAAATTTTTATATGAAAAACTTGTTTTGCTCATATCTCCTCAACTATGCGTCCTACAGCGAAAAGGAGCTTAATTCATGACCACCACCAAAAAAATCGAAAATTCCATCCAAATCCTGAAAAAATTGAAATTTTTATATGAAAAACTTGTTTTGCTCATATCTCCTAAACTATGCGTCCTAGAGCGAAAAGGAGCTTAATTCATGACCACCACAAAAAAATCGAAAATTCCATCCAAATCCTGGAAAAAATTGAAATTTTTATATGAAAAACTTGTTTTGCTCATATCTCTTCAACTATGCGTCCTAGAGCGAAAAGGAGCTTAATTCATGACCACCACAAAAAAATCGAAAATTCCATCCAAATCCTGGAAAAAATGAAATTTTTATATGAAAAACTTGTTTTGCTCATATCTCCTAAACTATGCGTCCTAGAGCGAAAAGGAGCTTAATTCATGACCACCACCAAAAAATCGAAAATTCCATTCAAATCCTGAAAAAATTGAACATTTTTTATAAAAAACTTGTTTTGCTCATATCTCCTAAACTATGCGTCCTAGAGCGAAAAGGAGCTTAATTCATGACCACCCCCAAAAAATCGAAAATTCCATCCAAATCCTGAAAAATTGAAATTTTTATATGAAAAACTTGTTTTGCTCATATCTCCTAAACTATGCGTCCTACAGCGAAAAGGAGCTTAATTCATGGAGCTTAATTTTATATAAAAACTTGTTTTGCTCATATCTCCTAAACTATGCGTCCTACAGCGAAAAGGAGCTTAATTCATGACCACCCCCAAAAAAATCGAAAATTTCATCCAAATCCTGAAAAAATTGAAATTTTTATATGAAAAACTTGTTTTGCTCATATCTCCTAAACTATGCGTCCTAGAGCGAAAAGGAGCTTAATTCATGACCACCCCCAAAAAAATCGAAAATTCCATCCAAATCCTGAAAAAATTGAAATTTTTATATGAAAAACTTGTTTTGCTCATATCTCCTAAACTATGCGTCCTACAGCGAAAAGGAGCTTAATTCATGACCACCCCCAAAAAAATCGAAAATTCCATCCAAATCCTGAAAAAATTGAAATTTTTATATGAAAAACTTGTTTTGCTCATATCTCCTAAACTGTGCGTCCTACAGCGAAAAGGAGCTTAATTCATGACCACCCCCAAAAAAATCGAAAATTCCATCCAAATCCTGAAAAAATTGAAATTTTTATATGAAAAACTTGTTTTGCTCATATCTCCTAAACTATGCGTCCTACAGCGAAAAGGAGCTTAATTCATGACCACCACCAAAAAATCGAAAATTCCATCCAAATCCTGAAAAAATTGAAATTTTTATATGAAAAACTTGTTTTGCTCATATCTCCTCAACTATGCGTCCTAGAGCGAAAAGGAGCTTAATTCATGACCACCCCCAAAAAATCGAAAATTTCATCCAAATCCTGAAAAAGTTGAAATTTTTATATGAAAAACTTGTTTTGCTCATATCTCCTAAACTATGCGTCCTAGAGCGAAAAGGAGCTTAATTCATGACCACCACAAAAAAATCGAAAATTCCATCCAAATCCTGGAAAAAATTGAAATTTTTATATGAAAAACTTGTTTTGCTCATATCTCCTAAACTATGCGTCCTACAGCGAAAAGGAGCTTAATTCATGACCACCCCCAAAAACATCGAAAATTCCATCCAAATCTTGAAAAAATTGAAATTTTTATATGAAAAACTTGTTTTGCTCATATCTCCTAAACTATGCGTCCTACAGCGAAAAGGAGCTTAATTCATGACCACCCCCAAAAAATCGAAAATTCCATCCAAATCCTGAAAAAATTGAAATTTTTATATGAAAAACTTGTTTTGCTCATATCTCCTAAACTATGCGTCCTACAGCGAAAAGGAGCTTAATTCATGACCACCACCAAAAAATCGAAAATTCCATCCAAATCCTGAAAAAATTGAAATTTTTATATGAAAAACTTGTTTTGCTCATATCTCCTAAACTATGCGTCCTAGAGCGAAAAGGAGCTTAATTCATGACCACCCTAAAAAAATCGAAAATTCCAACCAAATCCTGAAAAAATTGAAATTTTTATATGAAAAACTTGTTTTGCTCATATCTCCTAAACTATGCGTCCTAGAGCGAAAAGGAGCTTAATTCATGACCACCACAAAAAAATCGAAAATTCCAACCAAATCCTGTAAAAATTGAAATTTTTATATGAAAAACTTGTTTTGCTCATATCTCCTAAACTATGCGTCCTAGAGCGAAAAGGAGCTTAATTCATGACCACCACAAAAAAATCGAAAATTCCATCCAAATCCTGAAAAAGTTGAAATTTTTATATGAAAAACTTGTTTTGCTCATATCTCCTAAACTATGCGTCCTAGAGCGAAAAGGAGCTTAATTCATGACCACCACCAAAAAATCGAAAATTCCATTCAAATCCTGAAAAAATTGAAAATTTTTTATAAAAAACTTGTTTTGCTCATATCTCCTAAACTATGCGTCCTAGAGCGAAAAGGAGCTTAATTCATGACCACCACCAAAAAATCGAAAATTCCATCCAAATCCTGAAAAAATTGAACATTTTTTATAAAAAACTTGTTTTGCTCATATCTCCTCAACTATGCGTCCTAGAGCGAAAAGGAGCTTAATTCATGGCCACCCCCAAAAAATCGAAAATTCCATCCAAATCCTGAAAAATTGAAATTTTTATACGAAAAACTTGTTTTGCTCATATCTCCTAAACTATGCGTCCTACAGCGAAAAGGAGCTTAATTCATGGAGCTTAATTTTATATGAAAAACTTGTTTTGCTCATATCTCCTAAACTATGCGTCCTACAGCGAAAAGGAGCTTAATTCATGACCACCCCCAAAAAAATCGAAAATTTCATCCAAATCCTGAAAAAATTGAAATTTTTATATGAAAAACTTGTTTTGCTCATATCTCCTCAACTATGCGTCCTAGAGCGAAAAGGAGCTTAATTCATGACCACCCCCAAAAAATCGAAAATTCCATCCAAATCCTGGAAAAAATGAAATTTTTATATGAAAAACTTGTTTTGCTCATATCTCCTAAACTATGCGTCCTAGAGCGAAAAGGAGCTTAATTCATGACCACCACCAAAAAATCGAAAATTCCATCCAAATCCTGAAAAAATTGAACATTTTTTATAAAAAACTTGTTTTGCTCATATCTCCTCAACTATGCGTCCTAGAGCGAAAAGGAGCTTAATTCATGACCACCCCCAAAAAAATCGAAAATTCCATCCAAATCCTGAAAAAATTGAAATTTTTATATGAAAAACTTGTTTTGCTCATATCTCCTAAACTATGCGTCCTACAGCGAAAAGGAGCTTAATTCATGACCACCACCAAAAAAATCGAAAATTCCATCCAAATCCTGAAAAAATTGAAAATTTTTTATAAAAAACTTGTTTTGCTCATATCTCCTCAACTATGCGTCCTAGAGCGAAAAGGAGCTTAATTCATGACCACCCCCAAAAAATCGAAAATTCCATCCAAATCCTGAAAAAATTGAAATTTTTATATGAAAAACTTGTTTTGCTCATATCTCCTAAACTATGCGTCCTACAGCGAAAAGGAGCTTAATTCATGACCACCACCAAAAAATCGAAAATTCCATCCAAATCCTGAAAAAATTGAAAATTTTTTATAAAAAACTTGTTTTGCTCATATCTCCTCAACTATGCGTCCTAGAGCGAAAAGGAGCTTAATTCATGACCACCCCCAAAAAAATCGAAAATTCCATCCAAATCCTGAAAAAATTGAAATTTTTATATGAAAAACTTGTTTTGCTCATATCTCCTAAACTATGCGTCCTAGAGCGAAAAGGAGCTTAATTCATGACCACCCCCAAAAAATCGAAAATTCCATCCAAATCCTGAAAATTTTTATATGAAAAACTTGTTTTGCTCATATCTCCTAAACTATGCGTCCTACAACGAAAAGGAGCTTAATTCATGACCACCCCCAAAAAATCGAAAATTCCAACCAAATCCGGTAAAAATTGAAATTTTTATATGAAAAACTTGTTTTGCTCATATCTCCTAAACTATGCGTCCTACAGCGAAAAGGAGCTTAATTCATGACCACCCCCAAAAAATCGAAAATTTCATCCAAATCCTGAAAAAGTTGAAATTTTTATATGAAAAACTTGTTTTGCTCATATCTCCTAAACTATGCGTCCTAGAGCGAAAAGGAGCTTAATTCATGACCACCCCCAAAAAAATCGAAAATTCCATCCAAATCCTGAAAAAATTGAAATTTTTATATGAAAAACTTGTTTTGCTCATATCTCCTCAACTATGCGTCCTAGAGCGAAAAGGAGCTTAATTCATGACCACCCCCAAAAAATCGAAAATTCCATCCAAATCCTGGAAAAAATGAAATTTTTATATGAAAAACTTGTTTTGCTCATATCTCCTAAACTATGCGTCCTACAGCGAAAAGGAGCTTAATTCATGACCACCCCCAAAAAAATCGAAAATTCCATCCAAATCCTGAAAAAATTGAAATTTTTATATGAAAAACTTGTTTTGCTCATATCTCCTCAACTATGCGTCCTAGAGCGAAAAGGAGCTTAATTCATGACCACCCCCAAAAAATCGAAAATTCCATCCAAATCCTGAAAAAATTGAACATTTTTTATAAAAAACTTGTTTTGCTCATATCTCCTAAACTATGCGTCCTAGAGCGAAAAGGAGCTTAATTCATGACCACCCCCAAAAAATCGAAAATTCCATCCAAATCCTGAAAAAATTGAAATTTTTATATGAAAAACTTGTTTTGCTCATATCTCCTCAACTATGCGTCCTAGAGCGAAAAGGAGCTTAATTCATGACCACCCCCAAAAAATCGAAAATTCCATCCAAATCCTGGAAAAAATGAAATGTTTATATGAAAAACTTGTTTTGCTCATATCTCCTAAACTATGCGTCCTACAGCGAAAAGGAGCTTAATTCATGACCACCCCCAAAAAAATCGAAAATTCCATCCAAATCCTGAAAAAATTGAAATTTTTATATGAAAAACTTGTTTTGCTCATATCTCCTAAACTATGCGTCCTACAGCGAAAAGGAGCTTAATTCATGACCACCCCCAAAAAATCGAAAATTCCATCCAAATCCTGGAAAAAATGAAATTTTTATATGAAAAACTTGTTTTGCTCATATCTCCTAAACTATGCGTCCTAGAGCGAAAAGGAGCTTAATTCATAACCACCACCAAAAAATCGAAAATTCCATCCAAATTCTGAAAAAATTGAACATTTTTTATATAAAACTTGTTTTGCTCATATCTCCTAAACTATGCGTCCTAGAGCGAAAAGGAGCTTAATTCATGACCACCCCCAAAAAATCGAAAATTCCATCCAAATCCTGAAAAAATTGAAATTTTTATATGAAAAACTTGTTTTGCTCATATCTCCTAAACTATGCGTCCTACAGCGAAAAGGAGCTTAATTCATGACCACCACCAAAAAAATCGAAAATTCCATCCAAATCCTGAAAAAATTGAAATTTTTATATGAAAAACTTGTTTTGCTCATATCTCCTAAACTATGCGTCCTACAGCGAAAAGGAGCTTAATTCACGACCACCCCCAAAAAAATCGAAAATTCCATCCAAATCCTGAAAAAATTGAAATTTTTATATGAAAAACTTGTTTTGCTCATATCTCCTAAACTATGCGTCCTACAGCGAAAAGGAGCTTAATTCATGACCACCCCCAAAAAAATCGAAAATTCCATCCAAATCTTGAAAAAATTGAAATTTTTATATGAAAAACTTGTTTTGCTCATATCTCCTAAACTATGCGTCCTACAGCGAAAAGGAGCTTAATTCATGACCACCCCCAAAAAAATCGAAAATTCCATCCAAATCCTGAAAAAATTGAAATTTTTATATGAAAAACTTGTTTTGCTCATATCTCCTAAACTATGCGTCCTACAGCGAAAAGGAGCTTAATTCATGACCACCACCAAAAAATCGAAAATTCCATCCAAATCCTGAAAAAATTGAAATTTTTATATGAAAAACTTGTTTTGCTCATATCTCCTAAACTATGCGTCCTAGAGCGAAAAGGAGCTTAATTCATGACCACCCTCAAAAAATCGAAAATTCCAACCAAATCCTGAAAAAATTGAAATTTTTATATGAAAAACTTGTTTTGCTCATATCTCCTAAACTATGCGTCCTACAACGAAAAGGAGCTTAATTCATGACCACCCCCAAAAAATCGAAAATTCCAACCAAATCCTGTAAAAATTGAAATTTTTATATGAAAAACTTGTTTTGCTCATATCTCCTAAACTATGCGTCCTACAGCGAAAAGAAGCTTAATTCATGACCACCCCCAAAAAATCGAAAATTCCAACCAAATCCTGTAAAAATTGAAATTTTTATATGAAAAACTTGTTTTGCTCATATCTCCTAAACTATGGGTCCTAGAGCGAAAAGGAGCTTAATTCATGACCACCACAAAAAAATCGAAAATTCCATCCAAATCCTGAAAAAGTTGAAATTTTTATATGAAAAACTTGTTTTGCTCATATCTCCTCAACTATGCGTCCTAGAGCGAAAAGGAGCTTAATTCATAACCACCACAAAAAAATCGAAAATTCCATCCAAATCCTGGAAAAAATTTAAATTTTTATATGAAAAACTTGTTTTGCTCATATCTCCTCAACTATGCGTCCTAGAGCGAAAAGGAGCTTAATTCATGACCACCTCCAAAAAATCGAAAATTCCATCCAAATCCTGGAAAAAATGAAATTTTTATATGAAAAACTTGTTTTGCTCATATCTCCTAAACTATGCGTCCTACAGCGAAAAGGAGCTTAATTCATGACCACCCCCAAAAAAATCGAAAATTCCATCCAAATCCTGAAAAAATTGAAATTTTTATATGAAAAACTTGTTTTGCTCATATCTCCTCAACTATGCGTCCTAGAGCGAAAAGGAGCTTAATTCATGACCACCCCCAAAAAATCGAAAATTCCATCCAAATCCTGAAAAAGTTGAAATTTTTATATGAAAAACTTGTTTTGCTCATATCTCTTCAACTATGCGTCCTAGAGCGAAAAGGAGCTTAATTCATGACCACCACAAAAAAATCGAAAATTCCATCCAAATCCTGGAAAAAATGAAATTTTTATATGAAAAACTTGTTTTGCTCATATCTCCTAAACTATGCGTCCTAGAGCGAAAAGGAGCTTAATTCATGACCACCACCAAAAAATCGAAAATTCCATTCAAATCCTGAAAAAATTGAAAATTTTTTATAAAAAACTTGTTTTGCTCATATCTCCTAAACTATGCATCCTAGAGCGAAAAGGAGCTTAATTCATGACCACCCCCAAAAAAATTCCAACCAAATCCTGAAAAAATTGAAATTTTTATATGAAAAACTTGTTTTGCTCATATCTCCTAAACTATGCGTCCTACAACGAAAAGGAGCTTAATTCATGACCACCCCCAAAAAATCGAAAATTCCAACCAAATCCTGTAAAAATTGAAATTTTTATATGAAAAACTTGTTTTGCTCATATCTCCTAAACTATGCGTCCTGCAGCGAAAAGAAGCTTAATTCATGACCACCCCCAAAAAATCGAAAATTCCAACCAAATCCTGTAAAAATTGAAATTTTTATATGAAAAACTTGTTTTGCTCATATCTCCTTAACTATGCGTCCTAGAGCGAAAAGGAGCTTAATTCATGACCACCACAAAAAAATCGAAAATTCCATCCAAATCCTGAAAAAGTTGAAATTTTTATATGAAAAACTTGTTTTGCTCATATCTCCTCAACTATGCGTCCTAGAGCGAAAAGGAGCTTAATTCATAACCACCACAAAAAAATCGAAAATTCCATCCAAATCCTGGAAAAAATTTAAATTTTTATATGAAAAACTTGTTTTGCTCATATCTCCTCAACTATGCGTCCTAGAGCGAAAAGGAGCTTAATTCATGACCACCCCCAAAAAATCGAAAATTCCATCCAAATCCTGGAAAAAATTTAAATTTTTATATGAAAAACTTGTTTTGCTCATATCTCCTCAACTATGCGTCCTAGAGCGAAAAGGAGCTTAATTCATGACCACCACAAAAAAATCGAAAATTCCATCCAAATCCTGGCAAAAATGAAATTTTTATATGAAAAACTTGTTTTGCTCATATCTCCTAAACTATGCGTCCTAGAGCGAAAATGAGCTTAATTCATGACCACCACCAAAAAATCGAAAATTCCATTCAAATCCTGAAAAAATTGAAAATTTTTTATAAAAAACTTGTTTTGCTCATATCTCCTAAACTATGCGTCCTAGAGCGAAAAGGAGCTTAATTCATGACCACCCCCAAAAAATCGAAAATTCCATCCAAATCCTGAAAAATTGAAATTTTTATATGAAAAACTTGTTTTGCTCATATCTCCTAAACTATGCGTCCTACAGCGAAAAGGAGCTTAATTCATGGAGCTTAATTTTATATGAAAAACTTGTTTTGCTCATATCTCCTAAACTATGCGTCCTACAGCGAAAAGGAGCTTAATTCATGACCACCCCCAAAAAAATCGAAAATTTCATCCAAATCCTGGAAAAAATTTAAATTTTTATATGAAAAACTTGTTTTGCTCATATCTCCTCAACTATGCGTCCTAGAGCGAAAAGGAGCTTAATTCATAACCACCACAAAAAAATCGAAAATTCCATCCAAAATCCTGGAAAAAATTTAAATTTTTATATGAAAAACTTGTTTTGCTCATATCTCCTCAACTATGCGTCCTAGAGCGAAAAGGAGCTTAATTCATGACCACCACAAAAAAATCGAAAATTCCATCCAAATCCTGGAAAAAATGAAATTTTTATATGCAAAACTTGTTTTGCTCATATCTCCTAAACTATGCGTCCTAGAGCGAAAAGGAGCTTAATTCATGACCACCACCAAAAAATCGAAAATTCCATTCAAATCCTGAAAAAATTGAAAATTTTTTATAAAAAACTTGTTTTGCTCATATCTCCTAAACTATGCGTCCTAGAGCGAAAAGGAGCTTAATTCATGACCACCCCCAAAAAATCGAAAATTCCATCCAAATCCTGAAAATTTGAAATTTTTATATGAAAAACTTGTTTTGCTCATATCTCCTAAACTATGCGTCCTAGAGCGAAAAGGAGCTTAATTCATGACCACCACCAAAAAAATCGAAAATTCCATCCAAATCCTGAAAAAATTGAAATTTTTATATGAAAAACTTGTTTTGCTCATATCTCCTAAACTATGCGTCCTACAGCGAAAAGGAGCTTAATTCATGACCACCCCCAAAAAAATCGAAAATTTCATCCAAATCCTGAAAAAATTGAAATTTTTATATGAAAAACTTGTTTTGCTCATATCTCCTAAACTATGCGTCCTACAGCGAAAAGGAGCTTAATTCATGGAGCTTAATTTTATATGAAAAACTTGTTTTGCTCATATCTCCTAAACTATGCGTCCTACAGCGAAAAGGAGCTTAATTCATGACCACCCCCAAAAAAATCGAAAATTTCATCCAAATCCTGAAAAAATTGAAATTTTTATATGAAAAACTTGTTTTGCTCATATCTCCAAAACTATGCGTCCTACAGCGAAAAGGAGCTTAATTCATGACCACCCCCAAAAAAATCGAAAATTCCATCCAAATCCTGAAAAAATTGAAATTTTTATATGAAAAAGTTGTTTTGCTCATATCTCCTAAACTATGCGTCCTAGAGCGAAAAGGAGCTTAATTCATGACCACCACCAAAAAATCGAAAATTCCATCCAAATCCTGAAAAAATTGAAAATTTTTTATAAAAAACTTGTTTTGCTCATATCTCCTAAACTATGCGTCCTAGAGCGAAAAGGAGCTTAATTCATGACCACCACCAAAAAATCGAAAATTCCATCCAAATCCTGAAAAAATTGAAAATTTTTTATAAAAAACTTGTTTTGCTCATATCTCCTAAACTATGCGTCCTAGAGCGAAAAGGAGCTTAATTCATGACCACCCCCAAAAAATCGAAAATTCCATCCAAATCCTGAAAAAATTGAAATTTTTATATGAAAAACTTGTTTTGCTCATATCTCCTAAACTATGCGTCCTACAGCGAAAAGGAGCTTAATTCATGACCACCCCCAAAAAATCGAAAATTCCATCCAAATCCTGAAAAAATTGAATTTTTTATATGAAAAACTTGTTTTGCTCATATCTCCTAAACTATGCGTCCTAGAGCGAAAAGGAGCTTAATTCATGACCACCCCCAAAAAATCGAAAATTCCATCCAAATCCTGAAAAAATTGAAATTTTTATATGAAAAACTTGTTTTGCTCATATCTCCTCAACTATGCGTCCTAGAGCGAAAAGGAGCTTAATTCATGACCACCCCCAAAAAATCGAAAATTCCATCCAAATCCTGGAAAAAATGAAATTTTTATATGAAAAACTTGTTTTGCTCATATCTCCTAAACTATGCGTCCTAGAGCGAAAAGGAGCTTAATTCATGACCACCCCCAAAAAAATCGATAATTCCATCCAAATCCTGAAAAAATTGAAATTTTTATATGAAAAACTTGTTTTGCTCATATCTCCTAAACTATGCGTCCTACAGCGAAAAGGAGCTTAATTCATGACCACCCCCAAAAAAATCGAAAATTCCATCCAAATCCTGAAAAAATTGAAATTTTTATATGAAAAACTTGTTTTGCTCATATCTCCTAAACTATGCGTCCTACAGCGAAAAGGAGCTTAATTCATGACCACCCCCAAAAAAATCGAAAATTCCATCCAAATCCTGAAAAAATTGAAATTTTTATATGAAAAACTTGTTTTGCTCATATCTCCTAAACTATGCGTCCTACAGCGAAAAGGAGCTTAATTCATGACCACCCCCAAAAAAATCGAAAATTCCATCCAAATCCTGAAAAAATTGAAATTTTTATATGAAAAACTTGTTTTGCTCATATCTCCTCAACTATGCGTCCTAGAGCGAAAAGGAGCTTAATTCATGACCACCCCCAAAAAATCGAAAATTCCATCCAAATCCTGGAAAAAATGAAATTTTTATATGAAAAACTTGTTTTGCTCATATCTCCTAAACTATGCGTCCTAGAGCGAAAAGGAGCTTAATTCATGACCACCACCAAAAAATCGAAAATTCCATCCAAATCCTGAAAAAATTGAACATTTTTTATAAAAAACTTGTTTTGCTCATATCTCCTAAACTGTGCGTCCTACAGCGAAAAGGAGCTTAATTCATGACCACCCCCAAAAAAATCGAAAATTCCATCCAAATCCTGAAAAAATTGAAATTTTTATATGAAAAACTTGTTTTGCTCATATCTCCTCAACTATGCGTCCTAGAGCGAAAAGGAGCTTAATTCATGACCACCCCCAAAAAATCGAAAATTTCATCCAAATCCTGAAAAAGTTGAAATTTTTATATGAAAAACTTGTTTTGCTCATATCTCCTAAACTATGCGTCCTAGAGCGAAAAGGAGCTTAATTCATGACCACCCCCAAAAAATCGAAAATTCCATCCAAATCCTGGAAAAAATTGAAATTTTTATATGAAAAACTTGTTTTGCTCATATCTCCTAAACTATGCGTCCTAGAGCGAAAAGGAGCTTAATTCATGACCACCACCAAAAAATCGAAAATTCCATCCAAATCCTGAATAAATTGAAAATTTTTTATAAAAAACTTGTTTTGCTCATATCTCCTAAACTATGCGTCCTACAGCGAAAAGGAGCTTAATTCATGACCAACCCCCAAAAAATCGAAAATTTCATCCAAATCCTGAAAAAATTGAAATTTTTATATGAAAAACTTGTTTTGCTCATATCTCCTCAACTATGCGTCCTAGAGCGAAAAGGAGCTTAATTCATGACCACCCCCAAAAAATCGAAAATTCCATCCAAATCCTGGAAAAAATGAAATTTTTATATGAAAAACTTGTTTTGCTCATATCTCCTAAACTATGCGTCCTAGAGCGAAAAGGAGCTTAATTCATGACCACCACCAAAAAATCGAAAATTCCATCCAAATCCTGAATAAATTGAAAATTTTTTATAAAAAACTTGTTTTGCTCATATCTCCTAAACTATGCGTCCTACAGCGAAAAGGAGCTTAATTCATGACCAACCCCCAAAAAATCGAAAATTTCATCCAAATCCTGAAAAAATTGAAATTTTTATATGAAAAACTTGTTTTGCTCATATCTCCTCAACTATGCGTCCTAGAGCGAAAAGGAGCTTAATTCATGACCACCCCCAAAAAATCGAAAATTCCATCCAAATCCTGGAAAAAATGAAATTTTTATATGAAAAACTTGTTTTGCTCATATCTCCTAAACTATGCGTCCTAGAGCGAAAAGGAGCTTAATTCATGACCACCACCAAAAAATCGAAAATTCCATCCAAATCCTGAATAAATTGAAAATTTTTTATAAAAAACTTGTTTTGCTCATATCTCCTAAACTATGCGTCCTACAGCGAAAAGGAGCTTAATTCATGACCAACCCACAAAAAATCGAAAATTTCATCCAAATCCTGAAAAAATTGAAATTTTTATATGAAAAACTTGTTTTGCTCATATCTCCTCAACTATGCGTCCTAGAGCGAAAAGGAGCTTAATTCATGACCACCCCCAAAAAATCGAAAATTCCATCCAAATCCTGGAAAAAATGAAATTTTTATATGAAAAACTTGTTTTGCTCATATCTCTTAAACTATGCGTCCTAGAGCGAAAAGGAGCTTAATTCATGACCACCACCAAAAAATCGAAAATTCCATCCAAATCCTGAAAAAATTGAAAATTTTTTATAAAAAACTTGTTTTGCTCATATCTCCTAAACTATGCGTCCTAGAGCGAAAAGGAGCTTAATTCATGACCACCCCCAAAAAATCGAAAATTCCATCCAAATCCTGAAAAAATTGAAATTTTTATATGAAAAACTTGTTTTGCTCATATCTCCTAAACTATGCGTCCTACAGCGAAAAGGAGCTTAATTCATGACCACCCCCAAAAAATCGAAAATTCCATCCAAATCCTGAAAAAAATGAATTTTTTATATGAAAAACTTGTTTTGCTCATATCTCCTAAACTATCCGTCCTAGAGCGAAAAGGAGCTTAATTCATGACCACCCCCAAAAAATCGAAAATTCCATCCAAATCCTGAAAAAATTGAAATTTTTATATGAAAAACTTGTTTTGCTCATATCTCCTCAACTATGCGTCCTAGAGCGAAAAGGAGCTTAATTCATGACCACCCCCAAAAAATCGAAAATTCCATCCAAATCCTGGAAAAAATGAAATTTTTATATGAAAAACTTGTTTTGCTCATATCTCCTAAACTATGCGTCCTAGAGCAAAAAGGAGCTTAATTCATGACCACCCCCAAAAAAATCGAAAATTCCATCCAAATCCTGAAAAAATTGAAATTTTTATATGAAAAACTTGTTTTGCTCATATCTCCTAAACTATGCGTCCTACAGCGAAAAGGAGCTTAATTCATGACCACCCCCAAAAAATCGAAAATTCCATCCAAATCCTGGAAAAAATGAAATTTTTATATGAAAAACTTGTTTTGCTCATATCTCCTAAACTATGCGTCCTAGAGCGAAAAGGAGCTTAATTCATGACCACCACCAAAAAATCGAAAATTCCATCCAAATTCTGAAAAAATTGAACATTTTTTATAAAAAACTTGTTTTGCTCATATCTCCTAAACTATGCGTCCTAGAGCGAAAAGGAGCTTAATTCATGACCACCCCCAAAAAATCGAAAATTCCATCCAAATCCTGAAAAAATTGAAATTTTTATATGAAAAACTTGTTTTGCTCATATCTCCTCAACTATGCGTCCTACAGCGAAAAGGAGCTTAATTCATGACCACCACCAAAAAAATCGAAAATTCCATCCAAATCCTGAAAAAATTTAAATTTTTATATGAAAAACTTGTTTTGCTCATATCTCCTAAACTATGCGTCCTAGAGCGAAAAGGAGCTTAATTCATGACCACCACAAAAAAATCGAAAATTCCATCCAAATCCTGGAAAAAATGAAATTTTTATATGAAAAACTTGTTTTGCTCATATCTCCTAAACTATGCGTCCTAGAGCGAAAAGGAGCTTAATTCATGACCACCACCAAAAAATCGAAAATTCCATTCAAATCCTGAAAAAATTGAACATTTTTTATAAAAAACTTGTTTTGCTCATATCTCCTAAACTATGCGTCCTAGAGCGAAAAGGAGCTTAATTCATGACCACCCCCAAAAAATCGAAAATTCCATCCAAATCCTGAAAAATTGAATTTTTTATATGAAAAACTTGTTTTGCTCATATCTCCTAAACTATGCGTCCTACAGCGAAAAGGAGCTTAATTCATGGAGCTTAATTTTATATAAAAACTTGTTTTGCTCATATCTCCTAAACTATGCGTCCTACAGCGAAAAGGAGCTTAATTCATGACCACCCCCAAAAAAATCGAAAATTTCATCCAAATCCTGAAAAAATTGAAATTTTTATATGAAAAACTTGTTTTGCTCATATCTCCTAAACTATGCGTCCTAGAGCGAAAAGGAGCTTAATTCATGACCACCCCCAAAAAAATCGAAAATTCCATCCAAATCCTGAAAAAATTGAAATTTTTATATGAAAAACTTGTTTTGCTCATATCTCCTAAACTATGCGTCCTACAGCGAAAAGGAGCTTAATTCATGACCACCCCCAAAAAAATCGAAAATTCCATCCAAATCCTGAAAAAATTGAAATTTTTATATGAAAAACTTGTTTTGCTCATATCTCCTAAACTGTGCGTCCTACAGCGAAAAGGAGCTTAATTCATGACCACCCCCAAAAAAATCGAAAATTCCATCCAAATCCTGAAAAAATTGAAATTTTTATATGAAAAACTTGTTTTGCTCATATCTCCTAAACTATGCGTCCTACAGCGAAAAGGAGCTTAATTCATGACCACCACCAAAAAATCGAAAATTCCATCCAAATCCTGAAAAAATTGAAATTTTTATATGAAAAACTTGTTTTGCTCATATCTCCTCAACTATGCGTCCTAGAGCGAAAAGGAGCTTAATTCATAACCACCACCAAAAAATCGAAAATTCCATCCAAATTCTGAAAAAATTGAACATTTTTTATAAAAAACTTGTTTTGCTCATATCTCCTAAACTATGCGTCCTAGAGCGAAAAGGAGCTTAATTCATGACCACCCCCAAAAAATCGAAAATTCCATCCAAATCCTGAAAAAATTGAAATTTTTATATGAAAAACTTGTTTTGCTCATATCTCCTAAACTATGCGTCCTACAGCGAAAAGGAGCTTAATTCATGACCACCACCAAAAAAATCGAAAATTCCATCCAAATCCTGAAAAAATTGAAATTTTTATATGAAAAACTTGTTTTGCTCATATCTCCTAAACTATGCGTCCTACAGCGAAAAGGAGCTTAATTCACGACCACCCCCAAAAAAATCGAAAATTCCATCCAAATCCTGAAAAAATTGAAATTTTTATATGAAAAACTTGTTTTGCTCATATCTCCTAAACTATGCGTCCTACAGCGAAAAGGAGCTTAATTCATGACCACCCCCAAAAAAATCGAAAATTCCATCCAAATCTTGAAAAAATTGAAATTTTTATATGAAAAACTTGTTTTGCTCATATCTCCTAAACTATGCGTCCTACAGCGAAAAGGAGCTTAATTCATGACCACCCCCAAAAAAATCGAAAATTCCATCCAAATCCTGAAAAAATTGAAATTTTTATATGAAAAACTTGTTTTGCTCATATCTCCTAAACTATGCGTCCTACAGCGAAAAGGAGCTTAATTCATGACCACCACCAAAAAATCGAAAATTCCATCCAAATCCTGAAAAAATTGAAATTTTTATATGAAAAACTTGTTTTGCTCATATCTCCTAAACTATGCGTCCTAGAGCGAAAAGGAGCTTAATTCATGACCACCCTCAAAAAATCGAAAATTCCAACCAAATCCTGAAAAAATTGAAATTTTTATATGAAAAACTTGTTTTGCTCATATCTCCTAAACTATGCGTCCTACAACGAAAAGGAGCTTAATTCATGACCACCCCCAAAAAATCGAAAATTCCAACCAAATCCTGTAAAAATTGAAATTTTTATATGAAAAACTTGTTTTGCTCATATCTCCTAAACTATGCGTCCTACAGCGAAAAGAAGCTTAATTCATGACCACCCCCAAAAAATCGAAAATTCCAACCAAATCCTGAAAAAATTGAAATTTTTATATGAAAAACTTGTTTTGCTCATATCTCCTAAACTATGCGTCCTACAACGAAAAGGAGCTTAATTCATGACCACCCCCAAAAAATCGAAAATTCCTACCAAATCCTGTAAAAATTGAAATTTTTATATGAAAAACTTGTTTTGCTCATATCTCCTAAACTATGCGTCCTGCAGCGAAAAGAAGCTTAATTCATGACCACCCCCAAAAAATCGAAAATTCCAACCAAATCCTGTAAAAATTGAAATTTTTATATGAAAAACTTGTTTTGCTCATATCTCCTAAACTATGCGTCCTAGAGCGAAAAGGAGCTTAATTCATGACCACCACAAAAAAATCGAAAATTCCATCCAAATCCTGAAAAAGTTGAAATTTTTATATGAAAAACTTGTTTTGCTCATATCTCCTCAACTATGCGTCCTAGAGCGAAAAGGAGCTTAATTCATAACCACCACAAAAAAATCGAAAATTCCATCCAAATCCTGGAAAAAATTTAAATTTTTATATGAAAAACTTGTTTTGCTCATATCTCCTCAACTATGCGTCCTAGAGCGAAAAGGAGCTTAATTCATGACCACCCCCAAAAAATCGAAAATTCCATCCAAATCCTGGAAAAAATTTAAATTTTTATATGAAAAACTTGTTTTGCTCATATCTCCTCAACTATGCGTCCTAGAGCGAAAAGGAGCTTAATTCATGACCACCACAAAAAAATCGAAAATTCCATCCAAATCCTGGCAAAAATGAAATTTTTATATGAAAAACTTGTTTTGCTCATATCTCCTAAACTATGCGTCCTAGAGCGAAAAGGAGCTTAATTCATGACCACCACCAAAAAATCGAAAATTCCATTCAAATCCTGAAAAAATTGAAAATTTTTTATAAAAAACTTGTTTTGCTCATATCTCCTAAACTATGCGTCCTAGAGCGAAAAGGAGCTTAATTCATGACCACCCCCAAAAAATCGAAAATTCCATCCAAATCCTGAAAAATTGAAATTTTTATATGAAAAACTTGTTTTGCTCATATCTCCTAAACTATGCGTCCTACAGCGAAAAGGAGCTTAATTCATGGAGCTTAATTTTATATGAAAAACTTGTTTTGCTCATATCTCCTAAACTATGCGTCCTACAGCGAAAAGGAGCTTAATTCATGACCACCCCCAAAAAAATCGAAAATTTCATCCAAATCCTGGAAAAAATTTAAATTTTTATATGAAAAACTTGTTTTGCTCATATCTCCTCAACTATGCGTCCTAGAGCGAAAAGGAGCTTAATTCATAACCACCACAAAAAAATCGAAAATTCCATCCAAATCCTGGAAAAAATTTAAATTTTTATATGAAAAACTTGTTTTGCTCATATCTCCTCAACTATGCGTCCTAGAGCGAAAAGGAGCTTAATTCATGACCACCACAAAAAAATCGAAAATTCCATCCAAATCCTGGAAAAAATGAAATTTTTATATGCAAAACTTGTTTTGCTCATATCTCCTAAACTATGCGTCCTAGAGCGAAAAGGAGCTTAATTCATGACCACCACCAAAAAATCGAAAATTCCATTCAAATCCTGAAAAAATTGAAATTTTTATATGAAAAACTTGTTTTGCTCATATCTCCTAAACTATGCGTCCTACAGCGAAAAGGAGCTTAATTCATGACCACCCCCAAAAAAATCGAAAATTTCATCCAAATCCTGAAAAAATTGAAATTTTTATATGAACAACTTGTTTTGCTCATATCTCCTAAACTATGCGTCCTACAGCGAAAAGGAGCTTAATTCATGGAGCTTAATTTTATATGAAAAACTTGTTTTGCTCATATCTCCTAAACTATGCGTCCTACAGCGAAAAGGAGCTTAATTCATGACCACCCCCAAAAAAATCGAAAATTTCATCCAAATCCTGAAAAAATTGAAATTTTTATATGAAAAACTTGTTTTGCTCATATCTCCTAAACTATGCGTCCTACAGCGAAAAGGAGCTTAATTCATGGAGCTTAATTTTATATGAAAAACTTGTTTTGCTCATATCTCCTAAACTATGCGTCCTACAGCGAAAAGGAGCTTAATTCATGACCACCCCCAAAAAAATCGAAAATTCCATCCAAATCCTGAAAAAATTGAAATTTTTATATGAAAAACTTGTTTTGCTCATATCTCCTAAACTATGCGTCCTACAGCGAAAAGGAGCTTAATTCATGACCACCCCCAAAAAATCGAAAATTTCATCCAAATCCTGAAAAAGTTGAAATTTTTATATGAAAAACTTGTTTTGCTCATATCTCCTAAACTATGCGTCCTACAGCGAAAAGGAGCTTAATTCATGACCACCCCCAAATCGAAAATTCCATCCAAATCCTGAAAAAATTGAAATTTTTATATGAAAAACTTGTTTTGCTCATATCTCCTAAACTATGCGTCCTACAGCGAAAAGGAGCTTAATTCATGACCACCCCCAAAAAAATCGAAAATTCCATCCAAATCCTGAAAAAATTGAAATTTTTATATGAAAAACTTGTTTTGCTCATATCTCCTCAACTATGCGTCCTACAGCGAAAAGGAGCTTAATTCATGACCACCCCCAAAAAATCGAAAATTCCATCCAAATCCTGAAAAAGTTGAAATTTTTATATGAAAAACTTGTTTTGCTCATATCTCTTCAACTATGCGTCCTAGAGCGAAAAGGAGCTTAATTCATGACCACCACAAAAAAATCGAAAATTCCATCCAAATCCTGGAAAAAATGAAATTTTTATATGAAAAACTTGTTTTTGCTCATATCTCCTAAACTATGCGTCCTACAGCGAAAAGGAGCTTAATTCATGACCACCCCCAAAAAAATCGAAAATTTCATCCAAATCCTGAAAAAATTGAAATTTTTATATGAAAAACTTGTTTTGCTCATATCTCCTAAACTATGCGTCCTACAGCGAAAAGGAGCTTAATTCATGACCACCCCCAAAAAAATCGAAAATTTCATCCAAATCCTGAAAAAATTGAAATTTTTATATGAAAAACTTGTTTTGCTCATATCTCCTCAACTATGCGTCCTACAGCGAAAAGGAGCTTAATTCATGACCACCCCCAAAAAATCGAAAATTCCATCCAAATCCTGAAAAAGTTGAAATTTTTATATGAAAAACTTGTTTTGCTCATATCTCTTCAACTATGCGTCCTAGAGCGAAAAGGAGCTTAATTCATGACCACCACAAAAAAATCGAAAATTCCATCCAAATCCTGGAAAAAATGAAATTTTTATATGAAAAACTTGTTTTGCTCATATCTCCTCAACTATGCGTCCTACAGCGAAAAGGAGCTTAATTCATGACCACCCCCAAAAAAATCGAAAATTTCATCCAAATCCTGAAAAAATTGAAATTTTTATATGAAAAACTTGTTTTGCTCATATCTCCTAAACTATGCGTCCTACAGCGAAAAGGAGCTTAATTCATGACCACCCCCAAAAAAATCGAAAATTTCATCCAAATCCTGAAAAAATTGAAATTTTTATATGAAAAACTTGTTTTGCTCATATCTCCTAAACTATGCGTCCTACAGCGAAAAGGAGCTTAATTCATGGAGCTTAATTTTATATGAAAAACTTGTTTTGCTCATATCTCCTAAACTATGCGTCCTACAGCGAAAAGGAGCTTAATTCATGACCACCCCCAAAAAAATCGAAAATTCCATCCAAATCCTGAAAAAATTGAAATTTTTATATGAAAAACTTGTTTTGCTCATATCTCCTAAACTATGCGTCCTACAGCGAAAAGGAGCTTAATTCATGACCACCCCCAAAAAATCGAAAATTTCATCCAAATCCTGAAAAAGTTGAAATTTTTATATGAAAAACTTGTTTTGCTCATATCTCCTAAACTATGCGTCCTACAGCGAAAAGGAGCTTAATTCATGACCACCCCCAAATCGAAAATTCCATCCAAATCCTGAAAAAATTGAAATTTTTATATGAAAAACTTGTTTTGCTCATATCTCCTAAACTATGCGTCCTACAGCGAAAAGGAGCTTAATTCATGACCACCCCCAAAAAAATCGAAAATTCCATCCAAATCCTGAAAAAATTGAAATTTTTATATGAAAAACTTGTTTTGCTCATATCTCCTCAACTATGCGTCCTACAGCGAAAAGGAGCTTAATTCATGACCACCCCCAAAAAATCGAAAATTCCATCCAAATCCTGAAAAAGTTGAAATTTTTATATGAAAAACTTGTTTTGCTCATATCTCTTCAACTATGCGTCCTAGAGCGAAAAGGAGCTTAATTCATGACCACCACAAAAAAATCGAAAATTCCATCCAAATCCTGGAAAAAATGAAATTTTTATATGAAAAACTTGTTTTTGCTCATATCTCCTAAACTATGCGTCCTAGAGCGAAAAGGAGCTTAATTCATGACCACCACCAAAAAATCGAAAATTCCATTCAAATCCTGAAAAAATTGAAAATTTTTTATAAAAAACTTGTTTTGCTCATATCTCCTAAACTATGCGTCCTAGAGCGAAAAGGAGCTTAATTCATGACCACCCCCAAAAAATCGAAAATTCCATCCAAATCCTGAAAAATTGAAATTTTTATATGAAAAACTTGTTTTGCTCATATCTCCTAAACTATGCGTCCTACAGCGAAAAGGAGCTTAATTCATGGAGCTTAATTTTATATGAAAAACTTGTTTTGCTCATATCTCCTAAACTATGCGTCCTACAGCGAAAAGGAGCTTAATTCATGACCACCCCCAAAAAATCGAAAATTCCATCCAAATCCTGGAAAAAAATGAAATTTTTATATGAAAAACTTGTTTTGCTCATATCTCCTAAACTATGCGTCCTAGAGCGAAAAGGAGCTTAATTCATGACCACCACCAAAAAATCGAAAATTCCATCCAAATCCTGGAAAAAATTGAAATTTTTATATGAAAAACTTGTTTTGCTCATATCTCCTAAACTATGCGTCCTAGAGCGAAAAGGAGCTTAATTCATGACCACCCCCAAAAAATCGAAAATTCCATCCAAATCCTGGAAAAAATGAAATTTTTATATGAAAAACTTGTTTTGCTAATATCTCCTAAACTATGCGTCCTAGAGCGAAAAGGAGCTTAATTCATGACCACCCCTAAAAAATCGAAAATTCCATCCAAATCCTGAAAAATTTAAAATTTTTATTTGAAAAACTTGTTTTGCTCATATCTCCTAAACTATGCGTCCTACAGCGAAAAGGAGCTTAATTCATGACCACCCCTAAAAAATCGAAAATTCCATCCAAATCCTGAAAAAATTGAAATTTTTATTTGAAAAACTTGTTTTGCTCATATCTCCTAAACTATGCGTCCTACAGCGAAAAGGAGCTTAATTCATGACCACCCCCAAAAAATCGAAAATTCCATCCAAATCCTGAAAAAATTGAATTTTTTATATGAAAAACTTGTTTTGCTCATATCTCCTAAACTATGCGTCCTACAGCGAAAAGGAGCTTAATTCATGACCACCCCCAAAAAATCGAAAATTCCATCCAAATCCTGAAAAAATTTAAATTTTTATATGAAAAACTTGTTTTGCTCATATCTCCTAAACTATGCGTCCTAGAGCGAAAAGGAGCTGAATTCATGACCACCCCCAAAAAATCGAAAATTCCATCCAAATCCTGAAAAAATTGAAATTTTTATATGAAAAACTTGTTTTGCTGATATCTCCTAAACTATGCGTCCTAGAGCGAAAAGGAGCTTAATTCATGACCACCCCCAAAAAATCGAAAATTTCATCCAAATCCTGAAAAAATTGAAATTTTTATATGAAAAACTTGTTTTGCTCATATCTCCTAAACTATGCGTCCTAGAGCGAAAAGGAGCTTAATTCATGACCACCCCCAAAAAATCGAAAATTCCAACCAAATCCTGAAAAAATTGAAATTTTTATATGAAAAACTTGTTTTGCTCATATCTCCTAAACTATGCGTCCTACAGCGAAAAGGAGCTTAATTCATGACCACCCCCAAAAAATCGAAAATTCCATCCAAATCCTGAAAAAATTGAAATTTTTATATGAAAAACTTGTTTTGCTCATATCTCCTAAACTATGCGTCCTACAGCGAAAAGGAGCTTAATTCATGACCACCCCCAAAAAATCGAAAATTCCATCCAAATCCTGAAAAAATTTAAATTTTTATATGAAAAACTTGTTTTGCTGATATCTCCTAAACTATGCGTCCTAGAGCGAAAAGGAGCTTAATTCTTGACCACCCCCAAAAAATCGAAAATTCCATCCAAATCCTGAAAAAATTGAAATTTTTATATGAAAAACTTGTTTTGCTCATATCTCCTAAACTATGCGTCCTAGAGCGAAAAGGTGCTTAATTCATGACCACCCCCAAAAAATCGAAAATTCCAACCAAATCCTGAAAAAATTGAAATTTTAATATGAAAAACTTGATTTGCTCATATCTCCTAAACTATGCGTCCTACAGCGAAAAGGAGCTTAATTCATGACCACCCCCAAAAAATCGAAAATTCCATCCAAATCCTGAAAAAATTTAAATTTTTATATGAAAAACTTGTTTTGCTGATATCTCCTAAACTATGCGTCCTAGAGCGAAAAGGAGCTTAATTCAAGACCACCCCCAAAAAATCGAAAATTCCATCCAAATCCTGAAAAAATTGAAATTTTTATATGAAAAACTTGTTTTGCTCATATCTCCTAAACTATGCGTCCTAGAGCGAAAAGGAGCTTAATTCATGACCACCACCAAAAAATCGAAAATTCCATCCAAATCCTGAAAAACCAAAAAATTGAAATTTTTATATGAAAAACTTGTTTTGCTGATATCTCCTAAACTATGCGTCCTACAGCGAAAAGGAGCTTAATTCATGACCACCCCCAAAAAATCGAAAATTTCATCCAAATCCTGAAAAAATTTAAATTTTTATATGAAAAACTTGTTTTGCTCATATCTCCTAAACTATGCGTCCTACAGCGAAAAGGAGCTTAATTCATGACCACCCCCAAAAAATCGAAAATTCCATCCAAATCCTGAAAAAATTGAAATTTTTATATGAAAAACTTGTTTTGCTCATATCTCCTAAACTATGCGTCCTACAGCGAAAAGGAGCTTAATTCATGGTCACCCCCAAAAAATCGAAAATTCCATCCAAATCCTGAAAAAATTGAAATTTTTATATGAAAAACTTGTTTTGCTCATATCTCCTAAACTATGCGTCCTACAGCGAAAAGGAGCCTAATTCATGACCACCCCCAAAAAATCGAAAATTCCATCCAAATCCTGAAAAAATGAAATTTTTATATGAAAAACTTGTTTTGCTCATATCTCCTAAACTATGCGTCCTAGAGCGAAAAGGAGCTTAATTCATGACCACCCCCAAAAAATCGAAAATTCCAACCAAATCCTGAAAAAATTGAAATTTTTATATGAAAAACTTGTTTTGCTCATATCTCCTAAACTATGCGTCCTACAGCGAAAAGGAGCTTAATTCATGACCACCCCCAAAAAAATCGAAAATTCCATCCAAATCCTGAAAAAATTGAAATTTTTATATGAAAAACTTGTTTTGCTCATATCTCCTCAACTATGCGTCCTAGAGCGAAAAGGAGCTTAATTCATGACCACCCCCAAAAAATCGAAAATTCCATCCAAATCCTGAAAAAGTTGAAATTTTTATATGAAAAACTTGTTTTGCTCATATCTCTTCAACTATGCGTCCTAGAGCGAAAAGGAGCTTAATTCATGACCACCACAAAAAAATCGAAAATTCCATCCAAATCCTGGAAAAAATGAAATTTTTATATGAAAAACTTGTTTTGCTCATATCTCCTAAACTATGCGTCCTACAGCGAAAAGGAGCTTAATTCATGGAGCTTAATTTTATATGAAAAACTTGTTTTGCTCATATCTCCTAAACTATGCGTCCTACAGCGAAAAGGAGCTTAATTCATGACCACCCCCAAAAAAATCGAAAATTTCATCCAAATCCTGGAAAAAATTTAAATTTTTATATGAAAAACTTGTTTTGCTCATATCTCCTCAACTATGCGTCCTAGAGCGAAAAGGAGCTTAATTCATAACCACCACAAAAAAATCGAAAATTCCATCCAAATCCTGGAAAAAATTTAAATTTTTATATGAAAAACTTGTTTTGCTCATATCTCCTCAACTATGCGTCCTAGAGCGAAAAGGAGCTTAATTCATGACCACCACAAAAAAATCGAAAATTCCATCCAAATCCTGGAAAAAATGAAATTTTTATATGAAAAACTTGTTTTGCTCATATCTCCTAAACTATGCGTCCTAGAGCGAAAAGGAGCTTAATTCATGACCACCACCAAAAAATCGAAAATTCCATTCAAATCCTGAAAAAATTGAAAATTTTTTATAAAAAACTTGTTTTGCTCATATCTCCTAAACTATGCGTCCTAGAGCGAAAAGGAGCTTAATTCATGACCACCCCCAAAAAATCGAAAATTCCATCCAAATCCTGAAAAATTGAAATTTTTATATGAAAAACTTGTTTTGCTCATATCTCCTAAACTATGCGTCCTAGAGCGAAAAGGAGCTTAATTCATGACCACCACCAAAAAAATCGAAAATTCCATCCAAATCCTGAAAAAATTGAAATTTTTATATGAAAAACTTGTTTTGCTCATATCTCCTAAACTATGCGCCCTACAGCGAAAAGGAGCTTAATTCATGACCACCCCCAAAAAAATCGAAAATTTCATCCAAATCCTGAAAAAATTGAAATTTTTATATGAAAAACTTGTTTTGCTCATATCTCCTAAACTATGCGTCCTACAGCGAAAAGGAGCTTAATTCATGGAGCTTAATTTTATATGAAAAACTTGTTTTGCTCATATCTCCTAAACTATGCGTCCTACAGCGAAAAGGAGCTTAATTCATGACCACCCCCAAAAAAATCGAAAATTTCATCCAAATCCTGAAAAAATTGAAATTTTTATATGAAAAACTTGTTTTGCTCATATCTCCTAAACTATGCGCCCTACAGCGAAAAGGAGCTTAATTCATGGAGCTTAATTTTATATGAAAAACTTGTTTTGCTCATATCTCCTAAACTATGCGTCCTACAGCGAAAAGGAGCTTAATTCATGACCACCCCCAAAAAAATCGAAAATTTCATCCAAATCCTGAAAAAATTGAAATTTTTATATGAAAAACTTGTTTTGCTCATATCTCCTCAACTATGCGTCCTAGAGCGAAAAGGAGCTTAATTCATGACCACCCCCAAAAAATCGAAAATTCCATCCAAATCCTGGAAAAAATGAAATTTTTATATGAAAAACTTGTTTTGCTCATATCTCCTAAACTATGCGTCCTAGAGCGAAAAGGAGCTTAATTCATGACCACCACCAAAAAATTGAAAATTCCATCCAAATCCTGAAAAAATTGAACATTTTTTATAAAAAACTTGTTTTGCTCATATCTCCTAAACTATGCGTCCTAGAGCGAAAAGGAGCTTAATTCATGACCACCCCCAAAAAATCGAAAATTCCATCCAAATCCTGAAAAAATTGAAATTTTTATATGAAAAACTTGTTTTGCTCATATCTCCTAAACTATGCGTCCTACAGCGAAAAGGAGCTTAATTCATGACCACCCCCAAAAAAATCGAAAATTCCATCCAAATCCTGAAAAAATTGAAATTTTTATATGAAAAACTTGTTTTGCTCATATCTCCTAAACTATGCGTCCTACAGCGAAAAGGAGCTTAATTCATGACCACCCCCAAAAAAATCGAAAATTCCATCCAAATCCTGAAAAAATTGAAATTTTTATATGAAAAACTTGTTTTGCTCATATCTCCTAAACTATGCGTCCTACAGCGAAAAGGAGCTTAATTCATGACCACCACCAAAAAATCGAAAATTCCATCCAAATCCTGAAAAAATTGAAATTTTTATATGAAAAACTTGTTTTGCTCATATCTCCTAAACTATGCGTGCTAGAGCGAAAAGGAGCTTAATTCATGACCACCCTCAAAAAATCGAAAATTCCAACCAAATCCTGAAAAAATTGAAATTTTTATATGAAAAACTTGTTTTGCTCATATCTCCTAAACTATGCGTCCTACAACGAAAAGGAGCTTAATTCATGACCACCCCCAAAAAATCGAAAATTCCAACCAAATCCGGTAAAAATTGAAATTTTTATATGAAAAACTTGTTTTGCTCATATCTCCTAAACTATGCGTCCTACAGCGAAAAGGAGCTTAATTCATGACCACCCCCAAAAAATCGAAAATTTCATCCAAATCCTGAAAAAGTTGAAATTTTTATATGAAAAACTTGTTTTGCTCATATCTCCTAAACTATGCGTCCTAGAGCGAAAAGGAGCTTAATTCATGACCACCCCCAAAAAATCGAAAATTACATCCAAATCCTGAAAAAATTGAAATTTTTATATGAAAAACTTGTTTTGCTCATATCTCCTAAACTATGCGTCCTACAGCGAAAAGGAGCTTAATTCATGACCACCCCCAAAAAATCGAAAATTTCATCCAAATCCTGAAAAAGTTGAAATTTTTATATGAAAAACTTGTTTTGCTCATATCTCCTAAACTATGCGTCCTACAGCGAAAAGGAGCTTAATTCATGACCACCCCCAAATCGAAAATTCCATCCAAATCCTGAAAAAATTGAAATTTTTATATGAAAAACTTGTTTTGCTCATATCTCCTAAACTATGCGTCCTACAGCGAAAAGGAGCTTAATTCATGACCACCCCCAAAAAAATCGAAAATTCCATCCAAATCCTGAAAAAATTGAAATTTTTATATGAAAAACTTGTTTTGCTCATATCTCCTCAACTATGCGTCCTACAGCGAAAAGGAGCTTAATTCATGACCACCCCCAAAAAATCGAAAATTCCATCCAAATCCTGAAAAAGTTGAAATTTTTATATGAAAAACTTGTTTTGCTCATATCTCTTCAACTATGCGTCCTAGAGCGAAAAGGAGCTTAATTCATGACCACCACAAAAAAATCGAAAATTCCATCCAAATCCTGGAAAAAATGAAATTTTTATATGAAAAACTTGTTTTTGCTCATATCTCCTAAACTATGCGTCCTAGAGCGAAAAGGAGCTTAATTCATGACCACCACCAAAAAATCGAAAATTCCATTCAAATCCTGAAAAAATTGAAAATTTTTTATAAAAAACTTGTTTTGCTCATATCTCCTAAACTATGCGTCCTAGAGCGAAAAGGAGCTTAATTCATGACCACCCCCAAAAAATCGAAAATTCCATCCAAATCCTGAAAAATTGAAATTTTTATATGAAAAACTTGTTTTGCTCATATCTCCTAAACTATGCGTCCTACAGCGAAAAGGAGCTTAATTCATGACCACCCCCAAAAAATCGAAAATTCCATCCAAATCCTGGAAAAAAATGAAATTTTTATATGAAAAACTTGTTTTGCTCATATCTCCTAAACTATGCGTCCTAGAGCGAAAAGGAGCTTAATTCATGACCACCACCAAAAAATCGAAAATTCCATCCAAATCCTGGAAAAAATTGAAATTTTTATATGAAAAACTTGTTTTGCTCATATCTCCTAAACTATGCGTCCTAGAGCGAAAAGGAGCTTAATTCATGACCACCCCCAAAAAATCGAAAATTCCATCCAAATCCTGGCAAAAATGAAATTTTTATATGAAAAACTTGTTTTGCTAATATCTCCTAAACTATGCGTCCTAGAGCGAAAAGGAGCTTAATTCATGACCACCCCTAAAAAATCGAAAATTCCATCCAAATCCTGAAAAAATTGAAATTTTTATTTGAAAAACTTGTTTTGCTCATATCTCCTAAACTATGCGTCCTACAGCGAAAAGGAGCTTAATTCATGACCACCCCTAAAAAATCGAAAATTCCATCCAAATCCTGAAAAAATTGAAATTTTTATTTGAAAAACTTGTTTTGCTCATATCTCCTAAACTATGCGTCCTACAGCGAAAAGGAGCTTAATTCATGACCACCCCCAAAAAATCGAAAATTCCATCCAAATCCTGAAAAAATTTAAATTTTTATATGAAAAACTTGTTTTGCTCATATCTCCTAAACTATGCGTCCTAGAGCGAAAAGGAGCTGAATTCATGACCACCCCCAAAAAATCGAAAATTCCATCCAAATCCTGAAAAAATTGAAATTTTTATATGAAAAACTTGTTTTGCTGATATCTCCTAAACTATGCGTCCTAGAGCGAAAAGGAGCTTAATTCATGACCACCCCCAAAAAATCGAAAATTTCATCCAAATCCTGAAAAAATTGAAATTTTTATATGAAAAACTTGTTTTGCTCATATCTCCTAAACTATGCGTCCTAGAGCGAAAAGGAGCTTAATTCATGACCACCCCCAAAAAATCGAAAATTCCAACCAAATCCTGAAAAAATTGAAATTTTTATATGAAAAACTTGTTTTGCTCATATCTCCTAAACTATGCGTCCTACAGCGAAAAGGAGCTTAATTCATGACCACCCCCAAAAAATCGAAAATTCCATCCAAATCCTGGAAAAAAATGAAATTTTTATATGAAAAACTTGTTTTGCTCATATCTCCTAAACTATGCGTCCTAGAGCGAAAAGGAGCTTAATTCATGACCACCACCAAAAAATCGAAAATTCCATCCAAATCCTGGAAAAAATTGAAATTTTTATATGAAAAACTTGTTTTGCTCATATCTCCTAAACTATGCGTCCTAGAGCGAAAAGGAGCTTAATTCATGACCACCCCCAAAAAATCGAAAATTCCATCCAAATCCTGGCAAAAATGAAATTTTTATATGAAAAACTTGTTTTGCTAATATCTCCTAAACTATGCGTCCTAGAGCGAAAAGGAGCTTAATTCATGACCACCCCTAAAAAATCGAAAATTCCATCCAAATCCTGAAAAAATTGAAATTTTTATTTGAAAAACTTGTTTTGCTCATATCTCCTAAACTATGCGTCCTACAGCGAAAAGGAGCTTAATTCATGACCACCCCTAAAAAATCGAAAATTCCATCCAAATCCTGAAAAAATTGAAATTTTTATTTGAAAAACTTGTTTTGCTCATATCTCCTAAACTATGCGTCCTACAGCGAAAAGGAGCTTAATTCATGACCACCCCCAAAAAATCGAAAATTCCATCCAAATCCTGAAAAAATTTAAATTTTTATATGAAAAACTTGTTTTGCTCATATCTCCTAAACTATGCGTCCTAGAGCGAAAAGGAGCTGAATTCATGACCACCCCCAAAAAATCGAAAATTCCATCCAAATCCTGAAAAAATTGAAATTTTTATATGAAAAACTTGTTTTGCTGATATCTCCTAAACTATGCGTCCTAGAGCGAAAAGGAGCTTAATTCATGACCACCCCCAAAAAATCGAAAATTTCATCCAAATCCTGAAAAAATTGAAATTTTTATATGAAAAACTTGTTTTGCTCATATCTCCTAAACTATGCGTCCTAGAGCGAAAAGGAGCTTAATTCATGACCACCCCCAAAAAATCGAAAATTCCAACCAAATCCTGAAAAAATTGAAATTTTTATATGAAAAACTTGTTTTGCTCATATCTCCTAAACTATGCGTCCTACAGCGAAAAGGAGCTTAATTCATGACCACCCCCAAAAAATCGAAAATTCCATCCAAATCCTGAAAAAATTGAAATTTTTATATGAAAAACTTGTTTTGCTCATATCTCCTAAACTATGCGTCCTACAGCGAAAAGGAGCTTAATTCATGACCACCCCCAAAAAATCGAAAATTCCATCCAAATCCTGAAAAAATTTAAATTTTTATATGAAAAACTTGTTTTGCTGATATCTCCTAAACTATGCGTCCTAGAGCGAAAAGGAGCTTAATTCATGACCACCCCCAAAAAATCGAAAATTTCATCCAAATCCTGAAAAAATTGAAATTTTTATATGAAAAACTTGTTTTGCTCATATCTCCTAAACTATGCGTCCTAGAGCGAAAAGGAGCTTAATTCATGACCACCCCCAAAAAATCGAAAATTCCAACCAAATCCTGAAAAAATTGAAATTTTTATATGAAAAACTTGGTTTGCTCATATCTCCTAAACTATGCGTCCTAGAGCGAAAAGGAGCTTAATTCATGACCACCACCAAAAAATCGAAAATTCCATCCAAATCCTGAAAAACCAAAAAATTGAAATTTTTATATGAAAAACTTGTTTTGCTCATATCTCCTAAACTATGCGTCCTAGAGCGAAAAGGTGCTTAATTCATGACCACCCCCAAAAAATCGAAAATTCCAACCAAATCCTGAAAAAATTGAAATTTTAATATGAAAAACTTGATTTGCTCATATCTCCTAAACTATGCGTCCTACAGCGAAAAGGAGCTTAATTCATGACCACCCCCAAAAAATCGAAAATTCCATCCAAATCCTGAAAAAATTTAAATTTTTATATGAAAAACTTGTTTTGCTGATATCTCCTAAACTATGCGTCCTAGAGCGAAAAGGAGCTTAATTCAAGACCACCCCCAAAAAATCGAAAATTCCATCCAAATCCTGAAAAAATTGAAATTTTTATATGAAAAACTTGTTTTGCTCATATCTCCTAAACTATGCGTCCTAGAGCGAAAAGGAGCTTAATTCATGACCACCACCAAAAAATCGAAAATTCCATCCAAATCCTGAAAAACCAAAAAATTGAAATTTTTATATGAAAAACTTGTTTTGCTGATATCTCCTAAACTATGCGTCCTACAGCGAAAAGGAGCTTAATTCATGACCACCCCCAAAAAATCGAAAATTTCATCCAAATCCTGAAAAAATTTAAATTTTTATATGAAAAACTTGTTTTGCTCATATCTCCTAAACTATGCGTCCTACAGCGAAAAGGAGCTTAATTCATGACCACCCCCAAAAAATCGAAAATTCCATCCAAATCCTGAAAAAATTGAAATTTTAATATGAAAAACTTGATTTGCTCATATCTCCTAAACTATGCGTCCTAGAAGGAAAATGAGCTTAATTCATGACCACCCCCAAAAAATCGAAAATTCCATCCAAATCCTGAAAAAATTGAAATTTTTATATGAAAAACTTGTTTTGCTCATATCTCCTAAACTATGCGTCCTACAGCGAAAAGGAGCCTAATTCATGACCACCCCCAAAAAATCGAAAATTCCATCCAAATCCTGAAAAAATGAAATTTTTATATGAAAAACTTGTTTTGCTCATATCTCCTAAACTATGCGTCCTAGAGCGAAAAGGAGCTTAATTCATGACCACCCCCAAAAAATCGAAAATTCCAACCAAATCCTGAAAAAATTGAAATTTTTATATGAAAAACTTGTTTTGCTCATATCTCCTAAACTATGCGTCCTAGAGCGAAAAGGAGCTTAATTCATGACCACCCCCAAAAAATCGAAAATTCCAACCAAATCCTGAAAAAATTGAAATTTTAATATGAAAAACTTGATTTGCTCATATCTCCTAAACTATGCGTCCTAGAAGGAAAATGAGCTTAATTCATGACCACCCCCAAAAAATCGAAAATTCCATCCAAATCCTGAAAAAATTGAAATTTTTATATGAAAAACTTGTTTTGCTCATATCTCCTAAACTATGCGTCCTACAGCGAAAAGGAGCCTAATTCATGACCACCCCCAAAAAATCGAAAATTCCATCCAAATCCTGAAAAAATGAAATTTTTATATGAAAAACTTGTTTTGCTCATATCTCCTAAACTATGCGTCCTACAGCGAAAAGGAGCTTAATTCATGACCACCCCCAAAAAATCGAAAATTCCATCCAAATCCTGAAAAAATTGAAATTTTTATATGAAAAACTTGTTTTGCTCATATCTCCTAAACTATGCGTCCTACAGCGAAAAGGAGCTTAATTCATGACCACCCCCAAAAAATCGAAAATTCCATCCAAATCCTGAAAAAATTTAAATTTTTATATGAAAAACTTGTTTTGCTGATATCTCCTAAACTATGCGTCCTAGAGCGAAAAGGAGCTTAATTCATGACCACCCCCAAAAAATCGAAAATTTCATCCAAATCCTGAAAAAATTGAAATTTTTATATGAAAAACTTGTTTTGCTCATATCTCCTAAACTATGCGTCCTAGAGCGAAAAGGAGCTTAATTCATGACCACCCCCAAAAAATCGAAAATTCCAACCAAATCCTGAAAAAATTGAAATTTTTATATGAAAAACTTGGTTTGCTCATATCTCCTAAACTATGCGTCCTAGAGCGAAAAGGAGCTTAATTCATGACCACCACCAAAAAATCGAAAATTCCATCCAAATCCTGAAAAACCAAAAAATTGAAATTTTTATATGAAAAACTTGTTTTGCTCATATCTCCTAAACTATGCGTCCTAGAGCGAAAAGGTGCTTAATTCATGACCACCCCCAAAAAATCGAAAATTCCAACCAAATCCTGAAAAAATTGAAATTTTAATATGAAAAACTTGATTTGCTCATATCTCCTAAACTATGCGTCCTACAGCGAAAAGGAGCTTAATTCATGACCACCCCCAAAAAATCGAAAATTCCATCCAAATCCTGAAAAAATTTAAATTTTTATATGAAAAACTTGTTTTGCTGATATCTCCTAAACTATGCGTCCTAGAGCGAAAAGGAGCTTAATTCAAGACCACCCCCAAAAAATCGAAAATTCCATCCAAATCCTGAAAAAATTGAAATTTTTATATGAAAAACTTGTTTTGCTCATATCTCCTAAACTATGCGTCCTAGAGCGAAAAGGAGCTTAATTCATGACCACCACCAAAAAATCGAAAATTCCATCCAAATCCTGAAAAACCAAAAAATTGAAATTTTTATATGAAAAACTTGTTTTGCTGATATCTCCTAAACTATGCGTCCTACAGCGAAAAGGAGCTTAATTCATGACCACCCCCAAAAAATCGAAAATTTCATCCAAATCCTGAAAAAATTTAAATTTTTATATGAAAAACTTGTTTTGCTCATATCTCCTAAACTATGCGTCCTACAGCGAAAAGGAGCTTAATTCATGACCACCCCCAAAAAATCGAAAATTCCATCCAAATCCTGAAAAAATTGAAATTTTTATATGAAAAACTTGTTTTGCTCATATCTCCTAAACTATGCGTCCTACAGCGAAAAGGAGCTTAATTCATGGCTACCCCCAAAAAATCGAAAATTCCATCCAAATCCTGAAAAAATTGAAATTTTTATATGATAAACTTGTTTTGCTCATATCTCCTAAACTATGCGTCCTACAGCGAAAAGGAGCCTAATTCATGACCACCCCCAAAAAATCGAAAATTCCATCCAAATCCTGAAAAAATGAAATTTTTATATGAAAAACTTGTTTTGCTCATATCTCCTAAACTATGCGTCCTAGAGCGAAAAGGAGCTTAATTCATGACCACCCCCAAAAAATCGAAAATTCCATCCAAATCCTGAAAAAATTGAAATTTTTATATGAAAATCTTGTTTTGCTGATATCTCCTAAACTATGCGTCCTAGAGCGAAAAGGAGCTTAATTCATGACCACCACCAAAAAATCGAAAATTCCATCCAAATCGTGAAAAAATTGAAATTTTTATATGAAAAACTTGTTTTGCTCATATCTCCTAAACTATGCGTCCTACAGCGAAAAGGAGCTTAATTCATGGCCACCCCCCAAAAAATCGAAAATTCCATCCAAATCCTGAAAAAATTGAAATTTTTATATGAAAAACTTGTTTTGCTCATATCTCCTAAACTATGCGTCCTACAGCGAAAAGGAGCCTAATTCATGACCACCCCCAAAAAATCGAAAATTCCATCCAAATCCTGAAAAAATTGAAATTTTTATATGAAAAACTTGTTTTGCTCATATCTCCTAAACTATGCGTCCTAGAGCGAAAAGGAGCTTAATTCATGACCACCCCCAAAAAATCGAAAATTCCAACCAAATCCTGAAAAAATTGAAATTTTTATATGAAAAACTTGGTTTGCTCATATCTCCTAAACTATGCGTCCTACAGCGAAAAGGAGCTTAATTCATGACCACCCCCAAAAAATCGAAAATTTCTTCCAAATCCTGAAAAAATTGAAATTTTTATATGAAAAACTTGTTTTGCTCATATCTCCTAAACTATGCGTCCTAGAGCAAAAAGGAGCTTAATTCATGACCACCACCAAAAAATCGAAAATTCCATCCAAATCCTGAAAAAATTTAAATTTTTATATGAAAAACTTGTTTTGCTCATATCTCCTAAACTATGCGTCCTAGAGCGAAAAGGAGCTTAATTCATGACCACCACCAAAAAATCGAAAATTCCATCCAAATCCTGAAAAAATTGAAATTTTTATATGAAAAACTTGTTTTGCTCATATCTCCTAAACTATGCGTCCTACAGCGAAGAGGAGCCTAATTCATGACCACCCCCAAAAAATCGAAAATTCCATCCAAATCCTGAAAAACCAAAAAATTGAAATTTTTATATGAAAAACTTGTTTTGCTGATATCTCCTAAACTATGCGTCCTACAGCGAAAAGGAGCTTAATTCATGACCACCCCCAAAAAATCGAAAATTTCATCCAAATCCTGAAAAAATTTAAATTTTTATATGAAAAACTTGTTTTGCTCATATCTCCTAAACTATGCGTCCTACAGCGAAAAGGAGCTTAATTCATGACCACCCCCAAAAAATCGAAAATTCCATCCAAATCCTGAAAAAATTGAAATTTTTATATGAAAAACTTGTTTTGCTCATATCTCCTAAACTATGCGTCCTAGAGCGAAAAGGAGCTTAATTCATGACCACCACCAAAAAATCGAAAATTCCATCCAAATCGTGAAAAAATTGAAATTTTTATAAGAAAAACTTGGTTTGCTCATATCTCCTAAACTATGCGTCCTACAGCGAAAAGGAGCTTAATTCATGACCACCCCCAAAAAATCGAAAATTTCTTCCAAATCCTGAAAAAATTGAAATTTTTATATGAAAAACTTGTTTTGCTCATATCTCCTAAACTATGCGTCCTAGAGCAAAAAGGAGCTTAATTCATGACCACCACCAAAAAATCGAAAATTCCATCCAAATCCTGAAAAAATTTAAATTTTTATATGAAAAACTTGTTTTGCTCATATCTCCTAAACTATGCGTCCTAGAGCGAAAAGGAGCTTAACTCATGACCACCACCAAAAAATCGAAAATTCCATCCAAATCCTGAAAAAATTGAAATTTTTATATGAAAAACTTGTTTTGCTCATATCTCCTAAACTATGCGTCCTACAGCGAAGAGGAGCCTAATTCATGACCACCCCCAAAAAATCGAAAATTCCATCCAAATCCTGAAAAACCAAAAAATTGAAATTTTTATATGAAAAACTTGTTTTGCTGATATCTCCTAAACTATGCGTCCTACAGCGAAAAGGAGCTTAATTCATGACCACCCCCAAAAAATCGAAAATTTCATCCAAATCCTGAAAAAATTTAAATTTTTATATGAAAAACTTGTTTTGCTCATATCTCCTAAACTATGCGTCCTACAGCGAAAAGGAGCTTAATTCATGACCACCCCCAAAAAATCGAAAATTCCATCCAAATCCTGAAAAAATTGAAATTTTTATATGAAAAACTTGTTTTGCTCATATCTCCTAAACTATGCGTCCTAGAGCGAAAAGGAGCTTAATTCATGACCACCCCCAAAAAATCGAAAATTCCAACCAAATCCTGAAAAAATTGAAATTTTTATATGAAAAACTTGGTTTGCTCATATCTCCTAAACTATGCGTCCTACAGCGAAAAGGAGCTTAATTCATGACCACCCCCAAAAAATCGAAAATTTCTTCCAAATCCTGAAAAAATTGAAATTTTTATATGAAAAACTTGTTTTGCTCATATCTCCTAAACTATGCGTCCTAGAGCAAAAAGGAGCTTAATTCATGACCACCACCAAAAAATCGAAAATTCCATCCAAATCCTGAAAAAAATGAAATTTTTATATGAAAAACTTGTTTTGCTCATATCTCCTAAACTATGCGTCCTAGAGCGAAAAGGAGCTTGATTCATGACCACCCCCAAAAAATCGAAAATTCCAGCCAAATCCTGAAAAAATGAAATTTTTATATGAAAAACTTGTTTTGCTCATATCTCCTAAACTATGCGTCCTAGAGCGAAAAGGAGCTTAATTCATGACCACCCCCAAAAAATCGAAAATTCCATCCAAATCCTGAAAAAATTGAAATTTTTATATGAAAAACTTGTTTTGCTCATATCTCCTAAACTATGCGTCCTACAGCGAAAAGGAGCTTAATTCATGACCACCCCCAAAAAATCGAAAATTCCATCCAAATCCTGAAAAAATTGAAATTTTTATATGAAAAACTTGTTTTGCTCATAACTCCTAAACTATTCGTCCTACAGCGAAAAGGAGCTTAATTCATGACCACCCCCAAAAAATCGAAAATTCCATCCAAATCCTGAAAAAATTGAAATTTTAATATGAAAAACTTGTTTTGCTCATATCTCCTAAACTATGCGTCCTAGAGCGAAAAGGAGCTTAATTCAAGACCACCCACAAAAAATCGAAAATTCCATCCAAATCCTGAAAAAAATTGAAATTTTTATATGAAAAACTTGTTTTGCTCATATCTCCTAAACTATGCGTCCTAGAGCGAAAAGGAGCTTAATTCATGACCACCACCAAAAAATCGAAAATTCCATCCAAATCCTGAAAAACCCAAAAATTGAAATTTTTATATGAAAAACTTGTTTTGCTCATATCTCCTAAACTATGCGTCCTAGAGCGAAAAGGAGCTTAACTCATGACCACCACCAAAAAATCGAAAATTCCATCCAAATCTTGAAAAAATTGAAATTTTTATATGAAAAACTTGTTTTGCTCATATCTCCTAAACTATGCGTCCTACAGCGAAAAGGAGCTTAATTCATGGCCACCCCCAAAAAATCGAAAATTCCATCCAAATCCTGAAAAAATTGAAATTTTTATATGAAAAACTTGTTTTGCTCATATCTCCTAAACTATGCGTCCTACAGCGAAAAGGAGCTTAATTCATGACCACCCCCAAAAAATCGAAAATTCCAACCAAATCCTGAAAAAATTGAAATTTTTATATGAAAAACTTGGTTTGCTCATATCTCCTAAACTATGCGTCCTACAGCGAAAAGGAGCTTAATTCATGACCACCCCCAAAAAATCGAAAATTCCATCCAAATCCTGAAAAAATTGAAATTTTTATATGAAAAACTTGTTTTGCTCATATCTCCTAAACTATTCGTCCTACAGCGAAAAGGAGCTTAATTCATGGCCACCCCCAAAAAATCGAAAATTCCATCCAAATCCTGAAAAAATTGAAATTTTTATATGAAAAACTTGTTTTGCTCATATCTCCTAAACTATGCGTCCTACAGCGAAAAGGAGCTTAATTCATGACCACCCCCAAAAAAATCGAAAATTCCATCCAAATCCTGAAAAAATTTAAATTTTTGAATGAAAAACTTGTTTTGCTCATATCTCCTAAACTATGCGTCCTAGAGCGAAAAGGAGCTTAATTCATGACCACCACCAAAAAATCGAAAATTCCATCCAAATCCTGAAAAATTGAAATTTTTATATGAAAAACTTGTTTTGCTCATATCTCCTAAACTATGCGTCCTACAGCGAAAAGGAGCTTAATTCATGACCACCACCAAAAAATCGAAAATTCCATCCAAATTCTGAAAAAATTTAAATTTTTACATGAAAAACTTGTTTTGCTCATACATCCTAAACTATGCGTCCTACAGCGAAAAGGAGCTTAATTCATGACCACCACCAAAAAATCGAAAATTCCATCCAAATCCTGAAAAAATTGAAATTTTTGAATGAAAAACTTGTTTTGCTCATATCTCCTAAACTATGCGTCCTACAGCGAAAAGGAGCTTAATTCATGACCACCCCCAAAAAAATCGAAAATTCCATCCAAATCCTGAAAAAATTGAAATTTTTGAATGAAAAACTTGTTTTGCTCATATCTCCTAAACTATGCGTCCTACAGCGAAAAGGAGCTTAATTCATGACCACCACCAAAAAATCGAAAATTCCATCCAAATCCTGAAAAATTGAAATTTTTATATGAAAAACTTGTTTTGCTCATATCTCCTAAACTATGCGTCCTACAGCGAAAAGGAGCTTAATTCATGACCACCCCCAAAAAATCGAAAATTCCATCCAAATCCTGAAAAAATTTAAATTTTTATATGAAAAACTTGTCTTGCTCATATCTCCTAAACTATGCGTCCTACAGCGAAAAGGAGCTTAATTCATGACCACCCCCAAAAAATCGAAAATTTCATCCAAATCCTGAAAAAAGTGAAATTTTTATATGAAAAACTTGTTTTGCTCATATCTCCTAAACTATGCGTCCTAGAGCAAAAAGGAGCTTAATTCATGACCACCACCAAAAAATCGAAAATTCCATCCAAATCCTGAAAAAAATGAAATGAAATGAAGAGCTTGATTTGCTCATATCTCCTAAACTATGCGTCCTACAGCGAAAAGGAGCTTAATTCATGACCACCCCCAAAAAATCGAAAATTCCATCCAAATCCTGAAAAAATTGAAATTTTTATATGAAAAACTTGTTTTGCTCATATCTCCTAAACTATGCGTCCTAGAGCGAAAAGGAGCTTAATTCATGACCACCCCCAAAAAATCGAAAATTCCAACCAAATCCTGAAAAAATTGAAATTTTTATATGAAAAACTTGTTTTGCTCATATCTCCTAAACTATGCGTCCTAGAGCGAAAAGGAGCTTAATTCATGACCACACCCAAAAAATCGAAAATTCCATCCAAATCCTGAAAAATTTTAAATTTTTATATGAAAAACTTGTTTTGCTGATATCTCCTACAGCGAAAAGGAGCTTAATTCATGACCACCACCAAAAAATCGAAAATTCCATCCAAATCCTGAAAAAAATGAAATTTTTATATGAAAAACTTGTTTGGCTCATATCTCCTAAACTATGCGTCCTAGAGCGAAAAGGAGCTTAATTCATGACCACCCCCAAAAAATCGAAAATTCCATCCAAATCCTGAAAAAATTGAAATTTTTGAATGAAAAACTTGTTTTGCTGATATCTCCTAAATTATGCGTCCTATAGCGAAAAGGAGCTTAATTCATGACCACCCCCAAAAAATCGAAAATTCCATCCAAATCCTGAAAAAATTGAAATTTTTATATGAAAAACTTGTTTTGCTCATATCTCCTAAACTATGCGTCCTACAGCGAAAAGGAGCCTAATTCATGACCACCCCCAAAAAATCGAAAATTCCATCCAAATTCTGAAAAAATTTAAATTTTTACATGAAAAACTTGTTTTGCTCATACATCCTAAACTATGCGTCCTACAACGAAAAGGAGCTTAATTCATGACCACCACCAAAAAATCGAAAATTCCAACCAAATCCTGAAAAAAATGAAATTTTTGATATGAAAAACTTGTTTTGCTCATATCTCCTAAACTATGCGTCCTAGAGCGAAAAGGAGCTTAATATATGACCACCCCCAAAAAATCGAAAATTCCATCCAAATCCTGAAAAAATTGAAATTTTTATATGAAAAACTTGTTTTGCTCATATCTCCTAAACTATGCGTCCTAGAGCGAAAAGGAGCTTAATTCATGACCACCATCAAAAAAATCGAAAATTCCATCCAAATCCTGAAAAAATTGAAATTTTTATATGAAAAACTTCTTTTTCTCATATCTCCTAAACTATGCGTCCTAGAGCGAAATGGAGCTTAATTCATGACCACCACCAAAAAATCGAAAATTCCAACCAAATCCTGAAAGAATTGAAATTTTTATATGAAAAACTTGTTTTGCTCATATCTTCTAAACTATGCGTCCTAGAGCGAAAAGGAGCTTAATTCATGACCACCCCCAAAAAATCGAAAATTCCATCCAAATCCTGGAAAAATTGAAATTTTTATTTGAAAAACTTGTTTTGCTCATATCTCCTAAACTATGCGTCCTAGAGCGAAAAGGAGCTTAATTCATGACCACCCCCAAAAAATTGAAAATTCCAACCAAATCCTGAAAAAATTGAAATTTTTATATGAAAAACTTGTTTTGCTGATGTCTCCTACAGCGAAAAGGAGCTTAATTCATGACCACCACCAAAAAATCGAAAATTCCATCCAAATCCTGAAAAAATTGAAATTTTTATATGAAAAACTTGTTTTGCTCATATCTCCTAAACTATGCGTCCTAGAGCGAAAAGGAGCTTAATTCATGACCACCCCCAAAAAATTGAAAATTCCAACCAAATCTTGAAATAATTGAAATTTTTATATGAAAAATTTGGTTTGCTCATATCTCCTAAAATATGCGTCCTACAGCGAAAAGGAGCTTAATTCATGACCACTATGCGTCCTACAGCGAAAAGGAGCTTAATTCATGACCACCCCCAAAAAATCGAAAATTCCATCCAAATCCTGAAAAAATTTAAATTTTTATATGAAAAACTTGTTTTGCTCATATCTCCTAAACTATGCGTCCTACAGCGAAAAGGATCTTAATTCATGACCACCCCCAAAAAATCGAAAATTCCATCCAAATCCTGAAAAAATTTAAATTTGTATATGAAAAACTTGTTTTGCTCATATCTCCTAAACTATGCGTCCTAGAGCGAAAAGGAGCTTAATTCATGACCACCACCAAAAAATCGAAAATTCCATCCAAATCCTGAAAAAATTGAAATTTTTATATGAAAAACTTGTTTTGCTCATATCTCCTAAACTATGCGTCCTAGAGCGAAAAGGAGCTTAATTCATGACCACCCCAAAAAAATCGAAAATTCCATCCAAATCCTGAAAAAATTTAAATTTTTATATGAAAAACTTGTTTTGCTCATATCTCCTAAACTATGCGTCCTACAGCGAAAAGGAGCTTAATTCATGACCACCCCCAAAAAATCGAAAATTCCATCCAAGTCCTGAAAAAATTGAAATTTTTATATGAAAAACTTGTTTTGCTCATATCTCCTAAACTATGCGTCCTAGAGCGAAAAGGAGCTTAATTCATGACCACCACCAAAAAATCGAAAATTCAATCCAAATCCTGGAAAAAAATTGAAATTTTTATATGAAAAACTTGTTTTGGTCATATCTCCTAAACTATGCGTCCTAGAGCGAAAAGGAGCTTAATTCATGACCACCCCCAAAAAATCGAAAATTCCATCCAAATCCTGGAAAAAATGAAATTTTTATATGAAAAACTTGTTTTGCTAATATCTCCTAAACTATGCGTCCTAGGGCGAAAAGGAGCTTAATTCATGACCACCCCTAAAAAATCGAAAATTCCATCCAAATCCTGAAAAAATTGAAATTTTTATATGAAAAACTTGTTTTGCTCATATCTCCTAAACTATGCATCCTACAGCGAAAAGGAGCTTAATTCATGACCACCCCCAAAAAATCGAAAATTCCATCCAAATCCTGGAAAAAATGAAATTTTTATATGAAAAACTTGTTTTGCTCATATCTCCTAAACTATGCGTCCTACAGCGAAAGGGAGCTTAATTCATGACCACCCCCAAAAAATCGAAAATTTCATCCCAATCCTGAAAAAATTTAAATTTTTATATGAAAAACTTGTTTTGCTCATATCTCCTAAACTATGCGTCCTAGAGCGAAAAGGAGCTTAATTCATGACCAACCCCCAAAAAATCGAAAATTCCATCCAAATCCTGAAAAAATTGAAATTTTTATATGAAAAATCTGTTTTGCTCATATCTCCTAAACTATGCGTCCTACAGCGAAAAGGAGCTTAATTCATGACCACCCCCAAAAAATCGAAAATTCCATCCAAATCCTGAAAAAATTGAAATTTTTATATGAAAAACTTGTTTTGCTCATATCTCCTAAACTATGCGTCCTAGAGCGAAAAGGAGCTTAATTCATGACCACCCCAAAAAATCGAAAATTCCATCCAAATCCTGAAAAAATTGAAATTTTTATATGAAAAACTTGTTTCGAAAATTCAATCCAAATCCTGGAAAAAATTGAAATTTTTATATGAAAAACTTGTTTTGCTCATATCTCCTAAACTATGCGTCCTAGAGCGAAAAGGAGCTTAATTCATGACCACCCCCAAAAAATCGAAAATTCCATCCAAATCCTGGAAAAAATGAAATTTTTATATGAAAAACTTGTTTTGCTAATATCTCCTAAACTATGCGTCCTAGAGCGAAAAGGAGCTTAATTCATGACCACCCCTAAAAAATCGAAAATTCCATCCAAATCCTGAAAAAATTGAAATTTTTATATGAAAAACTTGTTTTGCTCATATCTCCTAAACTATGCGTCCTACAGCGAAAAGGAGCTTAATTCATGACCACCCCCAAAAAATCGAAAATTCCATCCAAATCCTGGAAAAAATGAAATTTTTATATGAAAAACTTGTTTTGCTCATATCTCCTAAACTATGCGTCTTACAGCGAAAGGGAGCTTAATTCATGACCACCCCCAAAAAATCGAAAATTTCATCCCAATCCTGAAAAAATTTAAATTTTTATATGAAAAACTTGTTTTGCTCATATCTCCTAAACTATGCGTCCTAGAGCGAAAAGGAGCTTAATTCATGACCACCCCCAAAAAATCGAAAATTCCATCCAAATCCTGGAAAAAATGAAATTTTTATATGAAAAACTTGTTTTGCTCATATCTCCTAAACTATGCGTCCTACAGCGAAAGGGAGCTTAATTCATGACCACCCCCAAAAAATCGAAAATTTCATCCCAATCCTGAAAAAATTTAAATTTTTATATGAAAAACTTGTTTTGCTCATATCTCCTAAACTATGCGTCCTAGAGCGAAAAGGATCTTAATTCATGACCACCCCCCAAAAAATCGAAAATTCCATCCAAATCCTGAAAAAATTGAAATTTTTATATGAAAAACTTGTTTTGCTCATATCTCCTAAACTATGCGTCCTACAGCGAAAAGGAGCTTAATTCATGACCACCCCCAAAAAATCGAAAATTCCATCCAAATCCTGAAAAAATTAAAATTTTTATATGAAAAACTTGTTTTGCTCATACCTCCTAAACTATGCGTCCTACAGCGAAAAGGAGCTTAATTCATGACCAACCCCCAAAAAATCGAAAATTCCATCCAAATCCTGAAAAATTGAAATTTTTATATGAAAAACTTGTTTTGCTCATATCTCCTAAACTATGCGTCCTAGAGAGAAAAGGAGCTTAATTCATGACCACCCCAAAAAATTGAAATTTTTATATGAAAAACTTGTTTTGCTCATATCTCCTAAACTATGCGTCCTAGAGCGAAAAGGAGCTTAATTCATGACCACCCCCAAAAGATCGAAAATTCCATCCAAATCCTGAAAAAATTAAAATTTTTATATGAAAAACTTGTTTTGCTCATATCTCCTAAACTATGCGTCCTAGAGCGAAAAGGAGCTTAATTCATGACACCCCCTAAATATCGAAAATTCCAACCAAATCCTGAAAAAAATTAAATTTTTATATGAAAAACTTGTTTTGCTCATATCTCCTAAACTATGCGTCCTACAGCGAAAAGGAGCTTAATTCATGACCACCCCCAAAAAATCGAAAATTTCATCCCAATCCTGAAAAAATTTAAATTTTTATATGAAAAACTTGTTTTGCTCATATCTCCTAAACTATGCGTCCTAGAGCGAAAAGGAGCTTAATTCATGACCACCCCCAAAAAATCGAAAATTCCATCCAAATCCTGGAAAAAATGAAATTTTTATATGAAAAACTTGTTTTGCTCATATCTCCTAAACTATGCGTCCTACAGCGAAAAGGAGCTTAATTCATGACCACCCCCAAAAAATCGAAAATTCCATCCAAATCCTGAAAAAATTGAAATTTTTATATGAAAAACTTTTTTTGCTCATATCTCCTAAACTATGCGTCCTAGAGCGAAAAGGAGCTTAATTCAGACCACCCCCAAAAAATCGAAAATTCCATCCAAATCCTGAAAAAATTGAAATTTTTATATGAAAAACTTGTTTCGAAAATTCAATCCAAATCCTGGAAAAAATTGAAATTTTTATATGAAAAACTTGCTTTGCTCATATCTCCTAAACTATGCGTCCTAGAGCGAAAAGGAGCTTAATTCATGACCACCCCCAAAAAATCGAAAATTCCATCCAAATCCTGGAAAAAATGAAATTTTTATATGAAAAACTTGTTTTGCTCATATCTCCTAAACTATGCGTCCTACAGCGAAAGGGAGCTTAATTCATGACCACCCCCAAAAAATCGAAAATTTCGTCCCAATCCTGAAAAAATTTAAATTTTTATATGAAAAACTTGTTTTGCTCATATCTCCTAAACTATGCGTCCTAGAGCGGAAAGGAGCTTAATTCATGACCACTCCCAAAAAATCGAAAATTCCATCCAAATCCTGAAAAAATTGAAATTTTTATATGAAAAACTTGTTTTGCTCATATCTCCTAAACTATGCGTCCTAGAGCGAAAAGGAGCTTAATTCATGACCACCCCCAAAAAATCGAAAATTCCATCCAAATCCTGGAAAAAATGAAATTTTTATATGAAAAACTTGTTTTGCTAATATCTCCTAAACTATGCGTCCTAGAGCGAAAAGGAGCTTAATTCATGACCACCCCCAAAAAATCGAAAATTCCATCCAAATCCTGGAAAAAATGAAATTTTTATATGAAAAACTTGTTTTGCTCATATCTCCTAAACTATGCGTCCTAGAGCGAAAATGAGCTTAATTCATGACCACCCCCAAAAAATCGAAAATTCCATCCAAATCCTGAAAAAATTGAAATTTTAATTTGAAAAACTTGTTTTGCTCATATCTCCTAAACTATGCGTCCTAGAGCGAAAAGGAGCTTAATTCAGACCACCCCCAAAAAATCGAAAATTCCATCCAAATCCTGAAAAAATTGAAATTTTTATATGAAAAACTTGTTTCGAAAATTCAATCCAAATCCTGGAAAAAATTGAAATTTTTATATGAAAAACTTGCTTTGCTCATATCTCCTAAACTATGCGTCCTAGAGCGAAAAGGAGCTTAATTCATGACCACCCCCAAAAAATCGAAAATTCCATCCAAATCCTGGAAAAAATTAAATTTTTATATGAAAAACTTGTTTTGCTCATATCTCCTAAACTATGCGTCCTACAGCGAAAGGGAGCTTAATTCATGACCACCCCCAAAAAATCGAAAATTTCGTCCCAATCCTGAAAAAATTTAAATTTTTATATGAAAAACTTGTTTTGCTCATATCTCCTAAACTATGCGTCCTAGAGCGGAAAGGAGCTTAATTCATGACCACCCCCCAAAAAATCGAAAATTCCATCCAAATCCTGAAAAAATTGAAATTTTTATATGAAAAACTTGTTTTGCTCATATCTCCTAAACTATGCGTCCTAGAGCGAAAAGGAGCTTAATTCATGACCACCCCCAAAAAATCGAAAATTCCATCCAAATCCTGGAAAAAATGAAATTTTTATATGAAAAACTTGTTTTGCTCATATCTCCTAAACTATGCGTCCTACAGCGAAAGGGAGCTTAATTCATGACCACCCCCAAAAAATCGAAAATTTCATCCCAATCCTGAAAAAATTTAAATTTTTATATGAAAAACTTGTTTTGCTCATATCTCCTAAACTATGCGTCCTAGAGCGAAAAGGATCTTAATTCATGACCACCCCCCCAAAAAATCGAAAATTCCATCCAAATCCTGAAAAAATTGAAATTTTTATATGAAAAACTTGTTTTGCTCATATCTCCTAAACTATGCGTCCTACAGCGAAAAGGAGCTTAATTCATGACCACCCCCAAAAAATCGAAAATTCCATCCAAATCCTGAAAAAATTGAAATTTTTATATGAAAAACTTGTTTTGCTCATACCTCCTAAACTATGCGTCCTACAGCGAAAAGGAGCTTAATTCATGACCAACCCCCAAAAAATCGAAAATTCCATCCAAATCCTGAAAAATTGAAATTTTTATATGAAAAACTTGTTTTGCTCATATCTCCTAAACTATGCGTCCTAAAGCGAAAAAGAGCTTAATTCATGACTAAACTATGCGTCCTAGAGCGAAAAGGAGCTTAATTCATGACCACCCCCAAAAAATTGAAAATTCCAACCAAATCCTGAAAAAATTGAAATTTTTATATCAAAAACTTGTTTTGCTCATATCTCCTAAACTATGCGTCCTAGAGCGAAAAGGAGCTTAATTCATGACCACCCCCAAAAGATCGAAAATTCCATCCAAATCCTGAAAAAATTAAAATTTTTATATGAAAAACTTGTTTTGCTCATATCTCCTAAACTATGCGTCCTAGAGCGAAAAGGAGCTTAATTCATGACACCCCCTAAATATCGAAAATTCCAACCAAATCCTGAAAAAAATTAAATTTTTATATGAAAAACTTGTTTTGCTCATATCTCCTAAACTATGCGTCCTACAGCGAAAAGGAGCTTAATTCATGACCACTCCCAAAAAATCGAAAATTGCATCCAAATCTTGAAAAAATTTACATTTTTATATGAAAAAATTGTTTTGCTCATATCTCCTAAAATATGCGTCCTACAGCGAAAAGGAGCTTAATTCATGACCACCCCCAAAAAATCGAAAATTCCATCCAAATCCTGAAAATTTTTAAATTGTTATATGAAAAATTTGTTTTGCTCATATCTCCTAAACTATGTGTCCTAGAGCGAAAAGGAGCTTAATTCATGACCACCCCCAAAAAATCGAAAATTCCATCCAAATCCTGAAAATTTTTAAATTGTTATATGAAAAATTTGTTTTGCTCATATCTCCTAAACTATGCGTCCTAGAGCGAAAAGGAGCTTAATTTATGACCACCCCCAAAAAATCGAACATTTCAACCAAATCCTGAAAAAATTGAAATTTTTATACGAAAAACTTGTTTTGCTCATATCTCCTAAACTATGCGTCCTACAGCGAAAAGGAGCTTAATTCATGACCACCCCCAAAAAATCGAAAATTCCATCCAAATCCTGAAAATTTTTAATTTTTTATATGAAAAACTTGTTTTGCTCATATCTCCTAAACTATGCGTCCTACAGCGAAAAGGAGCTTAATTCATGACCACCCCCAAAAATCGAAAATTCCATCCAAATCCTGAAAAAAAAACTCATATCTCCTAAACTATGCGTCCTAGAGCGAAAAAGAGCTTAATTCATGACCACCCCCAACAAATCGAAAATTCCATCCAAATCCTGAAAAAAAAGTCATATCTCCTAAACTATGCGTCCTAGAGCGAAAAAGAGCTTAATTCATGACCACCCCCAAAAAATCGAAAATTCCATCCAAATCCTGAAAAATTTAAAATTTTTTATAAAAAACTTGTTTTGCTCATATCTCCTAAACTATGCGTCCTAGAGCGAAAAGGAGCTTAATTCATGACCACCCCCAAAAAATCGAAAATTCCATCCACATCCTGGAAAAAATGAAATTTTTATATGAAAACCTTGTTTTGCTCATATCTCCTAAACTATGCGTCCTAGAGAGAAAAGGAGCTTAATTCATGACCACCCCCAAAAAATCGAAAATTCCATCCAAATCCTGAAAAATTGAAATTTTTATATGAAAAACTTGTTTTGCTCATATCTCCTAAACTATGCGTCCTAGAGAGAAAAGGAGCTTAATTCATGACCACCCCAAAAATTTAAAATTTTTTTATAAAAAACTTGTTTTGCTCATATCTCCTAAACTATGCGTCCTACAGCGAAAAGGAGCTTAATTCATGACCAACCCACAAAAAATCGAAAATTCCATCCAAATCCTGAAAAAAAATAAATTTTTATATGAAAAACTTGTTTTGCTCATATCTCCTAAACTATGCGTCCTAGAGCGAAAAGGAGCTTAATTCATGACCACCCCCAAAAAATGGAAAATTCCATCCAAATCCTGAAAAAATTGAAATTTTTATATGAAAAACTTGTTTTGCTCATATCTCCTAAACTATGCGTCCTACAGCGAAAAGGAGCTTAATTCATGACCACCCCCAAAAAATCGAAAATTCCATCCAAATCCTGAAAAAATTGAAATTTTTATATGAAAAACTTGTTTTGCTCATATCTCCTAAACTATGCGTCCTACAGCGAAAAGGAGCTTAATTCATGACCACCCCCAAAAAATCGAAAATTCCATCCAAATCCTGGAAGAAATGAAATTTTTATATGAAAAACTTGTTTTGCTCATATCTCCTAAACTATGCGTCCTAGAGCGAAAAGGAGCTTAATTCATGACCACCCCCAAAAAATCGAAAATTCCATCCAAATCCTGAAAAAATTGAAATTTTAATTTGAAAAACTTGTTTTGCTCATATCTCCTAAACTATGCGTCCTACAGCGAAAAGGAGCTTAATTCATGACCACCCCCAAAAAATCGAAAATTCCATCCAAATCCTGAAAAAATTGAAATTTGTATATGAAAAACTTGTTTTGCTCATATCTCCTAAACTATGCGTCCTACAGCGAAAAAGAGCTTAATTCATGACCACCCCCAAAAAATCGAAAATTCCATCCAAATCCTGAAAAAATTGAAATTTTTATATGAAAAACTTGTTTTGCTCATATCTCCTAAACTATGCGTCCTACAGCGAAAAGGAGCTTAATTCATGACCACCCCCAAAAAATCGAAAATTCCAACCAAATCCTGAAAAAATTGAAATTTTTATATGAAAAACTTGTTTTGTTCATATCTCCTAAACTATGCGTCCTACAGCGAAAAGGAGCTTAATTCATGACCACCCCCAAAAAATCGAAAATTCCATCCAAATCCTGAAAAAATTGAAATTTTTATATGAAAAACATGTTTTGCTCATACCTCCTAAACTATGCGTCCTACAGCGAAAAGGAGCTTAATTCATGACCAACCCCCAAAAAATCGAAAATTCCATCCAAATCCTGAAAAAATTGAAATTTTTATATGAAAAACTTGTTTTGCTCATATCTCCTAAACTATGCGTCCTAGAGCGAAAAGGAGCTTAATTCATGACCACCCCCAAAAAATGGAAAATTCCTTCCAAATCCTGAAAAAATTGAAATTTTTATATGAAAAACTTGTTTTGCTCATATCTCCTAAACTATGCGTCCTAGAGCGAAAAGGAGCTTAATTCATGACCACCCCCAAAAAATCGAAAATTCCATCCAAATCCTGAAAAAATGAAATTTTTATATGAAAAACTTGTTTTGCTCATATCTCCTAAACTATGCGTCCTACAGCGAAAAGGAGCTTAATTCATGACCACCCCCAAAAAATCGAAAATTCCATCCAAATCCTGAAAAAATTGAAATTTTTATATGAAAAACTTGTTTTGCTCATATCTCCTAAACTATGCGTCCTACAGCGAAAAGGAGCTTAATTCATGACCACCACCAAAAAATCGAAAATTCCATCCAAATCCTGAAAAAATTGAAATTTTTATATGAAAAACTTGTTTTGCTCATATCTCCTAAACTATGCGTACTAGAGCGAAAATGAGCTTAATTCATGACCACCATCAAAAAATCGAAAATTCCATCCAAATCCTGAAAAAATTTAAAATTTTATATGAAAAACTTGTTTTGCTCATATCTCCTAAACTATGCGTCCTACAGCGAAAAGGAGCTTAATTCATGACCACCACCAAAAAATCGAAAATTCCTTCCAAATCCTGAAAAAATTGAAATTTTTATATGAAAAACTTGTTTTACTCATATCTCCTAAACTATGCGTCCTAGAGCGAAAAGGAGCTTAATTCATGACCACCCCTAAAAAATCGAAAATTCCATCCAAATCCTGAAAAAATTGAAATTTTTATATGAAAAACTTGTTTTGCTCATATCTCCTAAACTATGCGTCCTACAGCGAAAAGGAGCTTAATTCATGACCACCCCCAAAAAATCGAAAATTCCATCCAAATCCTGAAAAAATTGAAATTTTGATATGAAAAACTTGTTTTGCTCATATCTCCTAAACTATGCGTCCTACAGCGAAAAGGAGCTTAATTCATGACCACCACCAAAAAATCGAAAATTCCATCCAAATCCTGAAAAAATTGAAATTTTTATATGAAAAACTTGTTTTGCTCATATCTCCTAAACTATGCGTACTAGAGCGAAAATGAGCTTAATTCATGACCACCATCAAAAAATCGAAAATTCCATCCAAATCCTGAAAAAATTTAAAATTTTTTATAAAAAACTTGTTTTGCTCATATCTCCTAAACTATGCGTCCTACAGCGAAAATGAGCTTAATTCATGACCACCCCCAAAAAATCGAAAATTCCAACCAAATCCTGAAAAAATTGAAATTTTTATATGAAAAACTTGTTTTGCTCATATCTCCTAAACTATGCGTCCTACAGCGAAAAGGAGCTTAATTCATGACCACCCCCAAAAAATCGAAAATTCCATCCAAATCCTGAAAAAATTTAAATTTTTATATGAAAAACATGTTTTGCTCATACCTCCTAAACTATGCGTCCTACAGCGAAAAGGAGCTTAATTCATGACCAACCCCCAAAAAATCGAAAATTCCATCCAAATCCTGAAAAAATTTAAATTTTTATATGAAAAACTTGTTTTGCTCATATCTCCTAAACTATGCGTCCTAGAGTGAAAAGGAGCTTAATTCATGACCACCCCCAAAAAATGGAAAATTCCTTCCAAATCCTGAAAAATTTGAAATTTTTATATGAAAAACTTGTTTTGCTCATATCTCCTAAACTATGCGTCCTACAGCGAAAAGGAGCTTAATTCATAACCACCACCAAAAAATCGAAAATTCCATCCAAATCCTGAAAAAATTGAAATTTTTATATGAAAAACTTGTTTTGCTCACATCTCCTAAACTATGCGTCCTACAGCGAAAAGGAGCTTAATTCATGACCACCCCCAAAAAATCGAAAATTCCATCCAAATCCTGGAAAAAATGAAATTTTTATATGAAAAACTTGTTTTGCTCATATCTCCTAAACTATGCGTCCTAGAGCGAAAAGGAGCTTAATTCATGACCACCCCCAAAAAATCGAAAATTCCATCCAAATCCTGGAAAAAATGAAATTTTTATATGAAAACCTTGTTTTGCTCATATCTCCTAAACTATGCGTCCTACAGCGAAAAGGAGCTTAATTCATGACCACCATCAAAAAATCGAAAATTCCATCCAAATCCTGAAAAAATTTAAAATTTTTTATAAAAAACTTGTTTTGCTCATATCTCCTAAACTATGCGTCCTAGAGCGAAAAGGAGCTTAATTCATGACCACCATCAAAAAATCGAAAATTCCATCCAAATCCTGAAAAAATTTAAAATTTTTTATAAAAAACTTGTTTTGCTCATATCTCCTAAACTATGCGTCCTACAGCGAAAATGAGCTTAATTCATGACCACCCCCAAAAAATCGAAAATTCCATCCAAATCCTGAAAAAATTGAAATTTTAATTTGAAAAACTTGTTTTGCTCATATCTCCTAAACTATGCGTCCTACAGCGAAAAGGAGCTTAATTCATGACCACCCCCAAAAAATCGAAAATTCCATCCAAATCCTGAAAAAATTGAAATTATTATATGAAAAATTTGTTTTGCTCATATCTCCTAAACTATGCGTCCTACAGCGAAAAGGAGCTTAATTCATGACCACCCCCAAAAAATCGAAAATTCCATCCAAATCCTGAAAAAATTGAAATTTTTATATGAAAAACTTGTTTTGCTCATATCTCCTAAACTATGCGTCCTAGAGCGAAAAGGAGCTTAATTCATACCACCCCCAAAAAATCGAAAATTCCATCCAAATCCTGAAAAAATTGAAATTTTTATATGAAAATTTTTTTGCTCATATCTCCTAAACTATGCGTCCTACAGCGAAAAGGAGCTTAATTCATGACCACCACCAAAAAATCGAAAATTCCATCCAAATCCTGAAAAAATTAAAATTTTTATATGAAAAACTTGTTTTGCTCATACCTCCTAAACTATGCGTCCTACAGCGAAAAGGAGCTTAATTCATGACCACCCCCAAAAAATCGAAAATTCCATCCAAATCCTGAAAAAAATTAAATTTTTATATGAAAAACTTGTTTTGCTCATATCTCCTAAACTATGCGTCCTACAGCGAAAAGGAGCTTAATTCATGACCACCCACAAAAAATGGAAAATTCCATCCAAATCCTGAAAAAATTGAAATTTTTATATGAAAAACTTGTTTTGCTCATATCTCCTAAACTATGCGTCCTAGAGCGAAAAGGAGCTTAATTCATGAGCACCACCAAAAATCGAAAAGTCCATCCAAATCCTGGAAAAAATTGAAATTTTTATATGAAAAACTTGTTTTGCTCATATCTCCTAAACTATGCGTCCTACAGCGAAAAGGAGCTTAATTCATGACCACCATCAAAAAATCGAAAATTCCATCCAAATCCTGAAAAAATTTAAAATTTTTTATAAAAAACTTGTTTTGCTCATATCTCCTAAACTATGCGTCCTACAGCGAAAATGAGCTTAATTCATGACCACCCCCAAAAAATCGAAAATTCCATCCAAATCCTGAAAAAATTGAAATTTTAATTTGAAAAACTTGTTTTGCTCATATCTCCTAAACTATGCGTCCTAGAGCGAAAAGGAGCTTAATTCATACCACCCCCAATCGAAAATTCCATCCAAATCCTGAAAAAATTGAAATTTTTATATTGTATTGTATTGTATTGTATTGTATTCTTTATTCTTTATATATTTCATTGACTTAAGACAATATTGCAATATAAATAAAATATTTGAATAAGAATAAATAGTGTAGTTTGTTATGACATTGACTTGGTGTCGTCTGCCATTAATTATAATGAAATTGATAACGTATAGATAAACGATTATGCGATTACAAATTGAATTCAGACAGTAACTGATTTCTATACTGCATACATATTTTCAAAAAGCAAGCTAAACTTTTCCAATTAATGACATAAATTTTTATATGAAAAACTTGTTT